>NC_139654.1:965000-1007500 GCF_951799395.1 Argentina silus | reverse complement strand
CGTGCACACGCAGCGACCACTCGCGCTCCAGAGAATGCGGTGTTTTGTTTGTTTAATAAGTGTTTGCCCGAAAGTTTGTCGTGTTCGTCTCGTCTGTCTGCGTCGAAATACAAGTACAGTCGACAGGCTCTGCTAGACATCTGCGAGAGCAAGATTTACAACGTTTTGGACACCACAACAGAGACACTCAAAGAGCTCGGATTACTTCGCCGGCCCGCGACTACTCGACCCGACCCGACTCGACTCGACTCGACTGCCAACACTCCCCCGGAAAGGAGAGGTCGGAAGCGGTGCGCGAGGAAGCAGAAGAGGGGCAAGCGCGGAGGTATCCGGGCTAGGCTAGCGGCTAGTCCAACTCGCCCAGCCATACCATCCATCATCCTGGCCAACGTACGATCCTTGGACAACAAAATTGATCATATACGACTGCTGAGGTCAGCGAATCGGACAGTGAGTAACTGCTGTGTACTTGTTCTCACTGAAACATGGCTGAACGACAACATCCCCGACTCCGCTGTACAACTTGAGCAGCTGACATGCTATCGAGCGGACAGAGCCCTCGTCAACGGAGGTAAACAGCGTGGCGGCGGAGTTTGTGTTTACATTCGTGATGCGTGGTGCCGGGACGCTGTGGTAGTATGCAGACACTGTTCACCACTGGCGGAGTTTATGATCATAAAGTGCCGTCCTTTCTATCTGCCGAGGGAGTTTACTGCGGTCTTGCTAGCCGCAGTATACATCCCTCCAACCTCCAGCAACAGTGACAGGAATGCGGCACTTTGTGAACTGTACCAGGCCATCAGTGAACAACAGACAGCACACCCAGATGGATTTACCATCCTCGCTGGAGATTTTAATCATGCTGACCTTAAGACTGTCCTACCAAAACTCCATCAGCATGTCAATTTCCCAACAAGAGGGGAAAACACCTTGGACTTGGTCTACACTTCTCACAAAGGAGCATACAAGGCCTCCCCCCTCCCCCACATCGGACTCTCTGATCACATCACTGTCATGCTAATGCCAGCATATAGGCCCAGAGTGAAAGTCGGAAAACCGGTCCGGAAAGAGATAACTGTGTGGCCGGAGGGGTCCAGGTCTGCTCTCAAGGACTGTCTTGCAACAACAGACTGGGACATGTTCAAGCAAGCAGCCACACAGAACAACCATACGGACAATGAGGAGCTCACAGACACTGTCCTCTCCTACATCCGTAAGTGCTCTGATGATGTGACCCACAAACAGACCATCATCACTCGGGCTAACCAGAAGCCATGGCTGACAGGGGCAGTCCATCGGCTGCTGAGGGCCAGAGACAAAGCCTTCAGAGCCGGGGATGAAAATGGCCTAAGAACAGCGAGAGCCAGCCTGTCCCGTGGCATCAGGAAAGCAAAACGGGACTACACCAACAAGATTACCTGCCACTTCAAGGACAGCAGAGACACGCGGAGCCTGTGGCAGGGCATTCAGACCATAACGGACTACAAGCCCGCGCCACAGACCTGCGACAACAACATCTCTCTGCTCAACAACCTCAACAGCTTCTTTGCACGGTTTGAAGCAACAAACACAACAAGCCCACAGAAAACCCCACCCCCCCCCCACGATCAGGTCCTGTGCCTGTCTGCTGCCAGTGTGAAGAGGACACTCTCTACCATCAACCCCCGCAAAGCAACAGGCCCAGACAACATCCCAGGCCGTGTGCTGAGGGACTGCGCAGAGGAGCTTAAGGATGTCTTCACGGACATCTTTAACACTTCTTTGCGTCAAGCTGCTGTCCCATCACATTTCAAGACCTCCATCATCATACCTGTGCCAAAGAAATCCGCTCCATCCTGCTTCAATGACTATCGCCCTGTAGCACTGACCCCCATCATCATGAAGTGCTTTGAACGGCTAGTCATGTCTCACATTAAGTCCATCCTCCCCCCCACCCTGGACCCCTTTCAGTTTGCATACCGAGCAAAACGTTCCACAGAGGACGCAATCTGCTCTGCTCTCCACCCAGCCCTCACCCACCTGGAAAAAGCAGACTCATATGTGAGAATGCTTTTCATAGACTTTAGCTCAGCATTTAACACCATAATCCCGCAACAACTGATCTGTAAACTGGACCAGCTGGGGCTCAACACCTCCCTCTGCAACTGGCTGCTGGACTTCCTCAGCGAGAGACCACAAGCAGTACGAGTCGGCAACAACACCTCGAGCAGCATCACACTCAGCACAGGGGCCCCCCAAGGCTGTGTGCTCAGTCCCCTGCTCTTCACCCTGCTGACTCACGACTGCACATCAACCCACAGCACCAATCACATGGTGAAGTTTGCGGACGACACAACTCTGGTGGGTCTCATCTCCAAGAACGACGAGACCCACTATAGAAAGGAGGTCAACCTTCTGACCACGTGGTGCAGAGACAACAACCTCCTGCTGAATGTCAGCAAAACGAAGGAGATTGTGGTCGACTTCCGGAGAGGGCACACCGAACACCCACCACTGACCATCGATGGTGCTGCTGTGGAGAGAGTGAGCAGCACCAAATTCCTGGGGGTGCACATCAGTGAGGACCTCTCCTGGACCACCAACACCGCATCACTGGCGAAGACAGCCCAGCGGCGCCTCTACTTCCTCCGCAAGCTGAAGCGAGCGAAAGCTCCCACACCTATCCTGACAACATTCTACCGAGGCACCATTGAAAGCATCCTGTCCAGCTGCATCACTGTGTGGGGCGGTAGCTGCACCGAACACAGTAGGAAAGCACTGCAACGCATTGTGAACACAGCTGCTAAGATCATTGGTGCCCCACTCCCTTCCCTGCAAGAGACTTACTCCACCCGCCTCACCCGCAAAGCTACCTCGATTGTGAGCGACGCAAGCCACCCCGCACACAGTCTGTTCAGCCTCCTGCCTTCTGGAAGAAGGTATAGGAGCCTCCGTGCCCACACCACCAGACTCACGAAAAGCTTCATACCCCAAGCTGTCAGGAAGCTAAATTCTCTCCCCTCACTTCCCCCAGCCACATCCTCCAAGCTGTCAAGAAGCTGAAACCACCACCCCCCCTCCCAACCCTTCAGCCCCCCCCCCCCCCCAAAAAAACACTACGGACTCTGGACAATCCACTATTCTATTGCTACAATGCACTATTGCACTATTATTATTTTTTTTATACAGAATACACAGTATTTGGCTGCTACTTACTGTCTTTACTGACTGCTCTTTTTGCACTGTTTAAATTATTTTTATTGAATGTTTTACTTTTAGTATGTGTTATCTGTTGTGCCTGGGCACTTTATCTGTCTCACCGTGGGAGAGTGAGAAACGTCCTCTCGATTCCTTTGTATGTCTTGACATGTGAAGAATTGACAATAAAGCCACTTTGACTTGACTCTTGAGAATAGGTTTCGGTCGATAGTGGGCAGTCTCGGACTCAGGTTCAGATTCCAAGATTAGGCCTCCCGGTGGGGTCATCTCCCTGGGTGGTGTTGTGGTTTTTTTGTGGCGTTGAGGAGATCTTGTCTTGCGTCTTTTGGCAGTCTTTTGGCAGCTCGTAGCTTTTGGCGCCATCTCCTGGTCCTTAGATGTCCTTTCCTTCATTGTTCTGACCCCGCTGGGCCTGGGTTGGTAACCTTTGGTATGGTGCTGAGTATCGGCGACTGTGTGTGTGTGCGTGTGTGTGTGTGTGTGTGTGTGTGTGTGTGTGTGTGTGTGTGTATGTGTGTGCGCGTGTGTGTGTGTGTGTGTATGTGTGTGAGAGTGATATTTCTAATGTCGTGAGTCACATGAGTTTCTCTCTCTGTGTGTTTCAGTCATGAGTTCTTCCATCTACTCTGGACACACGCAGTCTGAAGGTGAGTTAGGGTTAGGACTAGAAATGATACAAGCAGCGCTATCTGATAGAACTTCATTTCTATTTACTCATTTCATTTATTAAGATTTATTCAAAGCTGATCTATCCCTAAAAAAATAAATGAATAAAAAGTCCTGTGATTGACCTAGTTTATGAACTCATGTTGAATGATCACTTCTGAAATATGTGTGTTTGGTGTCTCTGAGTCTCATTCAGAAAATGTTGTAGAAAATCTAAACCTCTGGATTGTTGTGTCCCTCCCTTTGTCAAAGAAAGAGTAAAAACAATAAAAAATAATAATAGATTCATCAAAGACAGCGTTTGTGTTCTTGCACTTTACAATTTCACACTTTCACACCTGTTCGCTTCCAGGGAGACGCCCCAGTGCTGTCCTGAGTGCGTCTCCTGCATGGTGGCTGAATGTTGGAGACTCAGTGACTCTGAGCTGTGAGGTTGGAGACTCGTCTACAGGCTGGACATTCTCCTGGTACAGGGCGGTGTACGATAGACAGGGTTCCTCCATAAAGCAGCTACCAGACAGTGAGCGTGGGGCTGGAGGCTCCTACTCTGTCAGTCCTGTTGGTCTGAATCACACAGGGCTGCATGTGTGTAGAGCTGAGAGAGGAGACCCAGTCTATTATTCATACTTCAGCTCTCATCAGCTCCTCTGGGTAGCAGGTGAGTTACGGATGGACTGTTTCAACTCTGAACTATGACCCTGTCTCAGTCTGAACTTTGACCCCCCTCTGTCATTCTCTCTCTCTCTATCTCTGTCTTTGTGTCTCTCTCTCCCTCTCCTTCCCTCTCCCCCTCTCTCTCTCCCCCCTCTCTCTCTTTCCCTCTCCCCCTCTCTCTCTCTCTCCCCCTCTCTCTCTCTCCTCCCCCTCTCTCCCTCCCTCCCTCCCTTCCACCCTCTCTCTCCCCCCCCTCTCTCTCTCTCCCCCTCTCTCTCCCTCTCCCCCTCTCTCTCTCTCCCCCTCTCTCTCTCTCCTCCCCCTCTCTCCCTCCCTTCCACCCTCTCTCTCCCCCCCCTCTCTCTCTCTCCCCCTCTCTCTCTCTCTCCCCCCCCTCTCTCTCTCTCTCCCCCCCCCTCTCTCTCTCTCCCCTTCTCTCTCCCTCTCCCCCCCCTCTCTCTCTCTCTCCCAGGCCTCTCTCCTCCAGCCTCTCTGACCGTCAGTCCCAACAGATCTCAGTTCTTCTCTGGTGAGAATGTCTCAGTGAGCTGTGAGGTGCAGGGGAACTCTACTGGATGGAGAGTGATGAGCTTCACAGAGGGTTCCTGGCTGTCAGAGTGTCTCTCTGTTAAATCATCAACTGGACCCACATGCCTCCTCCCCTCTGTATCCACCTCTGACAGTGGAGTGTTCTGGTGTGAGTCTGGGTCAGGAGAGTACAGCAATGCTGTCAACATCACAGTGACTGGTAAGCTGTTGTCACTTCTACAGTCGTTAGGGTTAGGGTTAGGGTTAGTACAGGGGGGGTAGGGATAGGGGAAGCTGTTCAGTTGTACAGTTTTTTGGTGTCTTTGAGTCTCATTCAGAAAATGTGGTTGTAGAAAATCTCAACCTCTGGATTGTTGGGTTAGGGTTACGCAGGTCAGAGGTCAAGTTACTGGACAACTGTTTCTACCAAAATGATGTCTTATTCATGACCTCCAATAATACCAACGTGTTCTAACTCTGATTCCTCCTCCACCTGCACCTCCACCTCCACCTGCATCTCCACCTCCACCTGCACCTCCACCTGCATCTCCACCTCCACCTCCACCTCCACGTCCACCTGCACCTGCATCTCCACCTCCACCTGCACCTCCACCTGCATCTCCACCTCAACCTGCACCTCCACCTGCATCTCCACCTCCACCTGCACCTCCACCTGCATCTCCACCTCCACCTGCACCTCTATCACTACCTCCACCTCACCCTCCACCTCCACCTCCACCTGCAACTCCACCTCACCTTCCACCGTCACCTCACCCTCCACCTACAACTCCACCTCACCCTCCACCTCCAGCTCCAACTCCACCTCCAGCTCCAGTGGTCTTCATGTCTCTGCCCAGGCTGCTGTGTAGTTTACTGGTGGTGTTCCCCTACCTGCTGGTGACCATCGTGCTGGTGGTGAAATGCTGCAGGGCTCCAGGTAAGAACCCTCTGCCCTCTACACCTACAGCTAGCTGACCCTCCTAAACACTCCCCTGTCTACACTACACTACAGCTAACTGACCCTCCTAAACCCTCCCCTGTCTACACTACAGCTAGCTGACCCTCCTAAACACTCCCCTGTCTACACTACACTACAGCTAGCTGACCCTCCTAAACACTCCCCTGTCTACACTACACTACAGCTAGCTGACCCTCCGAAACACTCCCCTGTCTACACTACACTACAGCTAACTGACCCTCTTAAACACTCCCCTGTCTACACTACACTACAGCTAGCTGACCCTCCGAAACACTCCCCTGTCTACACTACACTACAGCTAGCTGACCCTCCTAAACACTCCCCTGTCTACACTTCACTACAGCTAACTGACCCTCTTAAACACTCCCCTGTCTACACTACAGCTAGCTGATCCTCCTAAACACTCCCCTGTCTACACTACACTACAGCTCGCTGACCCTCCTAAACACTCTCCTGTCTACACTACCCTACAGCTAGCTGACCCTCCTAAACACTCCCCTGTCTACACTACACTACAGCTAGCTGACCCTCCTAAACACCCCCCTGTCTACAGTACACTACAGCTAGCTGACCCTTTTAAACACTCCCCTGTCTACACTACACTACAGCTAGCTGACCCTCCTAAACACTCCCCTGTCTACACTACACTACAGCTAGCTGACCCTCCTAAACACTCCCCTGTCTACACTACACTACAGCTAGCTGACCCTCCTAAACACTCCCCTGTCTACACTACACTACAGCTAGCTGACCCTCCTAAACACTCCCCTGTCTACACTACACTACAGCTAGCTGACCCTCCTAAACACTCCCCTGTCTACACTACAGCTAGCTGACCCTCCTAAACACTCCCCTGTCTACACTACAGCTAGCTGACCCTCCTAAACACTCCCCTGTCTACACTACACTACAGCTAGCTGACCCTCCGAAACACTCCCCTGTCTACACTACACTACAGCTAACTGACCCTCCTAAACACTCCCCTGTCTACACTACACTACAGCTAGCTGACCCTCCTAAACACTCCCCTGTCTACACTACACTACAGCTAGCTGACCCTCCTAAACACTCCCCTGTCTACACTACACTACAGCTAGCTGACCCTCCTAAACACTCCCCTGTCTACACTACAGCTAGCTGACCCTCCTAAACACTCCCCTGTATACACTACACTACAGCTAGCTGACCCTCCTAAACACTCCCCTGTCTACACCACACTACAGCTAGCTGACCCTCCTAAACACTCCCCTGTCTACACTACACTACAGCTAGCTGACCCTCCTAAACACTCCCCTGTCTACACTACACTACAGCTAGCTGACCCTCCTAAACACTCCCCTGTCTACACTACAGCTAGCTGACCCTCCTAAACACTCCCCTGTATACACTACACTACAGCTAGCTGACCCTCCTAAACACTCCCCTGTCTACACCACACTACAGCTAGCTGACCCTCCTAAACACTCCCCTGTCTACACTACACTACAGCTAGCTGACCCTCCTAAACACTCCCCTGTCTACGCTACACTACAGCTAGCTGACCCTCCTAAACACTCCCCTGTCTACACTACACTACAGCTAGCTGACCCTCCTAAACACTCCCCAGTCTACACTACACTACAGCTAGCTGACCCTCCTAAACACTCCCCTGTCTACGCTACACTACAGCTAGCTGACCCTCCTAAACACTCCCCTGTCTACACTACACTACAGCTAGCTGACCCTCCTAAACACTCCCCTGTCTACACTACAGCTAGCTGACCCTCCTAAACACTCCCCTGTCTACACTACACTACAGCTAGCTGACCCTCCGAAACACTCCCCTGTCTACACTACACTACAGCTAACTGACCCTCCTAAACACTCCCCTGTCTACACTACACTACAGCTAGCTGACCCTCCTAAACACTCCCCTGTCTACACTACACTACAGCTAGCTGACCCTCCTAAACACTCCCCTGTCTACACTACAGCTAGCTGACCCTCCTAAACACCCCCCTGTCTACACTACACTACAGCTAGCTGACCCTCCTAAACACTCCCCTGTCTACACTACACTACAGCTAGCTGACCCTCCTAAACACTCCCCTGTCTACACTACAGCTAGTTGACCCTCCTAAACACTCCCCTGTCTACACTACACTACAGCTAGCTGACCCTTTTAAACACTCCCCTGTCTACACTACCCTACAGCTAGCTGACCCTCCTAAACACTCCCCTGTCTACACTACACTACAGCTAGCTGACCCTCCTAAACACTCCCCTGTCTACACTACACTACAGCTAACTGACCCTCCGAAACACTCCCCTGTCTACACTACACTACAGCTTGCTGACCCTCCGAAACACTCCCCTGTCTACACTACACTACAGCTAGCTGACCCTTTTAAACACTCCCCTGTCTACACTACCCTACAGCTAGCTGACCCTCCTAAACACTCCCCTGTCTACACTACACTACAGCTAGCTGACCCTCCTAAACACTCCCCTGTCTACACTACACTACAGCTAACTGACCCTCCGAAACACTCCCCTGTCTACACTACACTACAGCTAGCTGACCCTCCTAAACCCTCCCCTGTCTACACTCCACTACAGCTAGCTGACCCTCCTAAACACTTCCCTGTCTACACTACACTACAGCTAACTGACCCTCCTAAACACTCCCCTGTCTACACTACCCTACAGCTAGCTGACCCTCCTAAACACTCCCCTGTCTACAGTACACTACAGCTCGCTGACCCTCCTAAGGGTCATTGAACACTGCCCTCTGGTGTCAGAATGGGAACACTGCCTTCTGGTTTCAGAATGGGAACACTGCCCTCTGGTGTCAGAATGGGAACACTTCCCTCTGGTGTCAGAATGGGAACACTGCCCTCTGGTGTCAGAATGGGAACATTGCCCTCTGGTGTCAGAATGGGAACACTGCCCTCTGCTGTCAGAATGGGAACACTGCCCTGTGGTGTCAGAATGGGAACACTGCCCTCTGGTGTTAGAATGGGAACGTTGCCTGTAGTTGTGTGAATAGGACCAGAGATTGTATAAACTAGAGATACGCCTCTCCCTTGATTCACTGTTGGTTCTGACAGAGACGGGGAAGATGGCGCCTGTCCCATGTGGGGATACATTTCTGACCAATCACCACGCAGTTATAGATTAGCGTTACTGACAGCTGTTCTTGCTAGGGTCGTGTTGCTAGGATCACGTATATTATTTTATAGCCCGGTTCTAACTGGTAATTAGCCAGTATTTACTAAGAAACTATGAGGTAACTATGTGGTAACACGCGTTTAATTGAATATCACATGTTATTTAATATCAGTAATGATACAAAATCATGTTGTTTTATTCCTGTGTTGAACAGCTCAGCCTGATGAAGAGAAGCCAAGCAATGATGTCATCATGATGTCAGATTTGGATCCTCAGGAGTAACTGAACGTCCAGCAACAAGACATGGAAGCTATTTTAGCTCAGCTTTAAAGGGGCAATCTGGGATTGGTACATCCATGTTGGGACTCATAAATGAATGATATACAGGATAGCCATTGAGTATTGAAGAATATGACTTATAAATGCCTCATGAATTGACTTCAACTGACCCCAAAATATGAATCAGAAGACAAAATATCAGGTTGTTTTACTTAACCCTAACCCTAACCATTATGAAGTTAACATGTTAAAACCATCATGAAGTTAACATGGTGAAAACCATTTAAAATGTCATGGATGGTCAGTTATTTCAACCATCGCTCCGTCTCTGAATTTGAGAGGTTACATTTCTCTAGCCCCGTCCCTCAGCCTAGCGGGGAGACCGTTGTTTGAATCCCAGATTGCCCCTTTAAGAAAATGAATGTTGTTTTATCATAGAAAAAGGGTTTGATGCTTTTTATATTTCGAAGGATGTTTTCTGCTTTTTAAGGTCAGACTGAGGTCTAAGGTGAGCTTTGCTTGAATAAAAACAATGTTAGCATAGAACAACAATGTTATTTACTTATGCTTTTACTTGTATTCAGAAATATTTTTGCTTAATCGGTTGTTTCTTTATTTTGATATGCATTGTTTTTTCATTAGATTATGTTAAAGACATCTTTTCTTTAGAATTTTGAAATATGTTTTGCTTTTTAGAGGTATTTTAAGAAATCTTCTTTTTCCATTGGTATTAGTCATTAAACCGGCCGATAAGACATTCCTTCTTTCTGCTTGGAGCTGGAATGTTGTTTCACATCGTTAGTTTAATGTGTTTTTAACATGCAATTACATGTTTTGATGGCGTTTACCAGACCGTGTTTACCAGACTGTACCAGATCGTTGTTGGGAATTTATTTTTATAAATACAGTTTATTTTTGCTAAATGAAAAATACATTACTGCAGTGTGCTAAATTTACTAATGTGGTGGCCTGTTGATAAATGAGAGATGGATCAAGCATTAGTCCCGTGGTACGTTGGATTAATACATGGAGAGGTCAAGCCAGGCTATCAAGAAGGATGTTTCAACACATGTTTACACAAAAAGCTGTAGTGGAAAAGTACCAGACTAGGGAGGGACAAACCAGAGCAGGTGTGTTATCTCACTAGCAGGGCGCTGTCTCCGCTGATGGGACCAATCGTGTGCCAAGGGGCTGGGACCAGCCCGTGCACCAACAAGGGAGAGCCAAGTCTAAACCACGGCTTCTCCCCAACCAAACAGCCAATCACATCATTTGTGTTACTGCTTTACGTGACTGTTAGAATCCATCCATTTTTGGAGGGTTGGTTACAGATTAACAGCTTGCTGTTCCTTGCCAAAGTGGTCCTTGTATAAGCCTGAAATTTTGACATAAATAAAATAGCTAAAAGTAAGAAGTTGTTTGTCTGATCCTTAAAAAAAAGAACACGCTCTGACACCATGTTGACCAGACCACGCGGTGACATCATATCGCTGAGTCTACCTTTAACTGAATCTTATCTCGGTGTCTGGGGTTTCTGAAGGGATGCTTTTCTGTGTCTGTGTTCATTGCATCGATCGATCAGGGCGGGAAATATGTATATGAACATGCAATGCAACAGTGGCCTTCATGTTTGCAGTGAAAGTTTGAGAGTATCGATCGGAAGATGAAGAAATGGATTGACTTTCAAAGAGTAGGAAGTAAAATGCAGAAGGAGACTTTGAGTGGATGCTAACTGGTATTGAATGAAGGTTGCTGTTATGATGTGAAGTTTATGATGATGGTATGAGGGTTGACAAGACATTATTATAATAACAGTAGCTGGTTTAATGTAAGTACTTATCTATCAATCATGGGGGCAGGCAAATTGAATCCAAACTTGAATTTGCACATTGAAAGTCTGAGAATACAAACTAAAATATGAAGGAATGTTTGGCATTGAAAGAATATGAACTAAGTAAGAATATTTGGTGTCAAAGAACATTTTAAATTAAGTTTGAGATGTCAAAAGAATGAGGTCACCCGGTAAAAAGACATCATCAGGAAGAGAATACTATTCCATTGTTTGCTTCAGACAATTCAAATTCAAATTCAAAGTGTTTATTATCATATGCACAGTAGAAAACATGTTTCCCTGTACAACGAAATTCTTGCTTTGCTGTCCGCAGAATGCCAACCAATGTAAAATATACAATAAAAAAGAATATACAATATATACTAAACAAATGTACAAGACAGCAAAATTTAAGGCATAAAATAAAATAGCAGCAATAATAATAATAAAACAGTGCAAACATAGCAGTGCAATTATGCAAACTAGTTATGAGGTAGTAAGGTTATATTAATCTCCTATGGGTTGTTTAGGAGCCTGGTGGCAGTGGGAAAGAAGGAGTTCTTCAGTCTGTTGGTCCTGCATTTAACACTTCTGTACCTCCGGCCTGAGGGTAGAAGTGTGAACAGTCCGTGCTGGGGGTGGGTGGGGTCCTTGAGGATGGAGGCGGCTCTCCTGTGGACTCTGCGGTGGTAGATGCTCTGCAGAGAGGGCAGTGGAGTCCTGGTGATTTTCTCAGCGGTCTTCACCACTCTCTGCAGGCGTCTGCGGTCCATAGCAGTAGTGCTGCCGTACCACACAGTGATGCAGCTAGTTAGGATGCTCTCAACAATGCAGCTGTAGAAGTTGCTGAGGATCTTGGGCGACATGCCAAACTTCCTCAGCCTCCTCAGAAAGTACAGCCGCTGTTGGGCCTTCTTAACCAGCTGAGTGGTGTTAAGTGTCCAGGTGAGGTCCTCGCTGATGTGGACGCCCAGGTATTTGAAACTGCTCACCCTCTCTACTTCAAGTTCCCGGATGTACAGTGGCCGATGAGGTCCCCTCTTCTTCCTCATGTCCACTATCATCTCCTTCGTCTTGTCCGTATTGAGGGTGAGGTTGTTGTCCTCGCACCATGTTACCAGACTGGCCGCTTCGTCCCCGCCAGTGATGCATCCTATCACTGCGGTGTCGTCTGCAAACATTAGGATGATGTTGTCCTTGTGGGAGGCGATACAGTCGTGGGTGAACAGGGTGTAGAGGATGGGGCTGAGGACGCATCCCTGTGGGGTGCCAACATTTGTAATAATGCTGGCTGAAGTCCTATTGCCAATCCTGACAGACTGGGGCCTGCCAGTCAAAAGGTCTAGGAGGCCAGTCACAGAGGGTGGGGTGCAGGCCAAGTGTGGACATTTTGTGGATGAGTCTGTGGGGGATGACTGTATTAAAAGCGGAGCTGTAGTCTACAAAGAGCGTCCTGATGTAGGAGTCTTTGTTTTCCAGGTGGGAGAGGGAATAGTGGAGGACAGCAGCGATAGCGTCTGAGGTGGACCTGTTGGGCCGGTAGGCATACTGCAGGGGGTCTAGGGTGTCTGGCATGCTGCTCTTAATGTGTGCCAGTACCACTCTCTCAAAACACTTCATAATGATTGGAGTGAGTTCCACTGGCCTGTCATCATTCAGGCAGGCAGGTTGGCTCTTCTTGGGAAGGGGGACGATGGTTGTGGTCTTGAAGCAGGAGGGAACAGTGCTGTGACTGAGAGAAAGGTTGAAGATGGAGGTGAGAACATCAGCCAGCTCGTTGGCACTTGCTCTGAGAGCCCGCCCAGGGATGTTGTCTGGTCCTGCTGCCTTGCGGGGTTGATCTTCCTCAGGGCTTTGTTTACCTGGCCTGATGAGGTGGTTAGTGGAGGGGAGGGGGGTCGGGTGGTCCCGGTGTCTGTGTGCCTCCTCTCTGTGCTGTGGCTGGAGGTCTCAAAGCGGGTGTAGAAGATGTTTAGGTCGTCCGGCAGGCTGTCTGTGGAGCTGATGGTGTTGGTGGTGGTCCTGTAGTCTGTGATGTGCTGCAGGCCTTGCCACATCCGCCCGGAGTCAGCAGTGGAGTAGAAGCCGTCCAGCTTCTCTCTGTACTGCCTCTTGGCCGCTGTAATGGCTTTTTTCAGTCCATACTTTGTACTCCTTGCCTGATCTAAATGCAAGAGAGCGAGCACGCAGCATGTGTGCAATGAAGCAATGAAGACTCTGTTGTATACTCCTACTTTTACTGGAGTACAACTGTTCATAAAAAGGCATGAGACGGAGGAGTGGTTCTTCTGGGTAATTGTGTTCATGTCAGAACACTGGAATCAGCAGAACCAGAACACACCAGGTATAGAAAGGATATGTGACGGTGTCTTCGGAGGGACAAACTTAGATGGCCAAAACATAACATACCCTTTACTTTTGATGTTCCCTTAACAAAAGTAAAACATTTCACTCTGTATATACTTTCTTTAAAGTCTCTGTTTCAAATAAACTCTGTTAATATGTCACAGTCTCTATTGTGGTATGTATAATTACTTTTAACAAATTAACATGTTAATTAGCAAAACATGTTTTGATAATATAGAACTATTGCCTGAACTAGGGAAAGAGGGTAGACTACCTGGTTTCCTGGACTGAACCCTGGGGATTATTATGCCCCAATGCTGTGGGTTATTCTCTAGACTACAGTGTCAGTCTATCCGGAGGTCGACTGTCTCTTCTGGGGTAAATACGACCTGTGGGTAAGCCAGTCACTGTGTCTTTGGGTGTCTGTGGGTAAGCCAGTCACTGTGTCTTTGGGTGGGGTCTGTATAGGTCCTGGTCTGGGCGAAGTGATGCCTGGCGTAGGCACCTCAGCAGGGGTAGGGGTGTCTTGAACTGTGTCCATTCTGGACGCTGGCGTCTGGGGATCTTCAGGTAATGGAGGTGGTTCCTGGTAAGCCTCCAACTCTGGATCGAAGGGTAATGGCTGTGGTGAGTCATTACAGGAACCAGAAGCGTGGAGTAATTGATCAATGTGTCTTCTCCAGATTAGATGACTACTGGTTTCTACTGTGTAAGACACTGGACCTGTTTTTGCCAAAACTGTCGCTGGTGTCCACTTTTCCCCCTTGGCATAGTTCCGGGCGAGAACCCGGTCACCCGCTGTGAAGCTCCGCAGCCTTGCTTTCCCTTGTCTCTCTACCTGAGCTCTTTGTTGACGGTGCCCAACCTCTCTTGTCTTTTGTGGTCTCAGGAGGTGCAGACGAGTGCAGAGTTGTCTCTTGAGCAGAGCCGTGGCAGGAGACACCTTTGTGGTAGCATGAGGTGTGTTACTGTAAGACAACAGGAAAGCACTGAGGTGCCAGTTAAGGGACTGCGTACCTAAAGACCGCTTCACCCTCACTACCCCCCCTTTACTAACCCTAACCCTGAGTCCTCTTCTCCCCTGCTACCCCCCTTTACTAACCCTAACCCTGAGTCCTCTTCACCCTCACTACCCCCCCTTTACTAACCCTAACCCTGAGTCCTCTTCACCCTCACTACCCCCCCTTTACTAACCCTAACCCCGAGTCCTCTTCTCCCCTGCTACCCCCCCTTTACGAACCCTAACCCCGAGTCCTCTTCTCCCCTGCTACCCCCCCTTTACTAACCCTAACCCCGAGTCCTCTTCTCCCCTGCTACCCCCCTGTACAAGTTCTCTCCTGCTAACAAAATATATTTAAAAAAAATAATAATAATAATAATTAGCCTACTGGCATTACGACTGCCAATGGCCCCTGGTGTGAGCATTGATTACTTTGTCTTATGATGACTGTTGGATAGATGATTCACTTACTTAAACAAATGTATTGTTGTATGTGGCTTTGGATAAAGGCGTCTGCTAAATGCCATGAATGTCAAATGTAAAAAAAAACTTGAGAGCTTCATGGTCTGCATGAATCTTTCAGCGAGCCCATTGGTGGCTGGGTGATATGGCGCAGACTTAATGTGTTGGATTCCGTTGAATGTCTTGAACTCTTCAGACACTAGTTGTAGGCCATTATCACTAACAAGCTGCTGTGGTAAACCAAAACGGCTGAAGATAGACCTTAGCTCTTCAATGGCTCTCTCTGAAGAGGTGCTTTTCATGACGGCAACCTCAGGCCATTTGCTATGAGCGTCGACCACCACTAAAAACATGTAGTTCTCCAGTGGTCCAGCAGAGTCGATATGGACTCTGTGCCACGGTTCTTCAGGCCAGTCCCATGGGTGTAATGGAGCCAGCTGTGGGAAGTTTCTCCATTTTTGGCAGGCAGAACATGACTTTGCTTTCTCCTCTATATCTGCGTCCAGGCCTGGCCACCAGAAATAGCTGCGTGCGATATCTTTCATTCGCACCACACCACAGTGTCCAGAATGGAGCTCATCAAGCACTTTCTCTCTTAGTGGCAGTGGAATGATGACACGATAGCCCCACAATAAGCATCCAGACTGGACTGACAGCTCGTTCCTTCTCACCAGGTAAGACTTCAAACTGGGTCATCTCTCCTCTCTCTATCTCCCTCCCTCTCTCTCTCTCCCCCTCCCTCTCCTCCCTTCTTCTTTCTCCCTCTCTTCCTTCCTCCCCCCCTCCGTCCCTCCCTCTTTCTCCCTCCCTGTGACGACGTCCATAACCTCAGACAGGACTGGATCAGCGCGTGGGTTTCATCACATGAGATGAGGTCACGGGAGCAGCAGGCACTTCCATGAAGTAGAATATCTGGGCTTGTGTTGGTTCAGCGTGTGTGACTGGCAAGGGGAGCCTGGAGAGCCCATCTGTGTTCCCGTGCCAGTCTGCTTTCCTATACTTTATGTCATACTGGTGAGCAGACAGTAACAGAGTCCATCTCTGCATGTGACTGGCTGCCAGTGACAGTATGCTAGTGTGGGGACCAAAGACAGAGGTGAGTGGTCGATGGTCAGTCAGTAGCGTACACTTTCTGCCAATAAGATACTGGTGGAATTTCTTTGCTCCAAATATTACAGACAGTGCTTCACACTCAATCTGTGCGTACCTGCTTTCTGCCTGGCTCAAGGTCCTCGATGCGAAGGCAATTGGCCTCTCTTCCCCAGATGGTAAGATGTGTGACACGACTGCACCCACACCATACGGTGAGACGTCACATGCCAACTGAAATGGTAGTTTGGGGTCGAAATGAGTGAGGGCCTCTGATTCAGAGAGGGCCAACTTGACTTCTCTGAAAGCTGCCTCACATTTGTCTCCACTTCCATATCTTGCTTTGGTTTAAGAGCTCATGCCGTGGCTTCAGCTTATTGGCTAGGTTGGGCACGAACTTTGCGTAGTATGTCAGCAGGCGAAGGAATGATCTCAATTGACACACATTCTTCGGGGACGGTGCATCCACATTAGCCTTCACCTTTGACGGGGCCTTGTGGAGTCTGTTACTGTCAATTACATGGCCTAGGTACTCAACAGAAGATCTGAAAAACTCACATTTAGTCTTCCTTATTCTCAGACCATAATCCTCCGGTCTTTGTAAGGTTGCATTCCCGTCCTTTTTCATGATGAGATATCATTGATGATGGGTAAAGGATACTGTTCTGCAGTCAAAACAGGGTTCACAGTGACTTTAACATCACCACAGATTCTTAGAGACCCGTCCTTTTTCATGACTGGCACATTTGGTGTAGCCCATTCACTCGTTCTCACTGGTTCCAATACTCCACTCTTCACTAATCTGTCTAATTCTGCCTCTACCTTGGGTCTGATGGCATATGGGACAGGTCTAGCTTTTAGACACTGTGGTGTGCATCCTTAATTACTGTCAGCTTAACTGTAATGTCTTTCATGCTGCTGAGTTCTCCATCAAAAACCTTGGAGTGCTTCTCCAAGATCACCTGTAGGGGGCCGGTGTCTCCGTCATTAACCAGGAACACATCCTGCCAGTTCAGGGCTGGACAGTTTCCCTTAAAGATGTAGAGTGGAAGAATCTTTTTTTGCTTGTTGTGTTCAACTGTCACGTCCACAACTCCTAACACTGGAACAGCCTCACCTGTATACATCCTTAATCTCAGGTTTGTCATTCGTAGAGCAGGTGCTGCAGCTTCTCCTTATAGACCGCTTCTGCTACCATGGAGACACGTGTACTGGTGTCTACTTGCATCCGCACTGCTTGGTTCTCCAACAGTGTCCAGTATCCATCATCAATGTCCCTCACAGATAGAACACACACTGTGTCATCGTCAGACTCAGAGCTGCTCTGCTCATCCTGATCATGATCCATCTTATTCACATGTCTCTTTTTGTTTCTGTGGAAGCCACTTGTCTTCTTTTCAATGTGCTGTTTGTGTGTTTGGGTGGTTTTTGTTTTACAGGCGCGTTCAATATGGCCTTTCTTACCACAGTTTGTGCAGTCTAAGTCTCTACAGCAGCACTCTGACTCCTGGTACCCTGTTTTACCACAACGGTAGCATGGCTTGCCATCTGCTGCCTTGTTCTTGGACTCATAAGACAACTGATGTACTTGTGTTGATGCACTTAGTTGCTGTGCTTCACGAGCAGCCATCTCCATTGATGTGCTTATTCATATGGTATTTTCCAGTGTCAAATCAGCCTTAGAAAGTAGTTGTTTCTGGATGGACTCACAACGTAGGCCACACACCAATCTGCCACGTATGGTGTCATTGAGCACACGTTCAATTCATGTTCAGATTACCGTTTCAGTGCAGCAACGAACTGTGAAACAGATTCCTTTTATGGAATCTGAACCAGCGTCTGCGATCCGCTGCTGTGTTTTCTTCAAATCGTCTTATTTTTCCAATTAGTGCCGCCATTTTCGTATTGTATCTGTTGTTTTACATTGACTTCAGCAATTAGCCTTATCCTTATGATCTTTATGCTAATTTTCCTTTTTTAGCCAGTCCACTGTCTATCTCCGTTTATTGTTTGGTTTAACTTACGTCTCCAGAATAATTCATGTCAGGGTCGCCAACTCCTTCAGCCTCACGCTCTCACGCTGCCCAAACACCGCGACAGCCACAGAGAAGAACAGGCGAACGTGTTGTGGTCCAAGTGTTCCTGGTCCGGTAACGGTCCAAGTGTTCCTGGTCCGGTAACGGTTTTAGTGTTCCTGGTCCGGTAACGGTACAAGTGTTCCTGGTCCGGTAACGGTACAAGTGTTCCTGGTCTGGTAACGGTTCAACCGAGAAAACCACCTGACTCTAGAAGACCGCTGAGGATTCAAACCCGCTGTTTGCATCTTAAACGACTCTCTGATTGGTGGCAATGCTTATCTCCATGTTGTTTGGAGAGCTGCTCAGCAGGCCCGCCTCCCTCCCTCCCGCTGACCTGTCCTGAACCAGGACTAAGACATCTAGCAACCATTAACTAACCAACCCACTAACTAGATTATATATAGTATAGAATATTTGTTTTGAATAAATGCTCTGTAAATTAGAGTAAATTTAAGCTAGCTTAAGCTATGTACAGCTAGCTAGCTTACATTAGCTGTGTGCACGGCAGAGAGAAATGCTAAACAATGGCGTTTTTCTATGTAACTATTTAGTGAGCTACTAGATGTTTTCAACTAGTTAGCGAGCTACTAGATGTTTTCAACTAGTTAGCGAGCTACTAGATGTTTTCAAGAAAGACTTGTCGACTCTGTTATTCCAGATGAGCGTATTGAGGTATTTTAAGAAGGCGAGAGAGAGAAAGAGATGAGGACCAGCATTAGCAAACAGTGCAGAGGAAGACAGGGACCGAGGCGGCAGGAATGGAACATCGTCAAAGGAGATGTGGAAAATGGAGATGAGACACAAGTGAAATCTTCAGAAATGAGACCATCACAGGTAACTTGGCATCAGTGTCCACACTTTTGTTCAGTTAGCAAATTAAAAATCGATATCTCTTCCCAATTTCTGTAGAGAGAGAGTGAGTCACATATTCCATAAAAAAAAGGAAGAATGCAGGGGCGTCATATGGCTCCTAATTTAACTCACAGTGGACCAAGGAGTGACCTTTCATCACGCCTGGGACGATACCTTTCATCATGCCTGGGACGACACCTTTCATCATGCCTGGGACGACACCTTTTACCTTTTGGTGTGCAACCTGCCGGAAGGAGGTAGAATACAGACACCAGGGCAGAGCCCATGTGACTCGCCACATCAACAGGGAATCACACTTAACCCTCGTATTGTCTTCACTTTTTGGACCCTTTGGAAGTCTTCGGGTCAAATTGACCCGGGACATTATTGGGGCTTTAAAGGCAATACAAAAATACAAATTTCCATTCAAAACTCTTTAACATATATTGTCTTTATCTCAATTCCAAACAATATAGATAACATGTATGATTAATATTTGCAATTAATCTCTGCTAGATCATATTTAACAGTGGAAGTGTAATTCGTTTTTTGTGATAAAGTTATAATTTATGGAAAAAATCTGCTATAATAAGGACTTGGGTGGAATGCTTATCTCTGAAAAGTTGAAATGAAACAATGTTTTCATTGATGTTTATTATTTTTGAACAGATATTGAGATATTCTTATTATAATCAAGATATTCTTATTACTATCAAAGCTGTGAAAAGCAAATACAGGTGATGAACGACAATAGAAACACGAGAACCAAACTTAGATCGATTTAGTCACTGGATATGAAATACATCTCTCAAAAATGTCTCAAAAATAATTTGAGATGATTTACAATAAATAGAAATACAAAACATGAACAACATGTACACTGCTTTATTCACTGTCAATGAAATACAGTACACTGAAAAATACATCTTTCAAACAATTCTGAAATAATATTGGATACATACAATTTGATGTTGTGTGATGTTGTGGCCACTGAGGCCCTGTGACATATCCAGTACCACCCGTGTCCCCTGGTGTCTCTCAGGGTCTCCTCCCTCTGGCTTCCCAGAATGTTTTGTAACAACATTGTGCAGATTCTGTGTGTGTGTGTGTGTTTGTATGTGTGTTAGTGAGTGTGTGTGTGCATGTTTCTGTAAGTCTGTGTGTCTCTGTGTATATGCGGGTCAAATTGACCCGAACACCTTGTGAAGGACATAAATGTGTAAAGGGGGTATAGCATGTGCACTCAATGATTTGTTTTTCTTTGACATGTTCTTCACAGTAAATAAGCCAAGGCCATGGAGTTTCAGGTTGAAAAATTGTTTCCTTGTATATTTTTTCTTCAAGTAAAAATTTAAAACGGGTCAATTTGACCCGAAGACCACACAAGGGTTAAACCGTTATCACTACGAGTTCCAACCAGATATGTTGACCCGGAGTCATACACTACCCTTATAATTTCTCTTATTCAGTTTTGCCTTGTGCACATATTTGAACTCCTTTATCAGTTACACACATTTGAATCAACTTATCATTAATCAGTTACACACATTTGAATCAACTTATCATTAATCAGTTACACACATTTGAATCAACTTATCATTTATAAGCAGTAATGCAGTTTACACCTATTTGAATCAACTTATCATTCATAAGCAGTTATGCAGTTGCACCTATTTGAGGGATAGATGGAAGATAAAATGTGTTTCAGGAACATCCTCAGCCGCGGTGTCCCTCGTCAGGTCGGGCCCCCGGCTGCTAAGCTTTTTCTCCTTCTCTTGCCGTGTCGTGGTGATTCACCAAGGTTGCTCTCAAACCTCGGGCCGATCCTGCCGTGCTTAACTGGGAAACGTTGGGAATGGTGTTCAGGCCGGGGAAAGGCCGTACTAGACTCACCCTCGGTGACACAACTCAAACACCCAATTTAACCAACTCTTACGTACACACACACACACACACACACACACACACAGGAGAAGGAACAACATGTGCGTTGGATAGATAGACAGGTGAAGGAATCTATGGAAAGTGAATTACAGAACATGTCCATGTTGTACCGACAGAGAAGGAGAGCTGTCTTCACATCCACTCCCTGCTATCTTACACACGGCAACGTGATCCAGCATCACAACTCAAACACCCAATCTAACCAACTCTTATATACATACAGACACTCTCTCCTGTGTTATTCTCAGAGTTCATCATCAGTCTGATTTGATCATCTAATCATTCATCTGGATTGTTTCACTGTCAGTTGCATTTCCATCAAAAAATCAAAAAAACATGTAAGCTTCTGTTTTTTGTCACTCAATTACAGTCTATTTCACTATCAGAAGCATTTCATTTAATAATATATATATATATATATACAGTACACCCTACACCCTACACACTACACCCTACACCATAAACACTAAACACTACACCCTCCAAACTACACACTATACACTACACCCTACACACTGGGAGAGGGAACATCTGTACATCCAACATCTCAGTGAAAACACACCACTATCCAACTGCATCATGTTATGATCCATCATCTTTGAGCCTTTGGTGTTCAGTGTGATCTCCCTGAGACTAGTTTACACAGGGTCACTGAACAGCCCTCGTCCCAAAGCCAAAACCCTGGGAAGAGGGGCTCAGTGAATGTGGAGTGGAATGTGTGCAGGAGGGTCCGTGTGTCAGAGGAGACCCTGTAGAAGGACAGAGTACCGGCCGGCCAGTCCAGATACACTCCTACTCTGTGGGACCCAGGGGAGGGGACAGGTATGACAGTCTTATAATTGTGCCAGGCGGAGTAACTGTTACCAGTGCAGAGCAGACTCCAGGACTTGTCATTGTTTCCCAACAAACAGTCATAACCCCTTCCTCTCCTGCTGATTCCTTTATATGTCACTCCTATACCATCCCTTTCTCCACTCCACTCTACCTCCCAGTAACGGCGCCCAGTCAGACCCTCTCTACACAGCACCTGTGCATAGTGCTCAAATCTCTCTGGGTGATCAGGATACGGCTGCTCCTCTCTCCCCCATGTCACCTTTCTGTTCTCCTCAGACAGAGAGAGGATTCTGTGTGCTGTGTTTGGGTCCAGTGTGAGCTCACAGGCATCTGATTGAGAGGGCAAAAATAATCATCAAATCAATACAATTGAATAACTTACAATATTCACAATGTGATGTTGTTATGGCAACATTCTTTTTTTCACAAAATATTACTTATTAATTTAAAATGTTTTACAAGGGATACAACTAATTCACATTTGCTAATATTTTAGATTTACATATGAATACAATACTGGTGCACTGTTTGAACTCTGCTGTACCCTGGTTCTTGAGTAATATCACAGTCCTATTCTCTACAGCGTTGGTGACTTACATTTGAACAGCCCAGGTTTGAGCCTGCACTCTCCACCATGGTCCACACTATATCAACCACAGAAGAACCCACAGAGGTTGAATGTCACACTCACAATCATGTGGAAAATAGATACAGTGCATTAATCTCATTGATACGTCCAGCCACATATTCAGCCTTTACCTGAGTGTCTGTAGTTTACAGAGTGGATCTGTCTGTACAGCAGAGAGCAGCGCCAGTCCTGAGTCTCCTGGGTGATTGTAGCTGAGGTCCAGCTCTCTCAGGTGGGAGGGATTACACCTCAGAGCTGAAGCCAGAGAAACACAGCCTTCCTCTGGGACTCCACAGAATGACAACCTGGGGAAATAGTGTCACTCCATCTGATATCAAGAATCTGATTATTCCTCTCTAATGTACATGTGTAGTTTTAAATCCTCTTCATTTGCCAGTTGAAAGGCCACATATGAATGAGGAATACAAATTAATACATGAAACCAAACGATCACTGTGGTGCAAGAATTCATGAGTGAGACTTATAGTTGCTCTCAACAGGGGAGCAATTAACCATGGATACATTTGTAGTGACTGGATTTCTACATCTGGTACATTGTATTTGATAGCTATTGGGTTAGTGCAGTATTGTGTAGTCCCATGAGCTGATCTAAGGCCAGGTGGGTCAGGATTTGAGGAGGGCAAACATATTCAGAGAGTGAAGACAGAGCAGCCCACCCTGCCACCACACACACACACACACACACACACACACACACACACACACACACACACACATTATTTAGTAATTGATTGAAAGATAATGTACATTGTCTGTCTCAATCATTGACCCTTTCTGTGCAAGTATCATTGATTCCATAGAATGATAATGTAGCACACTTAGGAATGATGTGTCTGGCAACAAGAATAGTCTCAGACCTCACCTCAGTGTCTGTAGTTGACATTGTGGACTCCCCAGTCCAGCAGAGAGCAGCTTCACCCCCCCGTCACCTAGATCATTATTACCGAGGTCCAGCTCTCTCAGGTGGCAGGAGTCTGAGCTGAGAGCTGAGGCCAACGCTTCACAGCATCTCTCTGTGAGGTTACATCCATTCAGCCTGAATGAGGAATACAAATAAATACATGAAGCCAAACGATCACTGTGGTGCATTACGATAAGAATTCATGAGTGAGAGTTATGGTTGCGGGAGCAACAGGGGAGCAATTAACCATGGATACATTTAAAGTCACTGGATTTCTACGTCTGGTATAATGTATTTGATAGCTATTGGGATAGTGCAGTATTGTGTCGTCCCATGAGCTGATCTAAGGCCAGGTGGGTCAGGATTTCAGGAAAGTAAAGTTATTCAGACAGTGCAAACAGAGCAACCCCCCCTGCCACCACACACTCACATGCACACGTGCACGTACACACACACACGCACACACACACACACACACATACACACTTTATAGTAATTGATTGGAAGATAATGTGCATAGTCTGTCTAAATTATTGAGAACTTTCTGTGCAAGTATCATTGATTCCATAGAATGATAATGTAACACACACTTAGGAATGATGTGTCTGACAACAAGAATAGTCTGAGACCTCACCTCAGTGTCTGTAGTTGACAATGTGGACTCCCCAGTCCAGGAGAGAGCAGCTTCACCCCCCAGTCACCTAGATCATTATTACTTAGGTCCAGTTCTCTCAGGTGGCAGGAGTCTGAGCTGAGAGCTGAGGCCAACGCTTCACAGCATATCACTGTGAGGTGACATCCATTCAGCCTGAATGAGGAACACAAATAAATACATGCAGCCAAACCATCACTGTGGTGCATTATGATAAGAATTCATATGTGAGAGTTATAGTTGCTCTCAACAGGGGAGCAAGCAACCATGGATACATTTGTAGTCACTGGATTTCTACGTCTGGTATAATGTATTTGCTAGCTATTGGGTTATTGCAGTATTGTGTGAGCTGATCTAAGGCCAGGTGGGTCAGGAATTGAGGGTGGAAACATATTCACTGGGTGCAGACAGAGCAGCCCCCCCTGCCACCGCATGCACACACGCACACACCACACACACACACACACACTATATGGTAATTGATTGGAAGATAATGTCCATAGTCTGTCTAAATTATTGAGCCTTTCTGTGCAAGTATCATTGATTCCATAGAATGATAATGTAGCACACTTAGGAATGATGTGTCTGGCAACAATAATAGTCTCAGACCTCACCTCAGTGTCTGTAGTTGACAGTGTGGACTCTCCAGTCCAGCAGAGAGCAGCTTCACCCCCCAGTCACCTAGATAATTTTTACTGAGGTCCAGCTCTCTCAGGTGGCAGGAGTCTGAGCTGAGAGCTGAGGCCAACGCTTCACAGCATCTCTCTGTGAGGTGACATCCATTCAGCCTGAATGAGGAATACAAATACATGCAGCCAAACGATTACTGTTGTGCATTATGATAAGAATTCGAGATTCAAGTCAATCGCAGGCAGGTTTGTAGTCAATGTATTTCTAAGTGTGGTATATTTGCTAGCTATTGGGTTAGTGCAGTATTGTGTGGCCCCCTCAGCTGATCTAAGGCCAGATTGTTCAGGAATTGAGGAGAGTAACGGTATTCAGAGAGTGCCCCCCCCCCCCATTGATTCCTTTATGATCACTATTGTACTCCTTTATGATTGTATGTTGTAACGGTACAAATCAAGACAGCCAGTCAGGTTGACAGCGGTAATATCTGTCCCCTGGGTTATATCTGTTGGTGGGGATGTGCTGAGTCAGCTGCAAGGCCATCCTGACCTAAAGGTCGGCCTCTTGTTATTGAACTGTGCATATGTTGCTGTCCCTATGAAATGGTTACTCAAAAACACCTCATCTGAGAGAGGTAAGACGGTATCCTTCATCGCTTTTTTTGAAATTTTGAAGACCGCTCATATTGTTGAGCTTATATTGATTTATTTTTCTTTTTGGAGGGGAAAGTAGTCCTAGGTTAAGGGAGTATGCACAAGATGACGGTCTGGGAGTTGACAAAAGAAAAAGGTGGAATACAAATAATGTGGTAGGCCGAGTGTTGTCACAGTGAAGAGTTTAGGAATTGATTGGAAGATCATGTTAATGATCTGTCTCCGTCATTGAGTTTTGCATAGCAAGTTTCATTGATAATGTAACACACTTAGGAATGATGTGTCTGACAACAAGAATAGTCTCAGACTTCACCTCAGTGTCATTATGATAAGAATTCATGAGTGAGAGTTATAGTTGCTCTCAACACGGGAGGAATTAACCATGGATACATTTGTAGTCACTGGATTTCTCCGTCTGGTATAATGTATTTGCTAGCTATTGGGTTAGTGCAGTATTGTGTGAGCTGATCTAAGGCCAGGTGGGTCAGGAATTGACGAGGGCAAACATATTCACAGGTTGCAGACAGAGCAGCCACCCCGCCACCACACGCACGCACGCACGCACGCACATTATATACTAATTGATTGGAAGATAATGTGCATTGTCTGTCTCAGTTATTGACCCTTCCTGTGCAAGTATCATTAATTCCAGAGAATGATAATGTAACAGACACTTAGGAATGATGTGTCTGGCAACAAGAATAGTCTCAGACCTCACCTCAGTGTCTGTAGTTGACAGTGTGGACTCCCCAGTCCAGCAAAGAGCAGTTTCACCCCCCCGTCACCTAGATCATTATAACTGAGGTCCAGCTCTCTCAGGTGGCAGGAGTCTGACCTGAGAGCTGAGGCCAACGCTTCGCAGCATCTCTCTGTGAGGTGACATCCATTCAGCCTGAATGAGGAATACAAATAAATACATGTAGCCAAACGATCACTGTGGTGCAAGAATTTATAAGTGAGAGTTATAGTTGCTCTCAACAGAGGAGCAAGCAACCATGGATACATTTGTCGTGACTGGATTTCTAGGTCTGGTATAATGTATTTGCTAGCTATTGGGTTAGTGCAGTATTGTGTAGTCCCATGAGCTGATCTAAAGCCAGGTGGGTCAAAATTTGAGGAGGGCAACATATTCAGAGAGTGAAGACAGAGCAGCCCCCTCTGCCACCACACACACACACACACACACACACACACACACACACACACACACACACACACACACACACACACACACACACATACACACACACTACATAGGAATTGATTGGAAGATAATGTACATTGTCTGTCTCAATTATTGATCCGTTCTGTACAAGTATCATTGATTCCATAGAATGATAATGTAACAGACACTTAGGAATGATGTGTCTGACAACAAGAATTGTCTTATACCTCACCTCAGTGTCTGTAGTTGACAGTGTGGACTCCCCAGTCCAGCAGAGAGTAGCTTCTCCCCCCCGTCACCTAGATCATTATTACTGAGGTCCAGCTCTCTCAGGTGGCAGGAGTCTGAGCTGAGAGCTGAGGCCAGCGCTTCACAGCATCTCTCAGTGAGGTCACATCCATTCAGCCTGAATGAGGAACACAAATAAATACATGCAGCCAAACGATCACTGTGGTGCAAGAATTCATAAGTGAGAGTTATGCTTGCTCTCAACGGGGGAGCAAGCAACCATGGATACATTTGTAGTGACTGGATTTCTCCGTCTGGTATAATGTATTTGCTTGCTATTGGGTTAGTGCAGTATTGTGTAGTCCCATGAGCTGATCTAAGGCCAGGTTGGTCAGGATTTGATGAGAGTAAAGTTATTCAGAGAGTGAAGACAGAGCAGCCCCCCCTGCCACCGCGTGCACACACACACACACACACACACACACACACACACACACACACATACACACACACACACACAGACATTATATAGTAATTGATTGGAAGATAATGTACATTGTCTGTCTCAATCATTGAGCCTTTCTGTGCAAGTATCATTGATTCCATCGAATTAAAATGTTACCGACACTTAGGAATGATGTGTCTGGCAACAAGAATAGTCTGAGACCTCACCTCAGTGTCTGTAGTTGACAGTGTGGACTCCCCAGTCCAGCAGAGAGCAGCTTCACCCCCCCGTCACCTAGATCATTGAGGTCCAGCTCTCTCAGGTGGCAGGAGTCTGAGCTGAGAGCTGAGGCCAACGCTTCACAGCATCTCTCTGTGAGGTGACATCCATTCAGCCTGAATGAGGAATAAATACAAGCATCAAGTCTTTTTAACTCAGAATAAAATTTACATATGTGATGTGTTCTATCATTTCCAGTTGCATGTCGCCGCACCTAATTTCAATATTATGACATTTTCGGGATTTTAAACATGTTTTCTAATCATTTCACTTCATTTCAAAGGTGAAATCATCATTTATCTATACTTTTCATGCCTTAAATAATGGATAGAGCTTTCAGTTGGAGATGAGTGGCGAGCTCCTTCCAACTGCACCAACTGTAAACTCACTGGCTAGAGAACTGACTCATTCCACTTTCACTAAAATAAAGCTGACAAACTCATTAGCTGAACTGTGAACACAGCCAGCCATGTTATTATATATGCTACCTATGTTATTTGTTTAATGTCACACCACAAGTCTTCATTTGAGCCGCGGTGTGAGTATCCGTGGTAGCGCCAGTGGATTACGATAGTCGTAAAAACGTCAGGAGTGTATTTCTCCAAACCAGTGTTCAGTACTCCGACTGGAACTGGCTCTTTCTACCTCATTATTGGTAGTCGAGACACAAAGCGACTGAACATGTTGGAGCAAGTCGTATATTTGTGTGTCAATAAAACATGAAACATAAGTGTGCAATCAATTAATGAATGACTTTTGACCATGTGATCAATACCTCAGTTTCTTTCATTTATTCAGTAAATCATAATAAGTGATCACATACTCCATTCATAACCCAAGTTTCAATACAGTGTTTTGTCCATCTACTTACAGTGCCGTCTTAGAGGCTGTGACCACTGGCAGCAGCCTCAGAAGACCCTCTTCTGATCTGGAGTATTTCTTCAGGTCAAACACATCCAGCTCTTCTTCTGAAGTCATCAACACAAAGACCAGAGCTGACCACTGTGCAGGTGAGAGTTGGGCTTCTGAGAGACGTCCTGAGCTCAGGGAGCTTTGGATCTCCTCCACGAGAGAATGGTCATTCAGCTCATTCAGACAGTGGAACAGATTGATGCACCTCTCTTGAGAGGGATTCTCCCTGATCTTCTCCTTGATATACTTGACTGTTTCCACATTGGTCTGTGAGCTGCTTCCTGTCTGTGTCAGAAGGCCTCGTAGGAGATTCTGATTGGACTCCAGTGAGAGGCCCAGGAGAAAGCGCAGGAACAGGTCCAGGTGACCATTCTCACTCTGTAAGGCTTTGTCCACTGCACTCTTGTGTAGGTTGATGATGGGGTTGATCAGTGGTGTGTGAATCTTTGGTTTGTGTTTGAATGATGACCATAGCTTCCTGTGTGAGGATTTCTGTTTGACCAGTGGAATCTCATTGCTCTGGTTGAATGTGAGGAACATATATAAAGCAGCAAGAAACTCCTGGATGCTCAGATGCACAAAGCTGAATACTTTGTGCAGCCCACACTCCTCTCTGAAGATCTCAGTGCACACACCCGAGTACACTGTGGCTTCTGTGACATCAATGCCACACTCTCTCAGGTCTTCCTCATAGAAGATCAGATTGCCACTTTCCAGCTGTTTGAAGGCCAGTTTTCCCAGTGACAGAATTAGCTCTTTATCCCACTGTGGATCTCTGTCATGGTCTCCAAGGTACTTCACATTCCTCTGTTGGGTCTGAAATACCAGGAAGTGTGTGTACATCTGTGTCAGAGTCTTGGGCATCTCTCCTCTCTCTGCTTCACCCAACAGTCTCTCTAGGGTAGTGGCTGAGAGCCAACAGAACACTGGTATGTGGCACATGATGTGGAGGCTCCTTGATGACTTCATGTGTGTGTTGATTCTGCTGGCCAGGTTCTCATCACTGATTCTCTTCCTGAAGTACTCCTCCTTCTGTGGGTTGTTGAACCCTCGTACCTCTGTCACCTGGTCAACACACTCAGGAGGGATCTGATTGGCTGCTGCAGGTCGGGAGGTTATCCAGAGGAGAGCAGAGGGAAGCAGATTACCCTTGATGAGGTTTGTCAGCAGCACGTCCACTGAGGTTGACTCTGTGGCATCACAACATGTCTCGTTGTTCTTGAAGTCTAGAGGAAGTCGACACTCATCTAGACCATCAAAGATGAACAGAACTTTATACTTGTCAAAGTTGGAGATTCCTGATTCTTTTATTTCAATGAAGAAATGACCAAGAAGTTCATTCAAACTGCACTTCTTCTCTTTCATTAAATTCAGCTCCCGAAATGGAAGTGGAAATATGAACTGGACATCCTGATTGGCTTTTCCTTCAGCCCAGTCTGTAATGAACTTCTGAGTAGAGACTGTTTTTCCAATGCCAGCGACTCCCTTTGTCAGCACATTTCTCATTGTTTTGTCTTGTCCAGGTAAAGGCTTGAAGATGTCGTTGCATTTGATTGGTGTCTCCTGTGTTGCTGGTCTCCTGGATGCTGTCTCAATCTGTCTGACCTCATGTTCGTTATTGATCTCTCCACTTCCACCCTCTGTGATGTAGACCTCTGTGAAGACCTTATCGAGAAGTATTGGGTTGCCTTGCTTAGCTATTCCCTCAAACACACACTGAAACTTCGTCTTCAGGGTGGACTTGAATTCATGTTGGCACACCCCAATACCTGCAGTAACTGTAAATATATATATATATATATATATATATATATATATATATATATATATATGCCATTTAGCTGACACTTTTATCCAAAGGGTTACATACCAACTTACATTGCATTGATTGCATACATTTCAGTATATATGCTCCCAGCAGGAATCAACCCCACAACCTAAGCATTATTAAAGCCATGCTCAACCGACTGAGCCACAGAGGACCACATGTTTTATTAATTAAAAAGTTGTTATATAGTAATTAATTATGAATTAATTATATAGTAATTAATTACATATTATGTAGTGTAGTTGAATGATATATTACTACACGTGTAGGAAAGAACAGTCCTTATTCCATCTGTGTTATAGGAAACTGCCCAAACCCATTACTATGCAATTATACAGAAACAACCAATCTTGTGACTGGAGTAATTACAGAGACACTAAGTTATAGAGGCAACATAATATAAAGATTGACCAAATGGGGATATACATCATAATTACATTTACTGGTGTTTGTATGTCCAATAATATTTCAGCCCAGTAACACTTCTCTGTGAAAACACATGAGGTCTCTTACGTTTCTCCAGTGTGTCAGCGAGCTCCTTCTGGTTCATGTTCCTCAGGACGTGCAGTGTGATCTTCAGAGCCCCTTCTCTGGCACTGCTCTCCTGCTTCTCTTCTTCTTCATCATCCACCACTTCCTCTTCCTCCCCCTGAATCTCAAAGCACTCTGGGTAGTCTGGAGAAATAAGCCTCTTGAACCTCTTCACCTCATTTCTCACTAAAGTGATGACATTGTCTTCAAGCGACTGAAACATTTAGAAAAGTAAAGTGGAGTGAAATAGACAATAATGATTAAACCTTTACACACAGTAGAGAGACTAAATACAAAAAACACTTGACTTTGGCATGCAATTGAAACAAGAAAAAAATAACTTTTGTATGGGGATGACTTTGCCATCTTCCATGTCATACTTTCTATTCAGCTCACCCTGAATATGGAGGCCAGTTCACTTTGACTCTGGACAGACTGACCACTGGGAATCTCTGACTCTGGTCTCTCCACCTGGTCACTGGGGATTCTGAGTAAAACAAGAAATAAGCAGATGTCTTTATCCAGAGAAGTGTGAATGAGGCCCAGTTGCGCAAATAGAATAACTTAAGAGTGTTTCCCACAAAACATAGTTCCCGGGTCAGATGAATGTTACAAAAAACTAACATTGGTGGAGTTCATTCAGGGGATCCATGGAGGGTTGAGGTGCGCTGGGAGAAGGAGAGTGGGGATGGTGTAGCCAGTCAACATTAATGGACACGCCTTCTAGTGAGTGTTGCAACACTGTATGTTTCCTACAGAATGCATTGAACTACATATAATACATTCCTGTGTCTAACATTTGAAATTCTGCCTTTAATGATCAATATGTGCTGAGCTCCTAGAGCTGAAGATGATGTGATTAAAAGCTGTACAATAAATAATTGTTGCATTGTGTGCCTTATTCCCATGCTCCCTTCTTGATAGTAGAACCTGAGTTCATTATAGTTTCCTCCGAGGACGTCATGAAACAAACAGGTGGCGTAGTCTAGCAGGTAGTTCATCACATCCCCCATGATACACCTACCCTTGTTTAGTAGTGACGGTTCCTTGTCTGAAGTCTATTGCACCCTCCTTTGACGGGTCACTCTTCATGGACACACAGCTGGGTACAGGGGAGGCTGGTCTCTCTTTCTGGACCCTGTCAAACACAAAATTAATTTGTATACCGCATATTTGCAGCCTCATAGACCACGGTGAGGATTAAACCTCAAACTAACCTTTGACCAGAATTAGGTGGTCTTTTTCCGAAGCGTATTGGAAGGTCCATAGACTGGTCACTCTTAATGGACACACAGCTGGGTACAGGTGAGGCTGATCTCTCTTTCTGGACCCTGTCAAACATAAAATTAATTTGTATACCGCTTATTTGAAGCCTCATAGACCACGATGAGTATTAAACCTCAAACTAACCTTTGACCAGAATTAGGTGGTCTTTTTCCGAAGCGTATTGGAAGGTCCATAGACTGGTCACTCTTAATGGACACACAGCTGGGTACAGGTGAGGCTGATCTCTCTTTCTGGACCCTGTCAAACATAAAATTAATTTGTATACCGCTTATTTGCAGCCTCATAGACCACGATGAGTATTAAACCTCAAACTAACCTTTGACCAGAATTAGGTGGTCTTTTTCCGAAGCGTATTGGAAGGTCCATAGACTGGTCACTCTTAATGGACACACAGCTGGGTACAGGTGAGGCTGATCTCTCTTTCTGTACCCTGTCAAACATAAAATGAATTTGTATACCGCTTATTTGCAGCCTCATAGACCACGATGAGGATTAAACCTCAAACTAACCTTTGACCAGAATTAGATAGTCTTCTTCCGAAGCGTATTGGAAGGTCCATAGACTGGTCACTCTTAATGGACACACAGCTGGGTACAGGTGAAGCTGGTCTCTCCTGCTGGCCTCTGTCAAACATAAAATTAATTTGTATACCGCTTATTTGCAGCCTCATAGACCACGATGAGGATTAAACCTCAAACTAACCTTTGACCAGAATCATCAGCTTTACTTCTGTAGCCACTCTGTAGATATGAAAAGCCTTTTGGACAGTCATTAAAGGGGTATGATTGAAAACCCATTGTTGTTTTAGGCCATTGTAACTAAGTTATTAAAGTTAAACAAAGTTCCTGGGTCAGATGAATATTATAAAAAACTAACATTGGTGGACGGAGTAACCAGTCCAAATTAATATTTGTATTGTAAGTAGCTTGTATGTTTTTAGTGGCCATCTCCCTCCAGGATCTGCTCTCCTCCTCTGTGGACACGCCTTCGAGGGAGTGTTGTAACATTGTCTGTTGCTACAGTTAGCAGTGAACTACAATATATCTACATTTCTGTGTCTAACACTAATCTGGTTATGAATGAAGTATCTATCATCATCATCATCATCATCATCATCACCATCATCATCAGTATCATCATCTTCATGTTAAATGCCCTCCAGAGACTCTTCTCTTACCCCATGGCTTCAACCTCAGTGGTCCCCTCCTCTCTCTCCCCAGATAGACTCATTTTAGAGGCAGTGGTCCCCTCCTCTCTCTCCCCAGAGAGACTCATTTTAGAGGCAGTGGTCCCCTCCTCTCTCTCCTCTCCTCAAAGAACCTGCTATAAACCCAATGAACACATGCAGCACGTTAAAAAAGACCAAAGACCACACACACACACACACACACAAACACACTCACACACACTCTCACACACACACACACACACACACACACACACACACACACACATGATTTTCATGCTGCAGGAAATAAACTTAAAAGAATGACCAATGGGAAATTTGAAATTGAATGATTATTTGATTGATGATGTGATGTGGGACTCAGTCAACAAGGTCTATGCAAGGTTCAAGAGTCACGGTTGTCTGCTGGTCCAGGACAAGGTCTAGGCAGGGTTCAACAGTCACGGTTGTCTGCTGGTCCAGGACAAGGTCTATGCAGGGTTCAACAGTCACGGTTGTCTGTTGGTCCAGGACAAGGTCAATGTCTGGTCAGACAACTGGAATGTTGAGTAAAAACATTCTGAAGGGAGAAGTAAATCTTCAGCAACAGTTCTTTGTAACTGACTCGGTCAACGCCTCCCATTTGCTGTACAACGTGTAGTAGAGAGCTGCGTGTGTCGAGGAGGGCCACATCTTTCTCTCCTCTATCCCCTGTGCCGGGCCAAGCTTCTCCTTTCTACTCTGAGGAGGTGTGTACACCATATAGACTAGGGTAGATTCTCTGATTCTCTGTCAGATAGAGATATAATATATACATACAGTTGTGGTCAGAAGTTTACATACACTTGGAAAGAACATGTATATCATGGCAGTCTTGAGTTTCCAATCATTTCTACAACTCTTATTTTTCTGTGATGGATTGATTGGAGCACATATTCTTTGTCACAAAAAACATTCATGAAGTTTGGTTTTTTTCTGAATTTATTATGGGTCTTCTGAAAATGTGACGAAATCTGCTGGGTCAAAAATATACATACAGCACCTTGAATTATCAATTTTGGTGAAAGTTTGGTGAAAGTTTGGTGAAAGTTGTGTCAATCATATTTGCTTTGTGGCATGGCCTCTTAACTTCTTATTAGTGATTATGATTGACTACAGCTGGTGTCACCATTTAAATAGGGCTCGTTTGATACACTCATTACACTCAGCCAAAAACGCTACAATGGGAAAGTCTAAGGAGCTCAGCATGGTCTGAAAAAGCGCATCAGTGACATGAACAAGTCAGGAATGTCACTTGGAGCCATTTCAAAGCAGCTACAGGTCCCAAGATCAACTGTGCAAACAATTGTTTGTAAGTATAAAATGAATGGCACAGTTGTGTCACTGCCACGATCAGGAAGAACACGCAAGCTATCACCTGCTGCTGAGAGAAAATTGGTCAGGATGGTCAAGAGTCAACCAAGAACCGCCAAAAAGCAGGTCTGCCATGAATTAGAAGCGGCTGGAACACAGGTGTCAGTGTCCACAGTCAAGCGTGTTTTACATCGCAATGGGCTGAGAGGCTGCCGTGCAAGAAGGAAGCCGTTGCTCCAGAAGCGGCACCTTAAGGCTCGACTGAAGTTTGCTCCTGATCACATGGACAAAGAAAAGGCCTTCTGGAGGAAAGTTCTGTGGTCAGATGAAACAAAAATTTAGCTATTTGGCCACAATGACCAGAAATATGTTTGGAGGAGAGAAGGTGAGGCCTTTCACCCCAAGAACACCATACCTACCGTCAAGCATGGTGGTGGTAGTATTATGCTCTGGGCCTGTTTTGCTGCCAGTGGAACTGATGCTTTACAGAAAGTAAATGGAATAATGAAGAAGTAGGATTACCTCCAAATTCTTCAGGAAAACCTAAAATTATCAGCCAGAAGGTTGGGTCTTGGACGTAGTTGGATGTTCCAACAGGACAATGACCCCAAACACACATCAAACGTGGTAAAGGAATGGCTAAATCAGGCTAGAATTAAGGTCTTAGAATGGCCTTCACAAAGTCCTTACTTAAACCCCATTGAGAACATGTGGAGTGTGCTGAAGAAACAAGTCCGTGTCAGAAAGCCAACGAATTTAGTTGAACTGCATGGATTCTGTCAAGAGGAGTGGTCAAAGATTCAACCAGAAGCTTGCCAGAAGCTTGTGGATTGCTACCAAAAGCGTCAAATTGAGGTGAAAATGGCCAAGGGACATTTAACCAAATATTAGCATTGCTGTATGTATATTTTTGACCCAGCAGATTTTGTCACATTTTCAGAAGACCCATAATAAATTCATAAAAGAACCAAACTTCATGAATGTTTTTTGTGACAAAAAATATGTGCTCTAGTCAATCCATCACAGAAAAATAAGAGTTGTAGAAGTGCTTTTTTACTTGACTAGGCTAGATTCTTTGATTGTCAGATAGAGATATATAATATGTACACATATACTATATATATATATATATATATATATATATATATATATATAATATTTAAAAAAAATTGATAGTTTTTTTATGTGAGCTATCCCAGGGAGGAGGTCCAGCACCTAACAGTGTGGTGCACCAACAACAACCTGGCTCTCAACACCAGGAACACCAAAGAGCTCATTGTGGACTTTAGGAAGTCAAAAGCTGGCACACACACCCCCATCCTCATCAACGGGACTGAGGTGGAGCGATTCACCAGCTTCAAGTTTCTGGGTGTCCACATCTCTGAGGATCTCTCCTGGACCCTCAACACCTCTACCCTGATCAAGAAGGCTCACAAGCGTCTCTTCTTCCTGAGTAGACTAAAGAAGGTCCATCTGTCTCCTCAGATCCTGGTGAACTTCTACCGCTGCACCATCGAGAGCATCCCCACCAACTGTGTCACAGTATGGTATGGCAACTGCTCTGCCTCTGACCGGAAAGCACTGCAGAGGGTGGTGAAAACTGCCCTAAGCATCACCGGTTCCTCACTCCCCTCCATTGAGGCTGTCCAGGGCAAGCGATGCTTGCATAAGTCACGCAGCATCATCAAGGACATTTCTCACCCCAACCACAGACTGTACACCTAACTCCCCTCTGAGTGGCGCTACAGGTCTCTCCGTACCCGAACTAGCAGGTTCAGAGGAAGCTTCTTCCCTGTGGCTGTCACCCTACTGAACTCCAACTCTGCACCTAGGTGACAACCTACCAACTAACCCCTACACCCCCCCCACCCCCCCCCCCCCGCCTCCGGACAATTGTACTACTCTTATCCTATAGCATTCCTATAAACTGTACATACTGTATCGTCACTTATACACACTGCTCTTATACTATATACTACTGCTCTTCTGTACATATCTGTCTAAACTGTTCATAATACACATACCCTTATTTTTTACTCATCTTAGAATGCTACTGTTAATACACTGCACATATCTGTACATACTGTACATATCTGTTTTTACTGTTCATACTGCATTCCATATTTATTCTGCTTATTTACTCTGCTTATAATGTTACTGTTAATACATATACTGCTTATACTGCACCACTTATACTGCTCATATACTGCTTATACTGTTCATACTGCATTCTATATTTATTCTGCTTATAATGTTACTCTTAATACATATACTGCTCATATACTGCACTACCTGTATATATTGTTCACATTGAACTTTTCTGCTTTTTTTGCACTTCTGGTTAGACGCTAACTGCATTTCGTTGTCTCTGTACTTGTACTCTGCACAATGACAATAAAGTTGAACCTTATCTAATCTAATCTAATCTAATGCAGTAAGAATGTCCAGTAGACGTCAATCAAAGCTATTTTCCATTTTAAACTGGCAGATGAAGCCAGCTCAGCCTGAATATGGAGGCCAGGTCAGTTTGACTCTGGACCGTAACTGTTAATATCATCTGATACATCATAGTCATAGTACCCTCCCTTCCTGGTTAATAATCAACAACAACATGTACAGTTACACAACTTTTACTGCTCAGTATCATAGCTCACACACCACTACACTACACAACACACCACACCACACCACACTAAAACACACCACACCACACCACACCACACCACACAACACAACACAACACAACACAACACAACACAACACACAACGCAACAAACCACACTATACACTTTCTCTGTCTTTTTCTCCCTCTCCCTACCTCTCTTTCTCCCTCTTCATCCCTCCGTCCCTCTCTCCCTCCCTACTTCCCTCTCTCCCTCCTTCACTCGCTCTCTCTCTCTCTTTCTCTCCCTCTCTCTCCCTCCCTCCCTACCTCTTCTCCCCATCTAATCTCTCTCTCTCTTTCTCTTTCTCTCTTTCTGTCTTTTTCTCTCTTTCCCTCCCTACCCCCTTCTCTCCCTCTACCTCCCCCCTCTCTCCCTCTACCTCCCACCCTCTCTCCCTCCCTCTTTCTCCCTCCCTCCCTCTCTCCCTCTCTACCTCCCTCTCTCCCTCCTTCACTCGCTCTCTCTCTCTTTCTCTCCCTCCCTCTCTCTCTCTCTCTCTCTCCCTCCCTCTCTCTCTCTCTCTCTGTCACAATCTCTCTCTCTCTTTCTTTCACTCCCCTCCCTTTCCTCCCTCCCTCCCTCCCTCCTCTTGCTCTCCCTCCGTGCCTTTTTCTCCATCTGTACCTCTCTCTCCCTCCCTCCTCTCTCCATCCCATCTCTCTTCCTCCCTCCCTACCTCTCACTCCCTCCATCCTCTCCCTCGCTCCCCCCTCTCTCTCCCTCTTTCTGACCCTCCATCCTCTCCCTCCCTCCCTCCCCTTCCTATCTCCCTCCCTTTTTCCCTCCTCTCCCTCCCTCTCTGCCTCCCTCCCTTCTCTCTCTCCCTCTCTCCCTCCCTCTCTCCCTCCCTCCCTCCTCTCTCTCATTCTCTCACTCCCTCCTTCCCTCCATCCCTCCCTCACTCCCTCTATCCCTCCGTCTGGCACCAACAATTATGCCACGTTCAAAGTCACTTAAACCACCTTCAGCAGGTCGTCTTGACAATGTCTACATGCCTAAATGCATTTAGTTGCTGCCATGTGATTGGCTGATTAGATATTTGCGTTAAAGAGCAGTTGAACAGGTGTACCTAATAAAGTGGTCGGTGACTGTATATATATATAATATGTATAATATAATATTTAAAAAAAAGATTATTTTTGTGATCTATCCCTTTAATGCAGTAAGATTGTACAATAGACATCAATCAAAGCTTTTTTCCATTTTAAACTCACAAATAAAGCCAGCCTGAAAACGGAGGCCAGGTCAGTTTGAATCTGGACCATAACTGTTAATATCATCTGATACATCATAGTCATAGTACCCTCCCTTCCTGGTTAATTATTAACAACAACATGTACAGTTACACAACTTGTACTGCTCACTATCAAAGCTCACACCACACCACACTACACTACACAACACAACACACACAACACACCACACTAAAACACTACACACCACACCACAACACAACGCAACACAACAAACGACACAAAACACTTTCTCTGTCTTTTTCTCTCTCTCCCTCTACCTCCCCCCCTCTCTCCCTCTACCTCTCTCCCTCCCTCCCTCTCTCCCTCTCTACCTCCCTCTCTCCCTCCTTCACTCTCTCTCTCTCTCATTTTCTCTCCCTCTCTCTCTCCCTCCCTACCTCTTCTCCCCATCCAATCTCTCTCTCTCTCTTTCCCTCTTTCTGTCTTTTTTCTCTCTCTCCCTCCCTACCCCACTCTCTCCCTCTACCTCTCACCCTCTCTCCCTCTCTCCCTACCTCCCTTCCTCTCTCCCTCCCTCCCTCTTTCTCCCTCCCTCCCTCTCTCCCTCCCTCCCTCCCTATCTCCCTCTCTCCCTCCTTTACTCACTCTCTCTCTCCCTCTCTCCCTACCTCTCTCCCTCACTCCATCTCTCCTTCCCTCTCTCCCTCTCTACCTCCCTCTCTCCCTCCTTCACTCTCTCTCTCTCTCTCTTTTTCTCTCCCTCTCTCTCTGTAACAATCTCTCTCTCTCTCTTTCTTTCACTCCCCTCCCTTTTCTCCCTCCCTCCCTCCTCTTGCTCTCCCTCTGTGCCTCTCTCTTCCTCCGTGCCTCTCTCTCTTCCTCTGTACCTCTCTCTCCCTCCCTCCTCTCTCCATCCCATCTCTCTTGCTCCCTCCCTACCTCTCTCTACTACTCTCCCTCCCTCTCTCCCTCCATCCTCTCCCTCCCCCCACCTCTCCCTCCCTCTCTCCCTCCCCTTCCTATCTCCCTCTATCTCTCCCTCTCTCCCTCCCTCCTCTATCTCATTCTCTCCCTCCCTCACTCCCTCCCTCACTCCCTCTATCCCTCCGTCTGGCACCAACAACTATGCCACGTTCAAAGTCACTTAAATCACCTTTCTTCCCCATTCTGATGCTCGGTTTGAACTTCAGCAGGTTGTCTTGTTGTCTTGCCTAAATGCATTGAGTTGCTGCCATGTGATTGGCTGATTAGATATTTGCGTTAAACAGCAGTTGAACAGGTGTACCTAATAAAGTGGCCGGTGAGTGTATATATATATAGTATGTTTAATATAATATAAAAAAATAAAAAAAATATTTTAGTGATCTATCCCTTTAATGCAGTAAAAATGTCCAGTAGGGGTCAATCAAACTGGCAGATGAAACCAGCTCAGCCTGAATATGGAGGCCAGGTCAGTTTGACTCTGGACCATAACTGTTAATATCAGATGATAAATCATAGTCATAGTACCCTCCCTTCCTGGTTAATTATTAACAACAACATGTACACTTACATAACTTTTACTGCTCAGTATCATAGCTCACACTACACTACACTACACTACAGAAGACACAACAACACAACACACCACACCACACCACAACACTACACAGAACACAACACAACATAACACCACAAGTACAGTTTTCCAGCAGAGCACACTCTCCCTGGTTAATGATCAACAAGAACCATAAACAGTTATATGATTTTTACTGCTCAGGATCACAGTTCACACAACACAACACTCACAGTGAACATTTCCATCACAGTTCAATCTTGTTAATTATGACGATTCATCAACAAGAGAGTTTCTCACGTTTCTCTTCTTCTGGCTTGGTTGTGGACACACGTTGGAGCTCATCCCTTAGCTGTTACACAGGAGAGTGTCCCTGCTCCGTGATTCCCAGTCACCCCTTAGAGACTTGGTACTCGACTCCTTAGTCTCCAACAGCAGCCATCGTCTCCAGAGTAAAGAGAAAACAGAGCTTTGCTGCCTAACTGATCATTCTGGTCCTTTTAGATTGGTCCTCTGCAGTTCTCCACTCTGTCTGTCAGTCAGGACTAAAGACAGTCTGATGGCTGCTGTCTGACTGAGAGGTTAGTCTGAGACTGAACTTCTCTACTGATGACAGACACGGAGGACAGATCAGGTGAGTTACCTGTCAATGTGTGACCATGGGAGGGGTGGGGCAAGATATTTCTTATCCAATGAAATGATCGTGTGTGTGAATAATTCTGAGGAGGTGTCAGGTTGCAGAAGGCAGGGAAACTGGCAGTCACTCAATTCTGTTATGTGATCAAGACGTAGCCTCACCCACCCACAGTTCTACTTCCTTATCACCCATCATGTAGCTTGGAGCACCAAGGGATCAGATCATAAAGTGGAAAAAAGGAAAACTATGTTGATTAACTAAAGAAGCTTGAAAATACAATTTGATCAGTTTGATTTGTAGTTCTAGTTTTATAGTTTTATCTGCAGTCCTGGTTTTATAGTTTTATCTGTAGTCCTACTTGCATCTGTAGTCCTAGTATTATAGTTTGATCTGTAGTCCTAGTGTGATCTGTAGTCCTAGTTGTATAGTTTGATCTGTAGTCCTAGTATTATAGTTTGATCTGTAGTTCTAGTTTTATCTGTAGTCTTAGTTTGATCTGTAGTCCTAGTTGTATAGTTTGAACTGTAGTCCTAGTTGTATAGTTTTATCTGTAGTCCTAGTTTTATCTGTAGTCCTAGTTTGATCTGTAGTTCTAGTTGTATAGTTTGATCTGTAGTCCTAGTATTCTCGGTATGTTTGTCTTTGGCAGGGACTGCAGAGTTTGTCAGGGTCAAGAGAAATCAATATAAAACAACAGAGGCTTGAATGTTACAAGTACAGGAAATTATCAATACAATTACACAGTTAAATGTGTCTCCCCTCATCCTCTCTGACCTCTGTCAGAAGATGATACAGTTATTGTCATAATTACGACTAGAAACACTTTAGGTGACTTTAGGAAATGAGGTGGTAGTTGTGGTTGGTCCATGGGAGAATAGAAGAAGGAAATAAACTACACCTGTTAACATAAAGCATGATGGCCGACTAGAAGATGTGTTTCGACTAGGATAGAGTCTCTAAGCTCAAGAGCTTGTTAGCAGTGTCTACAGTAGACACAACCATAGACACACTACTCTGCACACGTGACAGTTCTTTGTAACTGACTCGGTCAACGCCTCCCATTTGCTGTACAACGTGTAGTAGAGAGCTGCGTGTGTCGAGGAGGGCCACATCTCTCTCTCCTCTTCCCCCTGTGCCGGGCCGAGCTTCTCCTTTCTACTCTGAGGAGGTGTGTACACCATATAGACTAGGCTAGATTCTCTGATTCCCGGACAATTGTACTACTCTTACCCTATAGCATTCCTATAAACTGTACATACTGTATCTTCACTTATACACACTGCTCTTATATTACATACTACTGCTCTTCTGTCCATTTCTGTCTATACTGTTCATCATTCACATATCCTTATTTTTTACTAATCTTATAATACTACTGTTAATACACTGCACATATCTGTACATACTGTACATATCTGTTTTTACTGTTCATACTGCATTCCATATTTATTCTGCTTATTTACTCTGCTTATAATGTTACTGTTAATACATATACTGCTTATACTGCACTACTTATACTGCTCATGTACTGCTTATACTGTTCATAATGCATTCTATATTTATTCTGCTTATAATGTCACTGTTAATACATATACTGCTTATAATGCACTACTTATACTGCTCATATACTGCTTATACTGCACTACCTGTATATATTGTTCACATTGCACTTTTCTGCTTTTTTTGCACTTCTGGTTAGACGCTAACTGCATTTCGTTGTCTCTGTACTTGTACTCTGCACAGTGACAATGAAGTTGAATCTAATCTAATCTGATCTAATCTAATGCAGTAAGAATGTACAGTAGACGTCAATCAAAGCTATTTTCCATTGTAAACTGTCAGATGAAGCCAGGTCAGCCTGAATATGGAGGCCAGGTCAGT
>NC_139654.1:955000-962500 GCF_951799395.1 Argentina silus | reverse complement strand
CACACACGCATGATTTTCATGCTGCAGGAAATAAACTTAAAAGAATGACCAAAGCGAAAATCTGACTTAAAATTGAATGATTATTTGATTGATGATGTGATGTGGGACTCACTCAACAAGGTATATGCAGGGTTCAAGAGTCACGGTTGTCTGCTGGTCCAGGACAAGGTCTATGCAGGGGTCAACAGTCACGGTTGTCTGCTGGTCCAGGACAAGCCGACAGTACCAACTAGAAGAAGACTGAACTGTAAAGGAATGTAACAATCAATATAAAACAACAGAGGCTTGAATGTTACAAGTACAGGAAATTATCAATACAATTACACAGTTAAATGTGTCTCCCCTCATCCTCTCTGACCTGACTCGGTCAACGCCTCCCATTTGCTGTACAACGTGTATGTGGGGGGACATGTAGCGTTCGGCCTGTAGAGGGAGCTACAGGACCGTGGCCAGGGTTGTGTCGGCGAGGCTTCGTTGCACACCTGTTGCAAATGAAACCTCGTTAGCTAAGTGCTTAAGATGTGTGTGCCTTTGTCGTTTCAGTAGAAGGGCTGGGAACGAGAGCGGTTTGCCAGAGAGAGGACGACTGTCAAGCCGCGAAAACGTTGAGACGGGCTGAAAAGACTAAGTGTATATGATAATAAACGGGACAAAATCCCTCACCGAAATACTGCGTCTGCCTCTGTGTACAACGGACTCTGTTACAGTGTAGTAGAGAGCTGCGTGTGTCGAGGAGGGCCACATCTCTCTCTCCTCTTTCCCCTGTGCCAGACCGAGCTTCTCCTTTCTACTCTGAGGAAATGTGTACACCATATAGACTAGGATAGATTCTCTGATTCTCTGTCAGATAGAGATATACTATATATAATGTTACAACAAAAAACTAATTGTGATGTATCCCTTTAATGCAGTAAGAATGTCCAGTAGACGTCAATCAAAGCTATTTTCCATTTTCTCACACCACACTACACTATACACCACTACTCACACAACACTACACAACACAACACAACACAACACACCACACCACACCACACCACACCACACCACACCAAACACAACACACAACGCAACACAACAAACCACACTATACACCACAACACAACACACCACAACACACAACACAACGCAACACAACAAACCACACTATACACTTTCTCTGTCTTTTTCTCTCTCTCCCTCAACCTCCCACCCTCTCTCCCTACCTCCCTTCCTCTCTCCCTCCCTCTTTCTCCCTCCCTCCCTACCTCCCTCTCTCCCTCCTTCACTGGCTCTCTCTCCCTCCCTCTCTCCCTCCCTCCCTCTCTCCCTCCCTACCTCTTCTCCCCATCCAATCTCTTTCTCTCTCTCTCTTTCCCTCTTTCCAATCTCTTTTTCTCTCTCTCCCTCTACGTCCCCCCCCCTCTCCCTATACCTCCCACCCTCTCTCCCTCTCTCCTTACCTCCCTTCCTGTCTCCCTCTCTCTTTCTCTCTCCCTACCTCCCTTCCTCTCTCCCTCCCTCTTTCTCTCTACCTCCCTACCTCCCTCTCCCCCTCCTTCACTCACTCTCTCTCTCTCTCTCTGTCACAATCTCTCTCTCTCTTTCTTTCACTCCCCTCCCTTTCCTCCTCTTGTTCTGGTTAATTATTAACTACAACATGTACACTTAAACAACTTTTACTGCTCAGTATCATAGCTCACACCACACAACACTACACTACACACACTACACTACACAACACTACACACCACTACACACCACACAACACTACACTACACAACACTACACAACACTACACTACACACCACACCACACAACACTACACTACACTACGCTACACTACACTACACAACACAACACAACACTACACTACACTACACTACGCACCACAACACTACAAACCACACTACAGAACACACAACAACACAACAGACCACACCACACCACACCACACCACAACACTACACAGAACACAACACAACACAACGCAACACAACAAACCACACTATACACTTTCTCTGTCTTTTTCTCTCTCTCCCTCTATCTCCCCCCCTTTTTCCCTCTATTTCCAACCCTCTCTCCCTCTCTCCCTACCCCCTTCCTCTCTCCCTCCCTACCTCCCTCTCTCCCTCCTTCACTCTCTCTCTCTCTCTTTCTCTCCCTCTCTCTCTCTTCCTCCCTTTCTCCCTCCCTCTCTCCCTCCCTACCTCTTCTCCCCATCCAATCTCTTTCTCTCTCTCTCTTTCCCTCTTTCTGTCTTTTTCTCTCTCTCCCTCTACGTCCCCCCCCCTCTCCCTATACCTCCCACCCTCTCTCCCTCTCTCCCTACCTCCCTTCCTGTCTCCCTCCCTCTTTCTCTCTCCCTACCTCCCTTCCTCTCTCCCTCCCTCTTTCTCTCTACCTCCCTACCTCCCTCTCCCCCTCCTTCACTCGCTCTCTCTCTCTCTCTCTCTCTCTCTCTCTCTGTCACAATCTCTCTCTCTCTTTCTTTCACTCCCCTCCCTTTCCTCCTCTTGTTCTGGTTAATTATTAACAACAACATGTACACTTACACAACTTTTACTGCTCAGTATCATAGCTCACATCACACAACACTACACTACACAACACTAAACTACACTACACTACGCACCACAACACTACAAACCACACTACAGAACACACAACAACACAACAGACCACACCACACCACACCACAACACTACACAGAACACAACACAACACAATACCACAAGTACAGTCATGAGAAAAAATTAGGACACCCTATGAAAACCTTTGTCTTCTTCAACATATTCAAACATATGGACATTTGATATTCATTTGAACAATATTGAAAAATTGAGGTAATATAACTAAACAAATACAACTGAAACTAATTATTTAAAAAATGATTGGTAAAATGTAATTAATAGAAATGCAATCTTCTTGTGAGGAAAAAGTTAGGACACCCCCACATTTAGTTCCACTTAAAATGCCTAAAATTATAATAAAGAGCACCACATCAGGTGCAAATGATTAGAACAGCGTTACAGAGGATTTTGGAGGAGCCTGTCCTATTTAAGCCTCAGATATTTAGTTTGGTTTGCTCTTGATTGTTGAAGTGAGTTGCATCACCATGGCGAGATCAAAAGAGCTCTCTGAGGCCTTCAGAAGAAAAATTGTAGATGCATATGAGTCTGGGAAGGGATATAAAAAGATCTCCAAACTATTCGAAATTGGCCATTCCACTGTCCGGAAAATAATTTACAAGTGGAGAACATTTAAAACCACCACCAACATGGCCAGGTCAGGCCGCCCAAGCAAGTTCAGCCTAAGAGCTGACCGAAAGATGCTTAAAGAAGTCTCCAACAATCCCAGAATGTCATCACGAGACCTACAGGTATCTCTTGCCACAATTGATGTCAAAGTACATGCATCCACCATAAGAAAGAGACTGAACAAGTTTGCATTACATGGGAGGTGTGCAAGGAGGAAACCCCTGCTGTCAAAAAAAAACATCAGGGCAAGACTAAAGTTTGCCAGAGAACACCTAGAGAAAGACCAGAACTTCTGGAACAATGTGCTTTGGACAGATGAATCCAAAGTTGAACTATTTGGGCACAGTAAGAGTAGACATGTTTGACGCAAAACCAAGACAGCATTTGAGAACAAGAACCTCATACCAACTGTGAAGCATGGGGGTGGAAATGTCATGGTTTGGGGCTGCTTTTCTGCAGCAGGGCCTGGTCAGCTCACCATCATAGAATCCACTATGAATTTTGTATTGTATCAGAGGGTGCTTGAGGAAAATGTGAGACCATCTGTTCGAAAGTTGAAGCTGAAGCAGATGTGGACCATGCAACATGACAATGACCCAAAACATTCCAGTAAATCTACCAAGGAATGGCTCAAGAAAAATAAATTGAGAGTTCTGGAATGGTCAAGTCAAAGCCCGGATCTTAATCTTATTGAGATGCTGTGGATTGATTTGAAACTGGCTGTGCATGCAAGACACCCCTCGAACATCACACAGCTGAAAGAATTCTGCAAGGAGGAGTGGGAAAAACTTTCTCCCAATTGATGTCAGAGACCTGTAGACAGTTATAAGAAACGTCTAATTGAGGTTATTTCAGCCAAGGGAGGCAATACTAGCTATTAGGGCATAGGGTGTCCTAACTTTTTCCTCAGTAGGAATTGGCATTATTGTTAATTTTTCGTTAAATAAATGATTACAAAGTTACATTTTCATAGTTTTTTGTTCAATTACATCCCCTTTATCTATAGACATTGTTAGAAAGAAGATAACATATTGATATGTCCATATTTTTAAGAGAATAACTTAATATTTTGGGGGGTGTCCTAACTTTTTCTCATGACTGTACACTTTTCTAGCAGAGCACACTCTCCCAGGTTAATGATCAACAAGAACCATAAACAGTTATATGATTTTTACTGCTCAGGATCACAGTTCACAGAACACAACACTCACAGTGAACATTTCAGTCACAGATCAATCTTGTTAAATATGATGATTCATCAACAAGAGAGTTTCTCACGTTTCTCTTCTTCTGGCTTGGTTGTGGACACACGTTGGAGCTCATCCCTTAGCTGTTACACAGGAGAGTGTCCCTGCTCCGTGATTCCCAGTCACCCCTTAGAGACTTGGTACTCGACTCCTTAGTCTCCAACAGCAGCCATCGTCTCCAGAGTAAAGAGAAAACAGAGCTTTGCTGCCTAACTGATCATTCTGGTCCTTTTAGATTGGTCGTCTGCAGTTCTCCACTCTGTCTGTCAGTCAGGACTAAAGACAGTCTGATGGCTGCTGTCTGACTGAGAGGTTAGTCTGAGACTGAACTTCTCTACTGATGTCAGACACGGAGGACAGATCAGGTGAGTTACCTGTCAATGTATGACCATGGGAGGGGTGGGGCAAAATATTTCTTATCCAATGAAATGATCGTGTGTGTGAATAATTCTGAGGAGGTGTCAGGTAGCAGAAGGCAGAGAAACTGGCAGTCACTCAATTCTGTTATGTAATCAAGACGTAGCCTCACCCACCCACAGTTCTACTTCCTTATCACCCATCATGTAGCTTGGAGCACCAAGGGATCAGATCATGAAGTGGAAAAAAGGAAAACTATGGTGATTAACTAAAGAAGCTTGAAAATACAATTTGATCAGTTTGATTTGTAGTTCTAGTTTCATAGTTTCATCTGCAGTCCTAGTTTTATAGTTTTATCTGTAGTCCTACTTGTATCTGTAGTCCTAGTATTATAGTTTGATCTGTAGTCCTAGTTTGATCTGTAGCCCTAGTTTGATCTGTAGTCCTAGTTGTATAGTTTTATCTGTAGTCCTAGTATTATAGTTTGATCTGTAGTCCTAGTTGTATAGTTTGATCTGTAGTCCTAGTTCGATCTGTAGTCCTAGTTATATAGTTTGATCTGTAGTCCTAGTTTGATCTGTAGTCCTAGTTGTATAGTTTGATCTGTAGTCCTAGTTGTATAGTTTGATCTGTAGTCCTAGTTTGATCTGTAGTCATAGTTTGATCTGTAGTCCTAGTTTGAAATGTAGTCCTAGTTTGATCTGTAGTCCTAGTTTTATATGTAGTCCTAGTTTTATCTGTAGTCCTAGTTGTATAGTTGTATCTGTAGTCCTAGTATTCTGGGTCTTTTTGTCTTTGGCAGGAACTGGAGAGTTTGTCAGGGTCAAGAGAAAATTATGAAGTTTGCTGAGTTGGTCGTGACATCCTAATCCACACAGTGTGGAATTGATTCCAATGCAAATCAGAGACTCTATAAAAACAAAGATATTAATTCCAAAATTACTTGAACTCAATTCAACTTATTGAGTGAATTGTTGATGACATTTTTGCATTTTAGCTCATTTTAAGAGTGTCATAGCAAAGGGTCTGAATACTTCTGTACATAAAGGATTTCTGTATTTAAAATGTAATAAATTCACTGAAATTTCTAAAAACGTGTTTTTGCTTTGTCATTCTGGGGTATTGGGTGTGGATTGATGGCAAATTCTTTTAATTTAATTCATATTAAATTGAGTCAAAAACACAACAAAATGTGGAGAAAGTGAAGGGGTCTGAATACTTTCCGAAGGCGCTGTTGATCGAAAGATTGACTGTGCAGGGCCGAGCTTCTCCTTTCTACTCTGAGGAGGTGTGTACACCATATAGACTAGGGTAGATTTTTTGTGAGCTATCCCTTTAATGCAGTAAGAATGTCCAGTAGACGTCAATCAAAGCTATTTTCCATTTTAAACTCACAATTGAAGCCAGCTCAGCCTGAATATGGAGGCCAAGTCAGTTTGACTCTGGACCGTAACTGTTAATATCATATGATACATCATAGTCATAGTACCCTCTCTTCCTGGTTAATTATCAACAACAACATGTACACTTACACAACTTTTACTGCTCAGTATCATAGCTCACACTACACCACACTACTCTACACACCACACCACACCACACCACACCACACCACACCACACTACACTACACTACACTACACTACACAACACACACAACACACCACACTAAAACACTACACACCACACCACACACAACACAACAGTACACACCACACCACACCAAACACAACACAACACAACACAACACAACACAACACAACACAACAAACCACACTATACACTTTCTCTGTCTTTTTCTCTCTCTCCCTCTACCTCCCCCCTCTCTCCCTCTACCTCCCACCCTCTCTCCCTACCTTCCTTCCTTTCTCCCTTCCTCTTTCTCCCTCCCTCCCTACCTCTCCCTCCTTCACTCACTCTCTCTCTCTTTCTCTCTCTCCCTACCTCCCTCTCTCCCTCCTTCACTCGCTCTCTCTCTTTCTCTCTCTCCCTCCCTCCCTCTCTCCCTCCCTACCTCTTCTCCCCATCCAATCTCTTTCTCTCTCTCTCTCTTTCCCTCTTTCTGTCTTTTCTCTCTCTCCCTCCCTACCCCCTCTCTCCCTCTCTCCCTAACTCCCCTCCTCTCTCACTCCCTCTTTCTCTCTCCCTCCCTCTCTCCCTCCCTACCTACCTCCCTCTCTCCCTCCTTCACTCGCTCTCTGTCTCTCTCTCTCTCTCCCTCCCCTCTCTCTCTCTCGCTCTCTGTCACAATCTCTCTCTCTCTTTCTTTCACTCCCATCCCTTTCCTCCTCTTGCTCTGGTTAATTATTAACAACAACATATACAACTTTTACTGCTCAGTATCATAGCTCACACCACACAACACTACACTACACAACACTACACTACACTACACTACACAACACTACACTACACTACACAACACTACACACCACACAACACACCACACAACACAACACTACACTACACTACACACCACACCACTACACACCACACAACACAACACACTAAAACACTACACAACACTACACTGCACAACACACACAACACTACGAACCACAACACTACAAACCACACTACAGAACACACAACAACACAACACACCACACAACACACTAAAACACTACACTACACTACACTACACTACACTACACTACA
>NC_139654.1:910000-950000 GCF_951799395.1 Argentina silus | reverse complement strand
AATAATATTTTCTCTGGGAGCTCTATCCCAGAGAAGCCTACCCAGTTGGGGGAATCGCTTATAGGGTAGGTTAAATTTTATAATGGAGGGACCGTTTTGCAGAATGTTTTTTTTCATGGAGTCGATTTCTAGTAGGATATTTGTATATTTACTTGTGATATGGTTGGCCTGGGAATTGTGGAATTGATTGGAATTGTTTGGTGTTCCACAACGAGGTGGCCAATTAGTCGTTTGGTCGATTTTTAGTAGCTCCGCCCTACCCCATGGCACTTACCCAATAGGGATCCTTCTTTTTGCCTCCACCCCCTTTGTTCCCTATATATGTGTGTCTTTCCCTTCATTCTGGTTCTATCCTCTGAAGAAGACACATGGTGTCGAAACGTTAGGAGCTCATTTCAACCTTTTAATCATTTAACCTTTTAAATCTTTCTACTGACTGTTTTTAATCCTGGATCTTTTATGATCCCTACTTACGTTTTAAATTTACTGGTTTCCCCCGTATTTCCTGAATTTATTTTCACAATTGCAGCACTTTATTAAAGCATAATTTGCACATTGGGGAGTCTGGGCATTGGGAGCTCACTCCTTTAGGGGTACATTTTTAATTACCCCCTTTTGGTTTGTTTTACACAGTGTGGTTTTTATTTTGCTGTGTTTTTGCACATTGTTTTACACAGTGTGGTTTTTATTTTGCTGTGTTTTTGCACATTTGAATTTATTTTGCACTTGTTTATTTTGAGTGGCCCTCCTGCAGGGGTTTACTAGCCCCCCATTGGCTTGGTGCCTAGGGGGGAGGGAATACATTTATTTTACCCTCCTCCTTTGGACAGAGTGCTGTTTTTAATCGTATTTTTTAATTGTGCAAATTGGGGAAACTATAAGAAAATCCAGTCAGTTTTTTGTGTGTCCCCCCTATTTATTTCCTTGTTTTTAAATGTTAACAGAAGCACTTTATTTGTTTTACTCTGGCACTTAATTCCAGCTGTCCCTGTTTTGCACTTTATTGTTGATTCAATCTCTGTTCATGGATCAGAGATTGAGACCGTCTAATTGGGTGAGAAGAGGGGGGAGAGGGAGTGAGAGAAGGGTTTCTCCCAATATTCCACCTGGGGTAAAGAAAAACAATAATGGTGGGCCTGACACCGCTCGACATGGTGTGCCCAGCCTGCAGAAGAGGTATTTTACACTCCTGCAGGCCATCCACCATGCTGAGGTGGTGGAACGATCAGAGCGATCTGGGACCTTTCCGGTGGGGATGATGCGCCAGGTGAACAAATTAACATCGTTCATCAAGCCGTCATCTCCTAATGCGGATACCGCGGGGAGGGTAAAGGCCAACACTGATCGGTGGATGGAACAGAATCTTTCCATCCTTAAACATCATTACGATGCAGTGTTGGCTGGGGGGCTCGAGTCCCTTCCCCCATTTGAGCAGGTGGCATTGGAGAAGGCCATCGCCTATGGCCGAGCCAGATACAAGAACAGGCTGACTGGCACCTCCATTGTCGCCTTGACATCGCTCGTGGGGGGGGGGGGCTGGGCCCCCTATACGGGAGCCGGGGTCAGTTATGGATTTGAGGGAATGGCCTCCACTTCCGACCCCTTCGGGCCCTGGCCCTCCCTTTTGGACTGGGGGTCCGGGATTGCTCACCGGGCCATTCTGCCCTACTCCTGGGCCTGACCCCAACCCTAACCTTAACCCCAACCCTAACCTTAACCCCAACCCTAACCCTAACCTTAACCCTAACCCCAACCCTAACCTTAACCCCAGCCCTAACCTTAACCCTAATCCTAACCCTAACCTTAACCCTAACCCATGGAAGAAGGGTCAACATGTTTGTAACCATGTTTACCCTAATCCTAACCCTAACCTTAACCCTAACCCCAACCCTAACCTTAACCCTAACCCTAACCTCAACCCTGACCTACGCCCTAACCCTGGTCTTCGCCTTCTGCCGAGCTCCCACCCCCTCCTTACCCCCAACACTGCCACTTGCCCTGTTTCCATTATGGGAGTGGAAACATTTGAGGGGCCTAACACCCGGGGGAGAGTCCAGACTCTCACAGCAGAGATCCATCATGCTCAAAGCCACTTACCATCGGAGGAGGGTCTGGACTTTCATCCTAATTCGAGCCTTGAGGAGGAATCTTCCCCTCGGGGAGCAAATGGACAGCCCCTTGTGGTGGGGGCCAAATTTAGATCCAATGTGGCAGTGGCCATCTCTGAGTCCATTGACTCCAGCTCCCAACCTGAGTCAGGAATGGGCCACCGTCCTGTAGATACAGGAGTGACCCAGAGAGGAGATGGACCGGGTGGGCTCGGTGCATCTGAGGATGCTATGCAGCCCTCCCCACGGGGGCCCACCAGACACCCGATCCACTCCAATGATGAGGGGAAGAGGGGGTGGTCATTGACGGTGGAGAGGCCTGTGCTGGTGATAGGGGACTCCAATTTAGCCAACCTTCCCCGGTGTAACAGCCCACTGGTGCAGGTTGACAGTTTCCCGGGGGCCCGCATTTTCCACCTGACGGGAATCCTCGGGAGGCTGTCCCCCTGTGTAGAGACGCAGAAGGTGATCCTTTCGGTGGGCCTGAACAACTGTTTGAAGCTAAACAGTATAGATACCATTGCCAAACAATTTGGTATTCTAGTAACAAAGGCCAAGAAAATATTTCCCTATGCAGAAATATTTATTCCACTGATTCAGATCTCAGAGCGACAAGACCATGACGTTCAGGTGTTGGCACGTGGGGTCAATTTGTTCATCGGGGAGAGGTATAGGGTGTTGAAGGGCGTGAAGGACAGTGATTTTAAAGTGCAAAGGGACAAAGTACACTGGACAAACATAACAGCTTCTTTGATTTTTGATGGTTGGATGGAGCAATTAAACTAACCAGGGGGGTACCGAGAATTCTCACCCCCATGGGATCCAATATTTTAAACTTGTCAATTTTATATAATTTATCGAAGGCAGAGGAGACCCTCTTGGAAAGAGGCCTCCTGTTCATACCTACTCCATTGGAGACTAATAGGCAGGGTCTTAGGAGAGACCTACACCAGTATCACAGGAGGTTGAAGTTGCTGGACCACTTTGGCTTCGAGTCTGGCGGCCCCCGAGAGCCCTTCACTTTACCCTCCGGCTGGGAACCTGGGGAGGATATAACATCAGACCCCATTAGGGACCTAATCGGGGGGGATGTGGGGGGCTTCGGGAGACTGTCTTTCCGGGTGCGTCCAGTCAGCAACCTTTCTAAGGAGGAGAGAAAAGCCCTAGAAAAATTAAAAACTAATAGAGATATAATAATTAAACCGGCAGATAAGGGGTCAAAGATTGTTATCTTAGATAAAACATCATATCTAATAGAGGCAAACAGACAACTTGAAAATAAAAAACATTACTTACCTTTGAAGGAGTCCATTCAGATGGAAACGCAGGTCCAAATCCGGGGAATCCTGGACGATCTGTGTAAAAAAGAAAAAATAACAAAAAAACTGAAGGTTTACCTATATGGGGAGGATCCTCCACGTCCAAGAAAACTTTATTTATTACCAAAAATTCATAAAGATCCAGTGACGTGGACAATCCCTAATAAAGTGCCCCCAGGAAGACCTATTGTGTCTGACTGTGGGAGCGAATCATGTAGGATTGCTGAATATATTGACTCTTTTCTTAATCCCTTGTCTCAAATTCATGATAGTTATATCAAAGATACATATGCCTTTGTTGACAAGCTTAAGACTGTAGAATTTCCACACGGCGCCATGTTATTTTCTATAGATGTAGATGCTCTGTACACTAATATTGATACTCACCTAGGACTCCAGGCTGTTCAGAATATTTTGGTAAGGCACCCAGATCCAAATAGACCGGATGCAGCTATCTTGAGGTTGTTGGAGTTGGGTTTAACTAAAATGACTTTGTATTTAATGATAAATATTATTTACAGATTCATGGTACGGCGATGGGGAAGAAGTTTGCTCCCGCCTATGCAAACATCTATATGGCTGAATTTGAGCGAACTGTCTTCCCCAAATGCCACAAACTGCCAACACTGTATCTGCGGTATCTGGATGATATTTTTGGAGTCTGGCCCCATGGGGAACCAGACTTTCGGAATTTTATGTCAACGCTCAACGAACACCATCCTTCCATAACATTTAAATATGAATTACATCCAGAGAAAATAAATTTTCTGGACACTGAGGTGTTTGTGGAGGATGGTGAGGATGGGAGGGTGGGTCTTGGGACGAGGGTCTATTTTAAGCCGACGGACACCCATGCTCTGCTGCACAGATCTTCTTACCATCCCAGGCATACCTACAGGGGGATTGTCAAATCCCAACTGATTAGGTTTCGTGGATGTGCGTTCGGCGACTCGGACCCTCTTCCAGGCCCTGAGACTGAGGGGCTATAGCAGGACGTTCCTCCGCGGCATCCAAGTGGAGGTCCAGCAGATGTTTAGTGGGGGGAGTAAACCTGCAGAAGGGAGGGACGATAAACATCTGGTCCCTTTTGTTTCAACTTATGCACCGGCCGCCCTCGAATTAAATAAAATCGTTAAAGCCAATTTTAAAATAGCACAAACCAAAATAGACCCTCTCCGGGATTTTAGAATTATAGCAGCCTATAGGAGGGGTAGAAACCTGAAGGATCAGTTGGTGAAGGCATCTTTGGGGACCGAGCGACGGGATCCGTTGCAGTCGCATTTTAAAGTAAATTCATTTATCACAAATAAATATACTCATCTGAGTGCAGCAGTGCGGGAGGTCTTCCAGCTTGATTCGTCCAATTTGGGGTACGGCATTGAATGCAAAACCTGTAACAAATGGTATATTGGACAGACAAAAAATAGTTTACGTATGCGGCTGAAACAACATTTGTACAGTATAAGACAAACTACAAAGTCTACCGCAATCTACTTACATTTTAGAGATCATGGCTGGGAGAACCTCCTTATCACAGGCCTGGAAGCAGGGACGGCTTGGTCTGGAAAAAGGAGACTGTGGAGAGAAAGAATTTGGATTAATAAATTAAATACAGTCTATCCTAATGGGTTAAATTAAATATAAAAATATAAAAAAATATAAAATACTTACCTGGGAGTATGGTGAACGACATTGAGAGGGAATGACTAGCCATATTTTATTTTTATATGATATGTATGAAGTGAAATGTATGTAATTTATTGTATTGATTTTATGGTGTGTTTATGAACGAGCACCTATTTTTTTTAAAGTACTTTATACATTTACTTTTTATATATATATATATATGGTGTACATTCCCTTCCTTTATGTCCCATTTCTCCTTAGGGATAATACATGAAATTATATAGTAACCTACAATTTTCCGGACCTAAAACGTACCTGTTTTTATTTTCCGCTCTATGAAAATCGCTGAACGGCGAAATCGCCAATCAACTAAGGTAAACAGAAGGTTTGTGTGCCAGTGCATTCCTGCTTAGGCAGACGTTTTATGATTCCCCTCACCTAACCCTATCCCTAACCCTAACCCTAACCCTAACCTCATTTCTACTCCAAACCCTAACCCTAACCCTATCCCTAACCCTAACCTTAACCCTAACCTCATCTCTACTCCTAACCCTAACCCTAACCTCACTTCTACTCCTAACCCTAACCCTAACACTATCCCTAACCCTAACCCTAACCCTAACCCTAACCTCATTTCTACTCCTAACCCTAACCCTAACCCTAACCTCATCTCTACTCCTAACCCTAACCCTAACCCTAACCCTAACCCTATCCCTAACCCTAACCCTAACCCTATCCCTAACCCTAACCCTAACCCTAACCTCATTCCTACTCTTAACCCTAACCCTAGCCCTATCCCTAACCCTAACCCTAACCCTAACCCTATCTCTAACCCTAACCTTAACCTCATTTCTACCCCTAACCCTAACCCTAACCCTAATCCTAACCCTAACCTCATTTCTACTCCTAACCCTAATCCTAACCCAAACCCTAACCTCATCTCTACTCCTAACCCTAACCCTAACCCTAACCCTAACCCTAACCTCATTTTTACTCCTAACCCTAACCCTAACCCTATCCCTAACCATAACCCTAACCCTAACCTCATTTCTACTCTTAACCCTAACCCTAGCCCTAGCCCTAACCCTAACCCTAACCCTAACCCTAACCTAATTTCTACTCCTAACCCTAACGCTAACCCTAACCTAATTTCTACTCCTAACCCTAACGCTAACCCTAACCCTAACCCTAAACCTAACCATAACCCTAACCCTAACCCTATCCCTATCGCTAACCCTAATCCTAACCCTAACCCTATCCCTATCCCTAACCCTAATCCTAACCTCATTTCTACACCAAACCCTAACCCTAACCCTAACCCTAACCCTATCCCTAACCCTAACCCTAACCTCATTTCTACTCCAAACCCTAACCCTAACCCTATCCCTAACCCTAACCTTAACCCTAACCTCATCTCTACTCCTAACCCTAACCCTAACCTCACTTCTACTCCTAACCCTAACCCTAACCCTAACCCTAAACTCATTTCTACTCCTAACCCTAACCCTAACCCTAACCTCATCTCTACTCCTAACCCTAACCCTAACCCTAACCCTAAACCTAACCATAACCCTAACCCTAACCCTAACCCTAACCCTATCCCTATCGCTAACCCTAATCCTAACCCTAACCCTATCCCTATCCCTTACCCTAATCCTAACCTCATTTCTACTCCAAACCCTAACCCTAACCCTAACCCTAACCCTATCCCTAACCCTAACCCTAACCCTAACCTCATTTCTACTCCAAACCTTAACCCTAACCCTATCCCTAACCCTAACCCTAACCCTAACCTCATCTCTACTCCTAACCCTAACCCTAACCTCACTTCTACTCCTAACCCTAACCCTAACCCTAACCCTATCCCTAACCCTAACCCTAACCCTAACCTCATTTCTACTCTTAACCCTAACCCTAGCCCTAGCCCTAACCCTAACCCTAACCCTAACCCTAACCCTATCCCTAACCCTAACCCTAACCCTAACCCTATCCCTATCTCTAACCCTAACCTTAACCTAATTTCTACTCCTAACCCTAACGCTAACCCTAACCCTAACCCTAACCCTAACCCTAAACCTAACCATAACCCTAACCCTAACCCTAACCCTAACCCTATCCCTATCCCTAACCCTAACCCTAACCCTAACCTCATTTCTACTCCTAACCCTAACCCTAACCCTAACCCTAACCTCATTTCTAATCCTAACCCTAACCCTATCCTTATCCCTAACCCTAACCCTAACCTCATTTCTACTCTTAACCCTAATCCTAGCCCTATCCCTAACCCTAACCCTAACCCTAACCCTAACCCTATCTCTAACCCTAACCTTAACCTCATTTCTACTCCTAACCCTAACGCTAACCCTAACCCTAACCCTATCTCTAACCCTAACCTTAACCTCATTTCTAACCCTAACCCTAACCCTAACCCTTACCCTAACCTCATTTCTACTCCAAACCCTAACCCTAACCCTAACCCTATCCCTAACCCTAACCCTAACCCTAACCCTAACCTCATCTCTACTCCTAACCCTAACCCTAACCTCACTTCTACTCCAAACCCTAACCCTAACACTATCCCTAACCCTAACCCTAACCCTAACCCTAACCTCATTTCTACTCCTAACCCTAACCTTAACCTCATTTCTACCCCTAACCCTAACCCTAACCTCATTTCTACTCCTAACCCTAATCCTAACCCAAACCCTAACCTCATCTCTACTGCTAACCCTAACCCTAACCCTAACCCTAACCCTAACCTCAACCTGTTGAACAAGATGGCGGCGCGCATGCATCGCGACGCTCAGTGTCTCTCCAGAGTTTGCGAACTAGTAGTTATTTGCTTGTTTATCTTAAGTATTCTCGCTAAAAACAGTTTAGCGTTCATATCGTACAGCCGACAAGAACTTCTGGACATCGGTTCCGGCACTCCAGTCATCTTTATCGACGATATACCCGAGATTAGCAAAACAGCGGGTCCAGCTAACTCCGCTACACCGAACGGAAGAGGCCCCAGACCGGCTCGGAAACGAAAACACAGGCGAGGGAGCCGAGGTGGGCTGAGAGCTAGGCTAAAGCTAACTCCACACCGACTCTCACTACCTAGCCTTTTCCTTGCAAATGTTCGTTCCCTGGCAAACAAGATGGATGAACTGCGGCTGCGGATCACCACCCACAAATGGATTATGGACTGTAATATCATGGTTTTCACTGAAACCTGGCTCAACAGCGAGGTTCCCGACAACGCTATCGAGCTAGCAGGGCGCTGCGTTCTCCGAGCAGACAGAACAGCAGGCGACTCCGGTAAGACCAGAGGTGGAGGTTTGTGCATTTATGTTAACAAGACGTGGTGCACGGACACTACCATCACCGAGAGTCACTGCTCAGCTAACCTGGAGTTTCTCATGGTTAAGTGTAGACCTTTCTATCTGCCCAGAGAGTTCACGTCTACTGTTATCACGGCAGCCTATATCCCCCCGGATGCTAATGCTAAGATTGCTATGAAAGAACTGTATGCTGCCATTAGCAAACAACAGACTCTGCATCCCGAGGCAGCCTTCATTGTCGCGGGTGACTTCAATCACTCCAACTTAAAGACTGTACTGCCCAAATTCCACCGAAATGTCTCTTGCCCCACCAGAGGAGACAGGACATTGGACCAAGTATACACCAGCATGGCTGATGCGTACAAAGCCGTTCCCCTCCCCCACCTAGGTCAATCAGACCACCTCTCATTGTTCCTACTGCCCAAGTACTCAGCACTCATCAAACGAGTGAAACCTACAGTGAGGACAGTCAAGGTCTGGCCAGAGGGAGCTGACACAGCGCTCCAGCAGCGTTTTGGAAACACTGACTGGGGTGTGTTTGCCACTCAGGCCACCCATGACTCCCACACGGACATTAATTCATATGCCTCATCTGTTTTGGACTACATCAATTCCAACATCAGCAGTGTCACCACACTCAAGCGGATCACCACTTTCCCTAATCAGAAGCCATGGATGAACAGTGAGGTCCGACTCCTGCTGAAGGCACGTGACACTGCCTTCAGATCAGGGGATGCTCGGGCCTATAGCTCATCCAGGGCTAATCTGCAGAGGGGCATCAAAAAGGCCAAGCACAACCACAAGCTGAGGATAGAGGATCACTTCAGAAACAACTCTGACCCCCGACGCATGTGGCAGGGCATCCAGGCCATCACTGACTACAAACCATCTAACACCTCACCCCTCTCCGTTGACGCCTCCCTCCCTGATGAGCTGAACCACTTCTACGGCCGCTTTGACAGGGACAACAAGGAGGTGGCCATCAAGGCTGTGCTCCCTGCGGATCACCAGCCCCTCACTCTATCCCCCACCGACGTGTGTGCGGCACTGAGCAGGACTAACGCACGCAAGGCTGCTGGTCCTGATGGGATCCCCGGACGTGTCCTCAGGGCCTGCGCTGTGCAGCTGACTAAGGTTTGGACTGACATATTCAACCTGTCCCTAGCCCAAGCAGCTGTCCCCGCGTGCTTCAAAACCACCACCATCGTGCCGGTGCCAAAACACTCCACTGCAACGAGCTTAAATGACTTCCGACCAGTGGCACTCACGCCCATCATCATGAAGTGCTTCGAGAGGCTGGTCTTAGCTCAACTCAAGACCTGCCTACCACCCACACTGGACCCCTTTCAATTCGCCTACCGGCAGAACAGGAGTACAGAGGATGCCATTTCAACGGCACTTCACTCCGCCCTGTCCCACCTCGACAAGACTAACTCTTATGTGAGAATGCTGTTTATTGACTTCAGCTCAGCATTCAACACCATCATCCCCTCCAAACTGATCTCCAAACTCAGGCAACTGGGCATCAACCCCTCCCTCTGCAACTGGATTCTAGACTTCCTGACCAACAGGCCGCAGTCTGTTAGGCTTCACAACCACACCTCCTCAACCCTCACCCTGAACACCGGCGTTCAACAAGGCTGTGTGCTGAGCCCCCTCCTTTACTCCCTCTTCACCTACGACTTCACACCTGTACATGGCTCAAACACCATTGTTAAGTTTGCAGACGACACAACGGTGATCGGCCTCATCAGCAACAACGATGAGTCGGCCTACAGGGAGGAGGTCCAGCACCTAACAGTGTGGTGCAACGACAATAACCTGGCTCTCAACACCAAGAAGACCAAAGAACTCATTGTGGACTTCAGGAAGTCTAAAGCTGGCGCACACACCCCCATCCTCATCAACGGGACTGAGGTGGAGCGAGTCACCAGCTTCAAGTTTCTGGGTGTCCACATCTCTGAGGACCTCTCCTGGACCCTCAACACCTCCACCCTGATAAAGAAGGCTCACCAGCGTCTCTTCTTCCTGAGGAGACTAAAGAAGGTCCATCTATCTCCTCAGATCCTGGTGAACTTCTACCGCTGCACCATCGAGAGTATCCTTACCAACTGTGTCACAGTATGGTATGGCAACTGCTCGGCATCGGACCGGAAAGCACTGCAGAGGGTGGTGAAAACTGCCCAACGCATCACCGGTTCCTCACTCCCCTCCATCGAGGCTGTCCAGGGCAAACGATGCTTGCGTAAGGCACGCAGCATCGTCAAGGACATCTCTCACCCCAACCATAGACTTTTCACCCCACTCCCCTCCGGGAGGCGCTACAGGTCTCTCCGCACCCGAACCAGTAGGTTCAGAGGCAGCTTCTTCCCTGCGGCTGTCACCCTGCTGAACACGAACACTACACCTACCTGACAACCTACTACCCCCGCAACCCCCCCCCCCCCCCCCCACCCGGACAATTGCACTATTGCACTATTACTCCCCTCCCCTGCTCTTACTCTTACTCAATACCACTGCTCTTCTGTACATACCTGTCCATACTGTTCATACTGTTCATAATGCACATAATGCACATATCCTATATTTTCTTTAATACTACTGCACATACTGTAGATACTTGTTTATACTGTTTATACGGCATTCCATATTTATATTTATTCTGCATCTACCTCATGTTACTGTTAATACATATATACTGCTAGACTGCATTACCTATACAGCTCATATGCTGCTACACTGCTCATACTGTAACTATTTATTCTGCTATAATGCTACTGCTACTCACATACTGCTATACTGCACTGCTATATATACTGCTTATACTATACTATATTATACTGCACTACTACTGATCATATATTGCACTACCTGTAAATACTGTTCATTGCACTTTCTGCTATTTTGCACTTCTGGTTAGACGCTAACTGCATTTCGTTGTCTCTGTACTTGTACTCTGCACAATGACAATAAAGTTGAATCTAATCTAAAAAAAAAAAAAAAAATTCTACTCCTAACCCTAACCCTAACCCTAACCCTAACCCTATCCCTAACCCTAACCCTAACCCTAACCTCATTTCTACTCCAAACCTTAACCCTAACCCTATCGCTAACCCTAACCCTAACCCTAACCTCATCTCTACTCCTAACCCTAACCCTAACCTCACTTCTACTCCTAACCCTAACCCTAACCCTAACCCTAACCTCATTTCTACTCCTAACCCTAACCCTAACCCTAACCCTATCCCTAACCCTAACCCTAACCCTAACCTCATTTCTACTCCAAACCCTAACCCTAACCCTATCCCTAACCCTAACCTTAACCCTAACCTCATCTCTACTCCTAACCCTAACCCTAACCTCACTTCTACTCCTAACCCTAACCCTAACACTATCCCTAACCCTAACCTCATTTCTACTCCTAACCCTAACCCTAACCCTAACCTCATCTCTACTCCTAACCCTAACCCTAACCCTAACCCTAAACCTAACCATAACCCTAACCCTAACCCTAACCCTATCCCTATCGCTAACCCTAATCCTAACCCTAACCCTATCCCTATTCCTTACCCTAACCCTAACCTCATTTCTACTCCAAACCCTAACCCTAACCCTAACCCTAACCCTAACCCTATCCCTAACCCTAACCCTAACCCTAACCTCATTTCTACTCCAAACCTTAACCCTAACACTATCGCTAACCCTAACCCTAACCCTAACCTCATCTCTACTCCTAACCCTAACCCTAACCTCACTTCTACTCCTAACCCTAACCCTAACCCTAACCCTAACCTCATTTCTACTCCTAACCCTAACCCTAACCCTAACCCTATCCCTAACCCTAACCCTAACCCTAACCTCATTTCTACTCCAAACCCTAACCCTAACCCTATCCCTAACCCTAACCTTAACCCTAACCTCATCTCTACTCCTAACCCTAACCCTAACCTCACTTCTACTCCTAACCCTAACCCTAACACTATCCCTAACCCTAACCTCATTTCTACTCCTAACCCTAACCCTAACCCTAACCTCATCTCTACTCCTAACCCTAACCCTAACCCTAACCCTAAACCTAACCATAACCCTAACCCTAACCCTAACCCTATCCCTATCGCTAACCCTAATCCTAACCCTAACCCTATCCCTATCCCTTACCCTAATCCTAACCTCATTTCTACTCCAAACCCTAACCCTAACCCTAACCCTAACCCTATCCCTAACCCTAACCCTAACCCTAACCCTAACCTCATTTCTACTCCAAACCTTAACCCTAACCCTATCCCTAACCCTAACCCTAACCCTAACCCTAACCTCATCTCTACTCCTAACCCTAACCCTAACCTCACTTCTACTCCTAACCCTAACCCTAACCCTAACCCTATCCCTAACCCTAACCCTAACCCTAACCCTAACCCTAACCTCATTTCTACTCCAAACCTTAACCCTAACCCTATCCCTAACCCTAACCCTAACCCTAACCCTAACCTCATCTCTACTCCTAACCCTAACCCTAACCTCACTTCTACTCCTAACCCTAACCCTAACCCTAACCCTATCCCTAACCCTAACCCTAACCCTAACCTCATTTCTACTCTTAACCCTAACCCTAGCCCTAGCCCTAACCCTAACCCTAACCCTAACCCTATCCCTAACCCTAACCCTAACCCTAACCCTATCCCTATCTCTAACCCTAACCTTAACCTAATTTCTACTCCTAACCCTAACGCTAACCCTAACCCTAACCCTAACCCTAAACCTAACCATAACCATAACCCTAACCCTAACCCTAACCCTAACCCTAACCCTATCCCTAACCCTAATCCTAACCCTAACCCTATCCCTATCTCTAACCCTAACCTTAACCTAATTTCTACTCCTAACCCTAACCCTAACCCTAAAAATTTTTCTACTCCTAACCTTAACCCTAACCCTAACCCTATCCCTAACCCTAACCCTAACCCTAACCTCATTTCTACTCCAAACCTTAACCCTAACCCTATCGCTAACCCTAACCCTAACCCTAACCTCATCTCTACTCCTAACCCTAACCCTAACCTCACTTCTACTCCTAACCCTAACCCTAACCCTAACCCTAACCTCATTTCTACTCCTAACCCTAACCCTAACCCTAACCCTATCCCTAACCCTAACCCTAACCCTAACCTCATTTCTACTCCAAACCCTAACCCTAACCCTATCCCTAACCCTAACCTTAACCCTAACCTCATCTCTACTCCTAACCCTAACCCTAACCTCACTTCTACTCCTAACCCTAACCCTAACACTATCCCTAACCCTAACCTCATTTCTACTCCTAACCCTAACCCTAACCCTAACCTCATCTCTACTCCTAACCCTAACCCTAACCCTAACCCTAACCCTAACCCTAAACCTAACCATAACCCTAACCCTAACCCTAACCCTATCCCTATCGCTAACCCTAATCCTAACCCTAACCCTATCCCTATCCCTTACCCTAATCCTAACCTCATTTCTACTCCAAACCCTAACCCTAACCCTAACCCTAACCCTATCCCTAACCCTAACCCTAACCCTAACCCTAACCTCATTTCTACTCCAAACCTTAACCCTAACCCTATCCCTAACCCTAACCCTAACCCTAACCCTAACCTCATCTCTACTCCTAACCCTAACCCTAACCTCACTTCTACTCCTAACCCTAACCCTAACCCTAACCCTATCCCTAACCCTAACCCTAACCCTAACCTCATTTCTACTCTTAACCCTAACCCTAACCCTAACCCTAACCCTAACCCTAACCCTAACCCTAACCTCATTTCTACTCCTAACCCTAACCCTAACCCTAACCCTAACCTCATTTCTAATCCTAACCCTAACCCTATCCTTATCCCTAACCCTAACCCTAACCTCATTTCTACTCTTAACCCTAATCCTAGCCCTATCCCTAACCCTAACCCTAACCCTAACCCTATCCCTATCTCTAACCCTAACCTTAACCTCATTTCTACTCCTAACCCTAACGCTAACCCTAACCCTAACCCTAACCCTAACCCTAACCCTAACCCTATCTCTAACCCTAACCTTAACCTCATTTCTACCCCTAACCCTAACCCTAACCCTAACCCTAACCTCATTTCTACTCCAAACCCTAACCCTAACCCTAACCCTATCCCTAACCCTAACCCTAACCCTAACCTCATCTCTACTCCTAACCCTAACCCTAACCTCACTTCTACTCCAAACCCTAACCCTAACACTATCCCTAACCCTAACCCTAACCCTAACCCTAATCCTAACCCTAACCTCATTTCTACTCCTAACCCTAACCTTAACCTCATTTCTACCCCTAACCCTAACCCTAACCCTAACCTCATTTCTACTCCTAACCCTAATCCTAACCCAAACCCTAACCTCATCTCTACTGCTAACCCTAACCCTAACCCTAACCCTAACCCTAACCCTAACCTCATTTCTACTCCTAACCCTAACCCTAACCCTAACCCTAACCCTATCCCTAACCCTAACCCTAACCCTAACCTCATTTCTACTCCAAACCTTAACCCTAACCCTATCGCTAACCCTAACCCTAACCCTAACCTCATCTCTACTCCTAACCCTAACCCTAACCTCACTTCTACTCCTAACCCTAACCCTAACCCTAACCCTAACCTCATTTCTACTCCTAACCCTAACCCTAACCCTAACCCTATCCCTAACCCTAACCCTAACCCTAACCTCATTTCTACTCCAAACCCTAACCCTAACCCTATCCCTAACCCTAACCTTAACCCTAACCTCATCTCTACTCCTAACCCTAACCCTAACCTCACTTCTACTCCTAACCCTAACCCTAACCCTAACCCTATCCCTAACCCTAACCCTAACCCTAACCTCATCTCTACTCCTAACCCTAACCCTAACCTCACTTCTACTCCAAACCCTAACCCTAACACTATCCCTAACCCTAACCCTAACCCTAACCCTAACCCTAATCCTAACCCTAACCTCATTTCTACTCCTAACCCTAACCTTAACCTCATTTCTACCCCTAACCCTAACCCTAACCTCATTTCTACTCCTAACCCTAATCCTAACCCAAACCCTAACCTCATCTCTACTGCTAACCCTAACCCTAACCCTAACCCTAACCTAATTTCTACTCCTAACCCTAACCCTAACCCTAACCCTATCCCTAACCCTAACCCTAACCCTAACCTCATTTCTACTCCAAACCTTAACCCTAACCCTATCGCTAACCCTAACCCTAACCCTAACCTCATCTCTACTCCTAACCCTAACCCTAACCTCACTTCTACTCCTAACCCTAACCCTAACCCTAACCCTAACCTCATTTCTACTCCTAACCCTAACCCTAACCCTAACCCTATCCCTAACCCTAACCCTAACCCTAACCTCATTTCTACTCCAAACCCTAACCCTAACCCTATCCCTAACCTTAACCTTAACCCTAACCTCATCTCTACTCCTAACCCTAACCCTAACACTATCCCTAACCCTAACCCTAACCCTAACCCTAATCCTAACCCTAACCTCATTTCTACTCCAAACTCTAACCCTAACCCTAACCCTATCCCTAACCCTAACCCTAACCCTAACCTCATCTCTACTCCTAACCCTAACCCTAACCTCACTTCTACTCCAAACCCTAACCCTAACACTATCCCTAACCCTAACCCTAACCCTAACCCTAACCCTAACCCTAATCCTAACCCTAACCTCATTTCTACTCCTAACCCTAACCTTAACCTCATTTCTACCCCTAACCCTAACCCTAACCCTAACCTCATTTCTACTCCTAACCCTAATCCTAACCCAAACCCTAACCTCATCTCTACTGCTAACCCTAACCCTAACCCTAACCCTAACCCTAACCTCATTTCTACTCCTAACCCTAACCCTAACCCTAACCCTATCCCTAACCCTAACCCTAACCCTAACCTCATTGCTACTCCAAACCTTAACCCTAACCCTATCGCTAACCCTAACCCTAACCCTAACCTCATTCCTACTCTTAACCCTAACCCTAGCCCTATCCCTAACCCTAACCCTAACCCTAACCCAATCTCTAACCCTAACCTTAACCTCATTTCTACCCCTAACCCTAACCCTAACCCTAATCCTAACCCTAACCTCATTTCTACTCCTAACCCTAATCCTAACCCAAACCCTAACCTCATCTCTACTCCTAACCCTAACCCTAACCCTAACCCTAACCCTAACCCTAACCTCATTTTTACTCCTAACCCTAACCCTAACCCTAACCCTAACCCTATCCCTAACCATAACCCTAACCCTAACCTCATTTCTACTCTTAACGCTAACCCTAGCCCTAGCCCTAACCCTAACCCTAGCCCTAGCCCTAACCCTAACCCTAACCCTAACCCTAACCCTATCCCTAACCCTAACCCTAACCCTAACCCTAACCCTATCCCTATCTCTAACCCTAACCTTAACCTAATTTCTACTCCTAACCCTAACGCTAACCCTAACCCTAACCCTAACCCTAAACCTAACCATTAGATTAGATTAGATTAGATTCAACTTTATTGTCATTGTGCAGAGTACAAGTACAGAGACAACGAAATGCAGTTAGCGTCTAACCAGAAGTGCAAAATAGCAGAAAGTGCAATGAACAGTATTTACAGGTAGTGCAATAAATGATCAGTAGTAGTGCAGTATAATATAGTAATATAAGCAGTATAATATAGCAGTGCAGTAGAGCAGTATGTGAGTAGCAGTAGCATTATAGCAGAATAAATAGTTACAGTATGAGCAGTGTAGCAGCATATGAGCTGTATGGGTAATGCAGTCTAGCAGTATATATGTATTAACAGTAACATGAGGTAGATGCAGAATAAATATAAATATGGAATGCCGTATAAACAGTATAAACAAGTATGTACAGTAGTATTAAAGAAAATATAGGATATGTGCATTATGTGCATTATGAACAGTATGAACAGGTATGTACAGAAGAGCAGTGGTATTGAGTAAGAGAAGGGGAGGGGAGTATAGTGCAATAGTGCAATTGTCCGGGTGGGGGGGGTGGGGGTTGCGGGGGTAGTAGGTTGTCAGGTAGGTGTAGTGTTCGAGTTCAGCAGGGTGACAGCCGCAGGGAAGAAGCTGCCTCTGAACCTACTGGTTCGGGTGCGGAGAGACCTGTAGCGCCTCCCGGAGGGGAGTGGGGTGAAAAGTCTATGGTTGGGGTGAGAGATGTCCTTGACGATGCTGCGTGCCTTACGCAGGCATCGTTTGCCCTGGACAGCCTCGATGGAGGGGAGTGAGGAACCGGTGATGCGTTGGGCAGTTTTCACCACCCTCTGCAGTGCTTTCCGGTCCGATGCCGAGCAGTTGCCATACCATACTGTGACACAGTAGGTAAGGATACTCTCGATGGTGCAGCGGTAGAAGTTCACCAGGATCTGAGGAGATAGATGGACCTTCTTTAGTCTCCTCAGGAAGAAGAGACGCTGGTGAGCCTTCTTTATCAGGGTGGAGGTGTTGAGGGTCCAGGAGAGGTCCTCAGAGATGTGGACACCCAGAAACTTGAAGCTGGTGACTCGCTCCACCTCAGTCCCGTTGATGAGGATGGGGGTGTGTGCGCCAGCTTTAGACTTCCTGAAGTCCACAATGAGTTCTTTGGTCTTCTTGGTGTTGAGAGCCAGGTTATTGTCGTTGCACCACACTGTTAGGTGCTGGACCTCCTCCCTGTAGGCCGACTCATCGTTGTTGCTGATGAGACCGATCACCGTTGTGTCGTCTGCAAACTTAACAATGGTGTTTGAGCCATGTACAGGTGTGCAGTCGTAGGTGAAGAGGGAGTAAAGGAGGGGGCTCAGCACACAGCCTTGTGGAACGCCGGTGTTCAGGGTGAGGGTTGAGGAGGTGTGGTTGTGAAGCCTAACAGACTGCGGCCTGTTGGTCAAGAAGTCTAGAATCCAGTTGCAGAGGGAGGGGTTGATGCCCAGTTGCCTGAGTTTGGAGATCAGTTTGGAGGGGATGATGGTGTTGAATGCTGAGCTGAAGTCAATAAACAGCATTCTCACATAAGAGTTAGTCTTGTCGAGGTGGGACAGGGCGGAGTGAAGTGCCGTTGAAATGGCATCCTCTGTACTCCTGTTCTGCCGGTAGGCGAATTGAAAGGGGTCCAGTGTGGGTGGTAGGCAGGTCTTGAGTTGAGCTAAGACCAGCCTCTCGAAGCACTTCATGATGATGGGCGTGAGTGCCACTGGTCGGAAGTCATTTAAGCTCGTTGCAGTGGAGTGTTTTGGCACCGGCACGATGGAGGTGGTTTTGAAGCACGCGGGGACAGCTGCTTGGGCTAGGGACAGGTTGAATATGTCAGTCCAAACCTTAGTCAGCTGCACAGCGCAGGCCCTGAGGACGCGTCCGGGGATCCCATCAGGACCAGCAGCCTTGCGTGCGTTAGTCCTGCTCAGTGCCGCACACACGTCGGTGGGGGATAGAGTGAGGGGCTGGTGATCCGCAGGGAGCACAGCCTTGGTGGCCACCTCCTTGTTGTCCCTGTCAAAGCGGCCGTAGAAGTGGTTCAGCTCATCAGGGAGGGAGGCGTCAACGGAGAGGGGTGAGGTGTTAGATGGTTTGTAGTCAGTGATGGCCTGGATGCCCTGCCACATGCGTCGGGGGTCAGAGTTGTTTCTGAAGTGATCCTCTATCCTCAGCTTGTGGTTGTGCTTGGCCTTTTTGATGCCCCTCTGCAGATTAGCCCTGGATGAGCTGTAGGCCCGAGCATCCCCTGATCTGAAGGCAATGTCGCGTGCACTCAGCAGGAGTCGGACCTCACTGTTCATCCATGGCTTCTGATTAGGGAAAGTGGTGATCCGCTTGAGTGTGGTGACACTGCTGATGTTGGAATTGATGTAGTCCAACACAGATGAGGCATATGAATTAATGTCCGTGTGGGAGTCATGGGTGGCCTGAGTGGCAAACACACCCCAGTCAGTGTTTCCAAAACGCTGCTGGAGCGCTGAGTCAGCTCCCTCTGGCCAGACCTTGACTGTCCTCACTGTAGGTTTCACTCGTTTGATGAGTGCTGAGTACTTGGGCAGTAGGAACAATGAGAGGTGGTCTGATTGACCTAGGTGGGGGAGGGGAACGGCTTTGTACGCATCAGCCATGCTGGTGTATACTTGGTCCAATGTCCTGTCTCCTCTGGTGGGGCAAGAGACATTTCGGTGGAATTTGGGCAGTACAGTCTTTAAGTTGGAGTGATTGAAGTCACCCGCGACAATGAAGGCTGCCTCGGGATGCAGAGTCTGTTGTTTGCTAATGGCAGCATACAGTTCTTTCATAGCAATCTTAGCATTAGCATCCGGGGGGATATAGGCTGCCGTGATAACAGTAGACGTGAACTCTCTGGGCAGATAGAAAGGTCTACACTTAACCATGAGAAACTCCAGGTTAGCTGAGCAGTGACTCTCGGTGATGGTAGTGTCCGTGCACCACGTCTTGTTCACATAAATGCACAAACCTCCACCTCTGGTCTTACCGGAGTCGCCTGCTGTTCTGTCTGCTCGGAGAACGCAGCGCCCTGCTAGCTCGATAGCGTTGTCGGGAACCTCGCTGTTGAGCCAGGTTTCAGTGAAAACCATGATGTTACAGTCCATAATCCATTTGTGGGTGGTGATCCGCAGCCGCAGTTCATCCATCTTGTTTGCCAGGGAACGAACATTTGCAAGGAAAAGGCTAGGTAGTGAGAGTCGGTGTGGAGTTAGCTTTAGCCTAGCTCTCAGCCCACCTCGGCTCCCTCGCCTGTGTTTTCGTTTCCGAGCCGGTCTGGGGCCTCTTCCGGTCGGTGTAGCGGAGTTAGCTGGACCCGCTGTTTTGCTAATCTCGGGTATATCGTCGATAAAGATGACTGGAGTGCCGGAACCGATGTCCAGAAGTTCTTGTCGGCTGTACGATATGAACGCTAAACTGTTTTTAGCGAGAATACTTAAGATAAACAAGCAAATAACTACTAGTTCGCAAACTCTGGAGAGACACTGAGCGTCGCGATGCATGCGCGCCGCCATCTTGGACGCATGCGCGCCGCCATCTTGGTCTTAACCATAACCCTAACCATAACCCTAACCCTAACCCTAACCCTAACCCTATCCCTATCGCTAACCCTAATCCTAACCCTAACCCTATCCCTATCCCTAACCCTAATCCTAACCTCATTTCTACTCCAAACCCTAACCCTAACCCTAACCCTAACCCTATCCCTAACCCTAACCCTAACCTCATTTCTACTCCTAACCCTAATCCTAACCCAAACCCTAACCTCATCTCTACTCCTAACCCTAACCCTAACCATAACCCTAACCCTAACCCTAACCCTAACCCTAACCTCATTTCTACTCCAAACCTTAACCCTAACCCTATCCCTAACCCTAACCCTAACCCTAACCTCATCTCTACTCCTAACCCTAACCCTAACCTCACTTCTACTCCTAACCCTAACCCTAACCCTAACCTCATTTCTACTCCTAACCCTAACCCTAACCCTAACCCTAACCCTAACCTCATTTCTACTCCAAACCCTAACCCTAACCCTATCCCTAACCCTAACCCTAACCCTAACCTCATCTCTACTCCTAACCCTAACCCTAACCTCACTTCTACTCCTAACCCTAACCCTAACCTCATCTCTACTCCTAACCCTAACCCTAACCCTAACCCTAACCCTATCCCTAACCCTAACCCTAACCCTAACCCTAACCCTATCCCTAACCCTAACCCTAACCCTAACCTCATTCCTACTCTTAACCCTAACCCTAGCCCTAACCCTAACCCTAACCCTAACCCTAACCCTAACCCTATCTCTAACCCTAACCTTAACCTCATTTCTACCCCTAACCCTAACCCTAACCCTAACCCTAACCTCATTTCTACTCCTAACCCTAATCCTAACCCAAACCCTAACCTCATCTCTACTCCTAACCCTAACCCTAACCCTAACCCTAACCTCATTTTTACTCCTAACCCTAACCCTAGCCCTAGCCCTAACCCTAACCCTAACCCTATCCCTAACCCTAACCCTAACCCTAACCCTAACCCTATCCCTAACCCTAACCCTAACCCTAACCTCATTTCTACTCCAAACCCTAACCCTAACCCTATCCCTAACCCTAACCCTAACCCTAACCTCATTCCTACTCTTAACCCTAACCCTAGCCCTATCCCTAACCCTAACCCTAACCCTAACCCTAACCCTATCCCTATCCCTAACCCTAACCCTAACCCTAACCCTATCCCTATCCCTAACCCTAATCCTAACCTCATTTCTACTCCAAACCCTAACCCTAACCCTAACCCTAACCCTATCCCTAACCCTAACCCTAACCTCATTTCTACTCCTAACCCTAATCCTAACCCAAACCCTAACCTCATCTCTACTCCTAACCCTAACCCTAACCATAACCCTAACCCTAACCCTAACCCTAACCCTAACCTCATTTCTACTCCAAACCTTAACCCTAACCCTATCCCTAACCCTAACCCTAACCCTAACCTCATCTCTACTCCTAACCCTAACCCTAACCTCACTTCTACTCCTAACCCTAACCCTAACCCTAACCTCATTTCTACTCCTAACCCTAACCCTAACCCTAACCCTAACCCTAACCTCATTTCTACTCCAAACCCTAACCCTAACCCTATCCCTAACCCTAACCCTAACCCTAACCTCATCTCTACTCCTAACCCTAACCCTAACCTCACTTCTACTCCTAACCCTAACCCTAACCTCATCTCTACTCCTAACCCTAACCCTAACCCTAACCCTAACCCTATCCCTAACCCTAACCCTAACCCTAACCCTAACCCTATCCCTAACCCTAACCCTAACCCTAACCTCATTCCTACTCTTAACCCTAACCCTAGCCCTAACCCTAACCCTAACCCTAACCCTAACCCTAACCCTAACCCTATCTCTAACCCTAACCTTAACCTCATTTCTACCCCTAACCCTAACCCTAACCCTAACCCTAACCTCATTTCTACTCCTAACCCTAATCCTAACCCAAACCCTAACCTCATCTCTACTCCTAACCCTAACCCTAACCCTAACCCTAACCTCATTTTTACTCCTAACCCTAACCCTAGCCCTAGCCCTAACCCTAACCCTAACCCTATCCCTAACCCTAACCCTAACCCTAACCCTAACCCTATCCCTAACCCTAACCCTAACCCTAACCTCATTTCTACTCCAAACCCTAACCCTAACCCTATCCCTAACCCTAACCCTAACCCTAACCTCATTCCTACTCTTAACCCTAACCCTAGCCCTATCCCTAACCCTAACCCTAACCCTAACCCTAACCCTATCCCTATCCCTAACCCTAACCCTAACCCTAACCCTAACCTCATTTCTACCCCTAACCCTAACCCTAACCCTAACCCTAACCTCATTTCTACTCCTAACCCTAATCCTAACCCAAACCCTAACCTCATCTCTACTCCTAACCCTAACCCTAACCCTAACCCTAACCTCATTTTTACTCCTAACCCTAACCCTAACCCTAACCCTAACCCTATCTCTAACCCTAACCTTAACCTCATTTCTACCCCTAACCCTAACCCTAACCCTAATCCTAACCCTAACCTCATTTCTACTCCTAACCCTAATCCTAACCCAAACCCTCACCTCATCTCTACTCCTAACCCTAACCCTAACCCTAACCCTAACTTCATTTCTACTCCAAACCCTAACCCTAACCCTAACCCTAACCCTAACCCTAACCTCATCTCTACTCCTAACCCTAACCCTAACCTCACTTCTACTCCTAACCCTAACCCTAACCTCATCTCTACTCCTAACCCTATCCTTAACCCTAACCCTAACCCTAACCTTAACCCTAACCCTAACCTTAACCCTAACCCTAACCCTAACCTTAACCCTAACCCTAACCTTAACCCTATCCCTAACCTTAATTTTAACCCTAACCCTAACCCTATTCCTAATCCCAACTCTAACCCTAACCTTAACCCCAACCCCAACCTAGGCCCTGATTTTAATCCTAACCCTTCTGATCCTAACCCCAACCCTTACCTTAACCCTATCCTTAACCCTAACCCTAACCCTAACCTTAACCCTAATAATAACCCTGACCCTAATCCCAACTCTAACCCCAACCCTAACCACAACCCTAACCCTAACCCCTACCCCAACCCATGCCCTGATCCTAATCTTAACACTGGCCTCAACCCAGCCTACACTTCTATTCCCCACTCTCTTCCTCCCTCCAACCTTAACTCTACTTCTATTCCCCACTCTCTTTCCCCCCCTAACCTTAACCCTACTCCTATTCCCCACTCTCTTTCCCCCCCTTTGGTTCCCCCGACCCAACCTAGCATCTTGATTCCCTTAGTAACCACATTTTCACATAGAACAAAAATCTTACATCAGACTCTCAAAAACAACTTTGTCACCAGCCAACAAACCTTTGCACCTCTACAATCATACAGGATCATTTCAGCCTACCGTAAAAATAAAAATCTACTAGACATTTTGGTTCACTCAAGATTCAGCAGGACATTGACACAACCCCTTCACCCTCATACCACTCACTTTAGACAGAGAAAATACATCAGTAATCCCCACAGTCGCACCTCATCCCCTATTTTAGACTCATTCACTTTAACATCCACCAACGTCATTTATATTATCACATGCACACTTTGTCACAAACACTACATAGGGGAAACAGCTCACACCATAGAAACACGATTAAAACAGCACCTGTACAACATTAAAAAAGGTCAACTACAAACACACATAGTCACACACTTCCAAGAGCACTCCATCACTCACCTCAGCATATCAGGACTCCAATCAAACAGTTTATGGACCGTTGAGCAGCGGAGAGCAAATGAAAGGAGATGGATACATTTATTACGAACCATTGAACCCACAGGGCTAAATAAAAGATTTTAACAGATCACGTGTCAGTGTGAGTGATTGTGGGTTTCAATTGTTGTATATGTATATGTAAATGTATATATGTGTTAATTTATAGAAGTGATACACCTTATTTATTTATACTCCCTTTACATCAGCACTTTTTATATCAGAATGTATGTGATGATTTATTATTTTATTATACTATATAGAGAAAGAGATTACTCTTTCTCCTTTTCATTATCACGTGTGTGATTGGTGTATTTTAGCACTTTGAAAATTAGCACTTATAAGAGATTTTGTGTGTTTTACAGTGTGTCTTTAGGATGGATTTAAGCACTTTTTCCTTTTACATCAGCACTTTTGGTATGAAATATTATGTCATTATTTATTATAGTAAGTTTATATATATATATATATATATATGTGTGTGTGTGTGTGTGTGTGTGTGTGTGTGTGGATGTTCAGACACAAAGAAAAGGACAAACACAATGTATACATTCTCCTTGATTTATTGAAATAGAAGGGAGGGTATACTATAGGCCAGTGCAATACAGACTAAGCAGTCATTGTAAATCTAGATATAAACTTCCCTAACCCTAGCCCGTGCCATAGTAATACTCCTCCCTTTCTCCCACTTATTCTTTTATCCTCTGCTAAACACATACACAGCCTAGCTTGCCCTCCGCTGCTCAATAGAATATGGCCCACTGGGAGAACAGCCATCCCAACAAATATGGGGATATAGAATGTTCTTATTAGAATATACTACAGAGAGCTGATATCTGTTTCCCCAACAGGCCCCTGCATAAAAGAAAACTGATTACAGCACAAGCCCGGCAACATACCACTTACAGTTTGTTTATTTCTTTGATTTACTTTTTTTCAGGTCTCATCATGCCACATCTCCCAAAAATATAAGGAACCTATTGGTCTGTCTCAGAATATACCACACAGAAGTGATACATATTTCCCCAACAGGCCCCTACATCAAGGACCTACCACTGACATTTTGTTTATTTCTTTGATTTACTCTTTTTCAGGTCCCATCATACAACAGGGTAGATCATTTCCTGTTTATTGGCCAATCACCACACTGTATTTCTTTCCCGCCAAAATAGAAAGATGACAGTTAGACTAGTCAACTAGCCAATCAGATAGGGAGAATAGCAGCCCCACCCCTGGAGGAGGGGAGTTTCCCTTCCTTCAGGGGATACTTTAGGGAAGGTTTGATCTCTTACCAATTTCCCCTCTGAGGAAGTAGAACTTACTACGAAACGTCAGGGATATTTCAATGCAGTGAATTTGTTTCTTTCTAAGGATTGATAGTTTTGGCCTCCTTTGGCGCCAACCAGTTTTTAAACTAATTCAAATAAAAGTGAGGTTTTAATCTTATAGGGGGGTTCAGGTAAGAACACCTCCAGAAGGCTCTCCTCCATTTTTCAATACTTTTGGAGTCTTAGCTCCTGGGAAGGATTACTCGAAGGAACTCAGGCCTCATAGACTTACTACAATAACACAAAGACCCAACAAGGATTACTCACCCTTCTGACCTGAGTCCACAGAGACCACGCCTGTCCCTGGAGTTGGAGACCCGGAGGAGCTGTAGACGCTGCACGCAGATACAAGGCGGTAAGAACCCTATCTGGGCAACAGACGGGTATCTATCTATCTTATACTGAGTGTGTGCCTGTTTGTTGCCCAGATACCCTTGGATTGAACCTACACTATGCTTCTTGTTAGAGGTGGATCCGCTGCATTGAATACATTGGGGGAGATCACTCATGATAGGAATAGAATTAGACCAGCATTACTACCTACCCCTAGAATGCAGCCCTTATTGAGTTTAAACTATACACACATTAGACCACCACACCACGGTAGGACAAGACACATACACCACTCTGCGATTGCACCATCACACCAATTCTCTAGTAGAGCAGGGAAAACACCATCCAGACATACACTCAAAGGACAAACATTCGCCACACTAGGACAGAACAGACCATTAGCCAACAGACACACATATGGACACACACCCAGCAGGCAAACACATAGCACACAATCAGCTAGAACTGAAACTCCAGATGAGGCCACGAGACAGGATGCCAAAACATATTTCAAACTCATTCAGGCCATACATCATAAGGAGATCACTGATGAGACTATAAAAACACACACTTACCCTGCTGGCATGATGAGACAGATAAGGAGACTGACAGACTTTATCAAACCTTCCTCACCTACAGAACAAACGAAAACACATGTAACAACATGCACAACAGAATGGATGGCAAAGATCATGGTAATACTCCAGACACATTATCAAAACACTATAGATTCACTCCTACAGCCCCCCCACACAGTTAACAAGATGGCACTCGAGATTGCCATGAGATGGGTAGACAAGAGATACAGACATAGACTGACTTCAACAACAAGATCACGGGTGGACACAATTATAAACACTCCCACACACACTCACCAGTCATCACATATACAGTCGACGTCCCCTACTAACCTCCCTCCTCCTGTAGTACATGACACCAGCATAGAGCTCACTCATATCCCCCCTGACTCACCCACTCCCACACACACTCACCAGTCATCACAGGTACAGTCAACGTCCCCTACTAACCTCCCTCCTCATGTAGTACATGACACCAGCATAGAGCTCACTCACATCCTCCCTGACTCACCTACTCCCATCTTTTCTACGGAGGACTTTCCACCCTTACCTAGAAGGGAACCCTCATACAAAAAATCATTAAACCTAGGCCCTCGTCAGATTTTAGCATCACATGGGCCTACGCACACACACATACATACTCAGAAAGGGACACATCCTACACCTACACACACAGACATACACATATCGTCCACACGTACACACGCACCTACACCACCCATACCTGCACCCACACATACACAATTGACACTTAGGCCTACACAGACACCCACACCCATACAGACAACACACATACACACACAAGGGACATCTACCCACACATCCACTCCAACCTCACCTTGTCACCAGGGGAGGGATGGAGCCTTCGGATTACCGGGCTCCAAGGATCACTCATCACTTATCTGCACACCGATTCGAACTACACCTGTCTCGTCAGAGAGCCACTTTTCCCCTACTTTTTCCCTCCAATTTTCACCATCCCCCCCACCATCCCCCCCTCCACAAGAACCCATCTCCTATCACACAGGTAAAGAAATCAGAGCACAGTTCCACCACAAGATCAGTAGTCAACCCACAACAGACATGACTCACGTTCCGGTCACTGACTTGACCACCACACAACACAGACAGACAAACACTTCAGTTCTAATAACGGATAACATAACATTTGACTCTCTCACACTCACACCCACAGGTGGCGCCATTAGGAGGAGGTCGGAAGCTAGGCAATCCAATACGAGGGCAAAACCAACCATGATGAAAGGGCCACATAAAGGGGAACTTCCCATACAGGCCCAATCTGAGCCCTCAATATCTAAGAGATTGCCTAGCAAAGACCTCCCTAGAACTGATGACAGAACACACGCCCAGACACATACGCATACATCCACACGCACGCTCAACCAACCCAATTTACCTCCAACACACACACACATCACCACTGTATACACTCCAACATACCACCGGGCCACACCAGGGCGTAAGATTCAGGAGTGGAACTTCAATAGTAACAAACCAGTCATCATGTTGGGGGATTCCAACCTCAGCCGGATCCCCCCATTCACTAATCACCGTATACAGGTAGACAGCTATGCAGGGGCCTGTATCTATCATTTTTATAGGATCCTGGAGAAGGCCACCGTCCAACCCCAAGTGGAACTGGTGGTTCTCTCAGTGGGCCTCAACAACAAGGATCACGATGCACGCCAGACATCACTAAAACAACTACCAAGGATGATCAGGGAAGCCAAGAGGGTCTACACCAACGCAACAGTTTACATGCCAGTCATTCAGTTTTCACGTCACCTCACCACAGAACAGCAGACAAATCTGAAATACATCAATGAACACATTACAAGACACCTCCCACACTTATCAGAAATAGCCCAGGACACATTCTACACCACACCAGATAATATACATTGGACAACTACAACAGCACAGACCATTTTTAATCACTGGTGCAAGCAGCTAAATTTATAATAAACAGTAACCACAATCTGGACTCACACATCTCTACCGCCACTTCCACACATACATTGCCAAACACCTTTCTTCCCCAGCCCGTAGCTCCCCCTACTGGAGCAGTAGGAGAAGAAACCCCAACCCCCACCTCTTCTTCCCCCCCTCTACCCCTAACAACAACCTCCCCCCTTCCCCCTTCTCTTTATTCTTTTCCTCCCTCAAATATCTTAAATCTTTCTAAATCTTTTCACCCCACAGCACCCCAGATCAAGCTACTGGAGAGAGGGTTGACGTTCATCCCTCGACCCAACAAACATGACCAGGAGGAACTCCAAAGGGACATTCACCACTTTCACAGACGATGCAAACTATTGGACTATTTTGACTACCAACCCAATCACAAATACACACCACTCACCTACCCCTCCACCTGGGAGCCTAAACTCAGCCAAGTAGACAGACACATTCAGAAACTGATTAGAACAAACCTACATACATTATCTAACTATCACATACTACCAGACATGCCAGACAATATTACAGCAACAGAAAGGAACGCCATACACACATTGAAAAGTAACCCACACATCATTATAAAACCAGCAGACAAAGGCTCCAAAATTGTCATAATGGATAAACACCAATACCTATTAGAAGCGAACAGACAATTATCAAACACTAGATATTACAAACACATAGACAACAATATACAAAAACAGACACAAACACAACTACGACAAGTCATACAGACCATATACGAAAAGAAATACATTACACGAAAACAAAGAGACTTTTTATTCGGACCGGACGACCCCAGACCCAGACAATTTTACTTACTTCCGAAAATTCATAAGGAACCTGAGACTTGGACTATTCCCTTTGAAGTTCCTCCTGGTAGACCGATAGTTTCAGACTGCAACAGCGAATCATACCACATTGCACAATACATAGACCATCATCTTAACCCTCTCTCCACCAAGCACCCCAGCTACCTGAAAGACACCTACGACTTCTTACACAAAATCCAACCCATGGTTGTTCCCTCCCAGGCTTACATATTCACTATAGATATCGATAGTTTATACACCAACATAAATACACACACAGGAATAAATGCAGTTAGGAATATCTTTCATAAACACCCAGATAAGAATAGACCCGACACTGAACTCTTACAACTATTGGAGATTAGTCTTACAGGCAATAATTTCACTTTTGACGATAAACAATATTTACAGGTAGAGGGAACAGCCATGGGCCAACGATATGCACCCTCATACGCCAACTTATACATGTCCGAATGGGAGAGAGAGGCACTGGCCAAATGCCCCCACCAACCCAGTTTCTATTACAGATTTCTAGATGACATTATAGGAGCATGGCCACACCATATAGATTTATTCACAGAGTTCATAAACATTTTAAACTCGCACCATTCGTCTATAAAACTCAAACACAGCATACACCCACAAGAAATTAATTTCCTGGACACCACAGTTTATTTTAATCAGATCAATTCAACACAGAAAACATTATTGACTAAGGTCTACTTTAAACCGACAGACACACATGCACTATTACATAAACACAGCTACCACCCAAAACATACATTCAAAGGCATAGTAAAATCACAAATCATACGCTACTATAGAATATCCTCCACCCAGACACATTTGCACGAAGCCATTCAAACCTTATTTAAAGCACTTAGACAGAGAGGATATTCCAAACGCTTCCTCCGTACAATCAAGACCAGCACATTGGCTGCCCTCTCTCCCATCCGGACAGACCACCATGCACAAACACACACACACATTAACCGACTTCATTCATACACAACACACACCGACCTTGACACCAACCCTGACCTTAACCCTAACTCTAACCATGCCCCCAACCCTAACTTTAACCCTATCCCTAACCCTGACCCTAACCTTGACCCTAACATCAACCCTGGCCCTAACCCTATCCCTATCCCTAACCCCAACCCTAACCCTAACCACAACCCTAACCATAACCATAACCTTAACCCTAACTTTAACCCTAACCCTAACCCTATTCTCAACCCTGACCCTAACCTTAACCCTAACCCTAACCCTAACCTTAACCTTAACCTTAACCCTAACCCTAACCCTAACCTTAACCCTAACCCTAACCTTAACCCTAACCCTAACCTTAACCCTATCCCTAACCCTAACCCTAACCCTAACCTTAACCCTAACCCTAACCCTAACCTTAACCCTAACCCTAACCCTAACCTTAACCCTAACCTTAACCCTAACCCTAACCCTAACCTTAACCCTAACCCTAACTTTAACCCTATCCCTAACCTTAATTTTAACCCTAACCCTAACCCTATTCCTAATCCCAACTCTAACCCTAACCTTAACCCCAACCCCAACCTAGGCCCTGATTCTAATCCTAACCCTTCTGATCCTAACCCCAACCCTTACCTTAACCCTATCCTTAACCCTAACCCTAACCCTAACCTTAACCCTAACAATAACCCCAACTCTAACCCCAACTCTAACCCCAACCCTAACCACAACCCTAACCCTAACCCCTACCCCAACCCATGCCCTGATCCTAATCTTAACACTGGCCTCAACCCAGCCTACACTTCTATTCCCCACTCTCTTCCTCCCTCCAACCTTAACTCTACTTCTATTCCCCACTCTCTTTCCCCCCCTAACCTTAACCCTACTCCTATTCCCCACTCTCTTTCCCTCCCTTTGGTTCCCCCGACCCAACCTAGCATCTTGATTCCCTTAGTAACCACATTTTCACATAGAACAAAAATCTTACATCAGACTCTCAAACACAACTTTGTCACCAGCCAACAAACCTTTGCACCTCTACAATCATACAGGATCATTTCAGCCTACCGTAAAAATAAAAATCTACTAGACATTTTGGTTCACTCAAGATTCAGCAGGACATTGACACAACCCCTTCACCCTCATACCACTCACTTTAGACAGAGAAAATACATCAGTAATCCCCACAGTCGCACCTCATCCCCTATTTTAGACTCATTCACTTTAACATCCACCAACGTCATTTATATTATCACATGCACACTTTGTCACAAACACTACATAGGGGAAACAGCTCACACCATAGAAACACGATTAAAACAGCACCTGTACAACATTAAAAAAGGTCAACTACAAACACACATAGTCACACACTTCCAAGAGCACTCCATCACTCACCTCAGCATATCAGGACTCCAATCAAACAGTTTATGGACCGTTGAGCAGCGGAGAGCAAATGAAAGGAGATGGATACATTTATTACGAACCATTGAACCCACAGGGCTAAATAAAAGATTTTAACAGATCACGTGTCAGTGTGAGTGATTGTGGGTTTCAATTGTTGTATATGTATATGTAAATGTATATATGTGTTAATTTATAGAAGTGATACACCTTATTTATTTATACTCCCTTTACATCAGCACTTTTTATATCAGAATGTATGTGATGATTTATTATTTTATTATACTATATAGAGAAAGAGATTACTCTTTCTCCTTTTCATTATCACGTGTGTGACTGGTGTATTTTAGCACTTTGAGAATTAGCACTTATAAGAGATTTTGTGTGTTTTACAGTGTGTCTTTAGGATGGATTTAAGCACTTTTTCCTTTTACATCAGCACTTTTGGTATGAAATATTATGTCATTATTTATTATAGTAAGTTTATATATATATATATATATGTGTGTGTGTGTGTGTGTGTGTGGATGTTCAGACACAAAGAAAAGGACAAACACAATGTATACATTCTCCTTGATTTATTGAAATAGAAGGGAGGGTATACTATAGGCCAGTGCAATACAGACTAAGCAGTCATTGTAAATCTAGATATAAACTTCCCTAACCCTAGCCCGTGCCATAGTAATACTCCTCCCTTTCTCCCACTTATTCTTTTATCCTCTGCTAAACACATACACAGCCTAGCTTGCCCTCCGCTGCTCAATAGAATATGGCCCACTGGGAGAACAGCCATCCCAACAAATATGGGGATATAGAATGTTCTTATTAGAATATACTACAGAGAGCTGATATCTGTTTCCCCAACAGGCCCCTGCATAAAAGAAAACTGATTACAGCACAAGCCCGGCAACATACCACTTACAGCTTGTTTATTTCTTTGATTTACTTTTTTTCAGGTCTCATCATGCCACATCTCCCAAAAATATAAGGACCCTATTGGTCTGTCTCAGAATATACCACACAGAAGTGATACATATTTCCCCAACAGGCCCCTACATCAAGGACCTACCACTGACATTTTGTTTATTTCTTTGATTTACTCTTTTTCAGGTCCCATCATACAACAGGGTAGATCATTTCCTGTTTATTGGCCAATCACCACACTGTATTTCTTTCCCGCCAAAATAGAAAGATGACAGTTAGACTAGTCAACTAGCCAATCAGATAGGGAGAATAGCAGCCCCACCCCTGGAGGAGGGGAGTTTCCCTTCCTTCAGGGGATACTTTAGGGAAGGTTTGATCTCTTACCAATTTCCCCTCTGAGGAAGTAGAACTTACTACGAAACGTCAGGGATATTTCAATGCAGTGAATTTGTTTCTTTCTAAGGATTGATAGTTTTGGCCTCCTTTGGCGCCAACCAGTTTTTAAACTAATTCAAATAAAAGTGAGGTTTTAATCTTATAGGGGGGTTCAGGTAAGAACACCTCCAGAAGGCTCTCCTCCATTTTTCAATACTTTTGGAGTCTTAGCTCCTGGGAAGGATTACTCGAAGGAACTCAGGCCTCATAGACTTACTACAATAACACAAAGACCCAACAAGGATTACTCACCCTTCTGACCTGAGTCCACAGAGACCACGCCTGTCCCTGGAGTTGGAGACCCGGAGGAGCTGTAGACGCTGCACGCAGATACAAGGCGGTAAGAACCCTATCTGGGCAACAGACGGGTATCTATCTATCTTATACTGAGTGTGTGCCTGTTTGTTGCCCAGATACCCTTGGATTGAACCTACACTATGCTTCTTGTTAGAGGTGGATCCGCTGCATTGAATACATTGGGGGAGATCACTCATGATAGGAATAGAATTAGACCAGCATTACTACCTACCCCTAGAATGCAGCCCTTATTGAGTTTAAACTATACACACATTAGACCACCACACCACGGTAGGACAAGACACATACACCACTCTGCGATTGCACCATCACACCAATTCTCTAGTAGAGCAGGGAAAACACCATCCAGACATACACTCAAAGGACAAACATTCGCCACACTAGGACAGAACAGACCATTAGCCAACAGACACACATATGGACACACACCCAGCAGGCAAACACATAGCACACAATCAGCTAGAACTGAAACTCCAGATGAGGCCACGAGACAGGATGCCAAAACATATTTCAAACTCATTCAGGCCATACATCATAAGGAGATCACTGATGAGACTATAAAAACACACACTTACCCTGCTGGCATGATGAGACAGATAAGGAGACTGACAGACTTTATCAAACCTTCCTCACCTACAGAACAAACGAAAACACATGTAACAACATGCACAACAGAATGGATGGCAAAGATCATGGTAATACTCCAGACACATTATCAAAACACTATAGATTCACTCCTACAGCCCCCCCACACAGTTAACAAGATGGCACTCGAGATTGCCATGAGATGGGCAGACAAGAGATACAGACATAGACTGACTTCAACAACAAGATCACGGGTGGACACAATTATAAACACTCCCACACACACTCACCAGTCATCACATATACAGTCGACGTCCCCTACTAACCTCCCTCCTCCTGTAGTACATGACACCAGCATAGAGCTCACTCATATCCCCCCTGACTCACCCACTCCCACACACACTCACCAGTCATCACAGGTACAGTCAACGTCCCCTACTAACCTCCCTCCTCATGTAGTACATGACACCAGCATAGAGCTCACTCACATCCTCCCTGACTCACCTACTCCCATCTTTTCTACGGAGGACTTTCCACCCTTACCTAGAAGGGAACCCTCATACAAAAAATCATTAAACCTAGGCCCTCGTCAGATTTTAGCATCACATGGGCCTACGCACACACACATACATACTCAGAAAGGGACACATCCTACACCTACACACACAGACATACACATATCGTCCACACGTACACACGCACCTACACCACCCATACCTGCACCCACACATACACAATTGACACTTAGGCCTACACAGACACCCACACCCATACAGACAACACACATACACACACAAGGGACATCTACCCACACATCCACTCCAACCTCACCTTGTCACCAGGGGAGGGATGGAGCCTTCGGATTACCGGGCTCCAAGGATCACTCATCACTTATCTGCACACCGATTCGAACTACACCTGTCTCGTCAGAGAGCCACTTTTCCCCTACTTTTTCCCTCCAATTTTCACCATCCCCCCCACCATCCCCCCCTCCACAAGAACCCATCTCCTATCACACAGGTAAAGAAATCAGAGCACAGTTCCACCACAAGATCAGTAGTCAACCCACAACAGACATGACTCACGTTCCGGTCACTGACTTGACCACCGCACAACACAGACAGACAAACACTTCAGTTCTAATAACGGATAACATAACATTTGACTCTCTCACACTCACACCCACAGGTGGCGCCATTAGGAGGAGGTCGGAAGCTAGGCAATCCAATACGAGGGCAAAACCAACCATGATGAAAGGGCCACATAAAGGGGAACTTCCCATACAGGCCCAATCTGAGCCCTCAATATCTAAGAGATTGCCTAGCAAAGACCTCCCTAGAACTGATGACAGAACACACGCCCAGACACATACGCATACATCCACACGCACGCTCAACCAACCCAATTTACCTCCAACACACACACACATCACCACTGTATACACTCCAACATACCACCGGGCCACACCAGGGCGTAAGATTCAGGAGTGGAACTTCAATAGTAACAAACCAGTCATCATGTTGGGGGATTCCAACCTCAGCCGGATCCCCCCATTCACTAATCACCGTATACAGGTAGACAGCTATGCAGGGGCCTGTATCTATCATTTTTATAGGATCCTGGAGAAGGCCACCGTCCAACCCCAAGTGGAACTGGTGGTTCTCTCAGTGGGCCTCAACAACAAGGATCACGATGCACGCCAGACATCACTAAAACAACTACCAAGGATGATCAGGGAAGCCAAGAGGGTCTACACCAACGCAACAGTTTACATGCCAGTCATTCAGTTTTCACGTCACCTCACCACAGAACAGCAGACAAATCTGAAATACATCAATGAACACATTACAAGACACCTCCCACACTTATCAGAAATAGCCCAGGACACATTCTACACCACACCAGATAATATACATTGGACAACTACAACAGCACAGACCATTTTTAATCACTGGTGCAAGCAGCTAAATTTATAATAAACAGTAACCACAATCTGGACTCACACATCTCTACCGCCACTTCCACACATACATTGCCAAACACCTTTCTTCCCCAGCCCGTAGCTCCCCCTACTGGAGCAGTAGGAGAAGAAACCCCAACCCCCACCTCTTCTTCCCCCCCTCTACCCCTAACAACAACCTCCCCCCTTCCCCCTTCTCTTTATTCTTTTCCTCCCTCAAATATCTTAAATCTTTCTAAATCTTTTCACCCCACAGCACCCCAGATCAAGCTACTGGAGAGAGGGTTGACGTTCATCCCTCGACCCAACAAACATGACCAGGAGGAACTCCAAAGGGACATTCACCACTTTCACAGACGATGCAAATTATTGGACTATTTTGACTACCAACCCAATCACAAATACACACCACTCACCTACCCCTCCACCTGGGAGCCTAAACTCAGCCAAGTAGACAGACACATTCAGAAACTGATTAGAACAAACCTACATACATTATCTAACTATCACATACTACCAGACATGCCAGACAATATTACAGCAACAGAAAGGAACGCCATACACACATTGAAAAGTAACCCACACATCATTATAAAACCAGCAGACAAAGGCTCCAAAATTGTCATAATGGATAAACACCAATACCTATTAGAAGCGAACAGACAATTATCAAACACTAGATATTACAAACACATAGACAACAATATACAAAAACAGACACAAACACAACTACGACAAGTCATACAGACCATATACGAAAAGAAATACATTACACGAAAACAAAGAGACTTTTTATTCGGACCGGACGACCCCAGACCCAGACAATTTTACTTACTTCCGAAAATTCATAAGGAACCTGAGACTTGGACTATTCCCTTTGAAGTTCCTCCTGGTAGACCGATAGTTTCAGACTGCAACAGCGAATCATACCACATTGCACAATACATAGACCATCATCTTAACCCTCTCTCCACCAAGCACCCCAGCTACCTGAAAGACACCTACGACTTCTTACACAAAATCCAACCCATGGTTGTTCCCTCCCAGGCTTACATATTCACTATAGATATCGATAGTTTATACACCAACATAAATACACACACAGGAATAAATGCAGTTAGGAATATCTTTCATAAACACCCAGATAAGAATAGACCCGACACTGAACTTTTACAACTATTGGAGATTAGTCTTACAGGCAATAATTTCACTTTTGACGATAAACAATATTTACAGGTAGAGGGAACAGCCATGGGCCAACGATATGCACCCTCATACGCCAACTTATACATGTCCGAATGGGAGAGAGAGGCACTGGCCAAATGCCCCCACCAACCCAGTTTCTATTACAGATTTCTAGATGACATTATAGGAGCATGGCCACACCATATAGATTTATTCACAGAGTTCATAAACATTTTAAACTCGCACCATTCGTCTATAAAACTCAAACACAGCATACACCCACAAGAAATTAATTTCCTGGACACCACAGTTTATTTTAATCAGATCAATTCAACACAGAAAACATTATTGACTACTACTACTACTTTAAACCGACAGACACACATGCACTATTACATAAACACAGCTACCACCCAAAACATACATTCAAAGGCATAGTAAAATCACAAATCATACGCTACTATAGAATATCCTCCACCCAGACACATTTGCACGAAGCCATTCAAACCTTATTTAAAGCACTTAGACAGAGAGGATATTCCAAACGCTTCCTCCGTACAATCAAGACCAGCACATTGGCTGCCCTCTCTCCCATCCGGACAGACCACCATGCACAAACACACACACACATTAACCGACTTCATTCATACACAACACACACCGACCTTGACACCAACCCTGACCTTAACCCTAACTCTAACCATGCCCCCAACCCTAACTTTAACCCTATCCCTAACCCTGACCCTAACCTTGACCCTAACATCAACCCTGACCCTAACCCTATCCCTATCCCTAACCCCAACCCTAACCCTAACCACAACCCTAACCATAACCATAACCTTAACCCTAACTTTAACCCTAACCCTAACCCTATTCTCAACCCTGACCCTAACCTTAACCCTAACCCTAACCCTAACCTTAACCTTAACCTTAACCCTAACCCTAACCCTAACCTTAACCCTAACCCTAACCTTAACCCTAACCCTAACCTTAACCCTATCCTTAACCCTATCCCTAACCCTAACCCTAACCTTAACCCTAACCCTAACCCTAACCTTAACCCTAACCCTAACCCTAACCTTCACCCTAACCCTAACCTTAACCCTAACCCTAACCCTAACCTTAACCCTAACCCTAACTTTAACCCTATCCCTAACCTTAATTTTAACCCTAACCCTAACCCTATTCCTAATCCCAACTCTAACCCTAACCTTAACCCCAACCCCAACCTAGGCCCTGATTCTAATCCTAACCCTTCTGATCCTAACCCCAACCCTTACCTTAACCCTATCCTTAACCCTAACCCTAACCCTAACCTTAACCCTAACAATAACCCCAACTCTAACCCCAACTCTAACCCCAACTCTAACCCCAACCCTAACCACAACCCTAACCCTAACCCCTACCCCAACCCATGCCCTGATCCTAATCTTAACACTGGCCTCAACCCAGCCTACACTTCTATTCCCCACTCTCTTCCTCCCTCCAACCTTAACTCTACTTCTATTCCCCACTCTCTTTCCCCCCCTAACCTTAACCCTACTCCTATTCCCCACTCTCTTTCCCCCCCTTTGGTTCCCCCGACCCAACCTAGCATCTTGATTCCCTTAGTAACCACATTTTCACATAGAACAAAAATCTTACATCAGACTCTCAAAAACAACTTTGTCACCAGCCAACAAACCTTTGCACCTCTACAATCATACAGGATCATTTCAGCCTACCGTAAAAATAAAAATCTACTAGACATTTTGGTTCACTCAAGATTCAGCAGGACATTGACACAACCCCTTCACCCTCATACCACTCACTTTAGACAGAGAAAATACATCAGTAATCCCCACAGTCGCACCTCATCCCCTATTTTAGACTCATTCACTTTAACATCCACCAACGTCATTTATATTATCACATGCACACTTTGTCACAAACACTACATAGGGGAAACAGCTCACACCATAGAAACACGATTAAAACAGCACCTGTACAACATTAAAAAAGGTCAACTACAAACACACATAGTCACACACTTCCAAGAGCACTCCATCACTCACCTCAGCATATCAGGACTCCAATCAAATAGTTTATGGACCGTTGAGCAGCGGAGAGCAAATGAAAGGAGATGGATACATTTATTACGAACCATTGAACCCACAGGGCTAAATAAAAGATTTTAACAGATCACGTGTCAGTGTGAGTGATTGTGGGTTTCAATTGTTGTATATGTATATGTAAATGGAAATATGTGTTAATTTATAGAGGTGATACAACTTATTTATTTATACTCCCTGTACATCAGCACTTTTTATATCAGAATGTATGTGATGATTTATTATTTTATTATACTATATAGAGAAAGAGATTACTCTTTCTCCTTTTCATTATCACGTGTGTGATTGGTGTATTTTAGCACTTTGAAAATTAGCACTTATAAGAGATTTTGTGTGTTTTACAGTGTGTCTTTAGGATGGATTTAAGCACTTTTTCCTTTTACATCAGCACTTTTGGTATGAAATATTATGTCATTATTTATTATAGTAAGTTTATATATATATATATATATATATATATATATATATGTGTGTGTGTGTGTGTGTGTGTGTGTGTGTGTGTGTGTGTGTGTGTGTGTGGATGTTCAGACACAAAGAAAAGGACAAACACAATGTATACATTCTCCTTGATTTATTGTAATAGAAGGGAGGGTATACTATAGGCCAGTGCAATACAGACTAAGCAGTCATTGTAAATCTAGATATAAACTTCCCTAACCCTAACCCTAACCCTAACCCTAACCCCTAACCCTAACCCTAACCCTAACCCTAAACCCTAACCCTAACCCTAACCCTAACCCTAACCTTACCCCTAACCCTAACCCTAACCTTAACTCTAACCCTAACCCTAACCCTAACCCTAACCCATTCCTAATCCCA
>NC_139654.1:897500-905000 GCF_951799395.1 Argentina silus | reverse complement strand
ACCCTAACCCTAACTCTAACCCTAACCCTAACCTCATTTCTACTCTTAACCCTAACCCTAACCTCATTTCTACTCCTAACCCTAACCTAATTTTTACTCGCAAGGCGAAAGCTAACCCTATCCCTAACCCTAACCCTAACCTCATTTCTACTCCTATCCCTAACCCTAAGCCTAACCTTAACCCTAACCCTAACCTCATTTCTACTCCTAACCCTAACCTAATTTTTACTCCTAACCCTAACCCTAACCCTAACCCTATCCCTAACCCTAACCCTAACCCTAACCCTAACCTCATTTTTACTCCTAACCCTAACCCTATTCCTATCCCTAACCCTAAGCCTAACCGTAACACTAACCTCATTTTTAATCCTAACCCTAACCCTATCCCTAACCCTAACCCTAACCTAATTTCTAATCCTAACCCTAACCCTAACCCTGACCTCATTTTTAGTCCTAACCCTAACCCTAACCCTAACCCTAACCTCATTTCTACTCCTAACCCTAACCCTAACCATAACCCTAACCTCATTTCTACTCCTAACCCTAACCCTATCCCTATCCCTAACCCTAACCTTAAACTTATCTCTACTCCTAACCCTAACCCTAACCCTACCCCTATCCCTAACCCTAACACTAACCCTAACCCTAACCTAATTTCTAATCCTAACCCTAACCCTAACCCTAACCTCATTTTTAGTCCTAAACCTAACCCTAACACTAACCCTAACCTCATTTCTACTCCTAACCCTAACCCTAACCCTAACCCTAACCCTATCCCTAACCCTAACCCTAACATCATTTCTACTCCTAACCCTAACCCTAAACCTAACCCTAACCCTTACTCTAACCCTATCCCTAACCCTAACCCTAACCCTAACTCTAACCCTAACCCTAACCCTAACCTCATTTCTACTCTTAACCCTAACCCTAACCTCATTTCTACTCCTAACCCTAACCTAATTTTTACTCGCAAGGCGAAAGCTAACCCTATCCCTAACCCTAACCCTAACCTCATTTCTACTCCTAACCCTAACCCTAACCCTAACCCTAACCCTATTCCTATCCCTAACCCTAAGCCTGACCTTAACCCTAACCCTAACCTCATTTCTACTCCTAACCCTAACCTAATTTTTACTCCTAACCCTAACCCTAACCCTAACCCTATCCCTAACCCTAACCCTAACCCTAACCCTAACCTCATTTCTACTCCTAACCCTAACCCTATTCCTATCCCTAACCCTAAGCCTAACCGTAACCCTAACCTAATTTTTAATCCTAACCCTAACCCTATCCCTAACCCTAACCCTAACCCTAATCCTAACCCTAACCTCATTTCTACTCCTAACCCTAACCTTAACCTCATTTCTACCCCTAACCCTAACCCTAACCCTAACCTCATTTCTACTCCTAACCCTAACCCTAACCCTACCCCTATCCCTAACCCTAACACTAACATCATTTCTACTCCTAACCCTAACCCTAAACCTAACCCTAACCCTATCTCTAACCCTATCCCTAACCCTAACCCTAACCCTAACCCTAACCTCATTTTTAGTCCTAAACCTAACCCTAACACTAACCCTAACCTCATTTCTACTCCTAACACTAACCCTAACCCTAACCCTATCCCTATCCCTATCCCTAACCCTAACCCTAACCTCATTTCTACTCCTAACCCTAACCTAATTTTTACTCCTAACCCTAACCCTAACCCTAACCCTATCCCTAACCCTAACCCTAACCCTAACCCTAACCCTAACCTCATTTCTACTCCTAACCCTAACCCTAACCCTATTCCTATCCCTAACCCTAAGCCTAACCGTAACCCTAACCTCATTTTTAATCCTAACCCTAACCCTATCCCTAACCCTAACCCTAACCCTAATCCTAACCCTAACCTCATTTCTAATCCTATCCCTATCCCTAACCCTAACCCTAGCCCTAACCCTAACCCTAACCCTAACCTCATTTCTACTCTTAACCCTAACCCTAACCCTAACCCTAACCCTATCCCTAAACCTAACCCTAACTCTAACCTAATTTCTAACCCTAACTCTAACCCTAACCCTAACCCTAATCCTAACCCTACCCCTAACCCTAATACTGCATCCCACTGTGTAAAGATTAGATAAACACACTTAATACTGTATCCCACTGTGTAAAGACTAAATAAACACACTTAATATATTCTATAACCCATCTATCATCTATAATCAATGTATCCATCTATAACCCATCTATCATCTATAATCAATGTATCCATCTATAACCCATCTATTATCTATAATCAATGTATCCATCTATAACCCATCTATCATCTATAATCAATGTATCCATCTATAACCCATCTATCATCTATAATCAATGTATCCATCTATAACCCATCTATCATCTATAATCAATGTATCCATCTATAACCCATCTATCATCTATAATCAATGTATCCATCTATAACCCATCTATCATCTATAATCAATGTATCCATCTATAACCCATCTATCATCTATAATCAATGTATCCATCTATAACCCATCTATTATCTATAATCAATGTATCCATCTATAACCCATCTATCATCTATAATCAATGTATCCATCTATAACCCATCTATTATCTATAATCAATGTATCCATCTATAACCCATCTATTATCTATAATCAATGTATCCATCTATAACCCATCTATCATCTATAATCAATGTATCCATCTATAACCCATCTATCATCTATAATGAAGTCACAGTCAACAGGATTGTGGGTGAATGATTTCTCTCATTTGTGGTCAGAACAGACATGCCATTGAATGGAACATCAAACAGTACATCCTAGTTGATATTGTTTTGTTCCCTTTAAATCCAGCCCAAGCAACAGAGGTGGATGAACTGAAGAGAGAAAGCTGCTGGAGCATAAAGATGGATACTGTATGTGTGACGACTGTCCTGAGGAGAAGAGTTTTCACAGGTGTTGTTCTGTTTACTAAGTATGAACACTTCCCTTTACATGGTTTTGGTGCCTCCTAGTGGTGATTTGTAGTATCTGTTCCTCTCTTCATTCATGAGCTGTCATGTGACCTCTATCTTCTGGAAGTTGATGTTGTTGTTGGTTGTCTCCAACGACCTGTTCTAACCTCGTTCAATCTTCAAACGTCTTACGCCTTTTGGTTGCATTGTCGGGATGTAACAAATTCATTGACTCCATTCCTGAATTTATAGATGGTTATTTTTGGGAACTTTGTTACATTTCATGATTATATTGGTACAAATTGTCCTAATGGAAGATGCTAGTTTAGCTTGTACTATTGGTTGTCATGGTGATTATGTAAACTTACATTTTATTTCTTCATATGAACTCGCATTATATGGCCTATTATATAAAAAAATAAATAGTGGAGCAATACTTTACACATTGGGCATTCTTGGTTATGTTAACTGACAGGGGATACTTTATTTCAATATTAATACAACACATTGTAGCTATATGTGGCGATGTGTGGATGTGAAACCATATCATTGATTATTGTTTCTCTTTCTCAGTTTCACCCTTTCTAAGTCAATAAACCTGAAGTCAGACTGACATTCTGTCTCCAGACTCTTGATGATGGGAGGTGTTTAAAGGTGTTCAGCTACGTATAATGAGGACAGAACAGGTGTCTAGAAGTATTAACAGAGGTCTGTCCCTCATAAATATAGTTCAGGCTGCAGAACTGTCTGCCTTGCGGTCCAGAATGACAGCCATGAAGAGTGATGATGCAGGTAACAGAGAGAGACCATCCATGTAACAGGGCAGCGTTTCCCTCTTTCAGAATGACAGCCATGAAGAGTGATGATGCAGGTAACAAAGAGAGACCATCCATGTAACAGGGCAGCGTTTCCCTCTTTCAGAATGACAGCCATGAAGAGTGATGATGCAGGTAACAAAGAGAGACCATCCATGTAACAGGGCAGCGTTTCCCTCTTTCAGAATGACAGCCATGAAGAGTGATGATGCAGGTAACAAAGAGAGACCATCATGTAACAGGGCAGCGTTTCCCTCTTTCAGAATGACAGCCATGAAGAGTGATGATGCAGGTAACAAAGAGAGACCATCCATGTAACAGGGCAGCGTTTCCCTCTTTCAGAATGACAGCCATGAAGAGTGATGATGCAGGTAACAAAGAGAGACCATCCATGTAACAGGGCAGCGTTTCCCTCTTTCAGAATGACAGCCATGAAGAGTGATGATGCAGGTAACAAAGAGAGACCATCCATGTAACAGGGCAGCGTTTCCCTCTTTCAGAATGACAGCCATGAAGAGTGATGATGCAGGTAACAAAGAGAGACCATCCATGTAACAGGGCAGCGTTTCCCTCTTTCAGAATGACAGCCATGAAGAGTGATGATGCAGGTAACAAAGAGAGACCATCCATGTAACAGGGCAGCGTTTCCCTCTTTCCTATGGGACTGGCCGTTTCACATCCAGTGATGTGTTGTAGCTCTGCTCTCCCCCACCTCAACTAATTCAATCATGTTCTCTCAGTGCTCAGACTAACAGACATTTCATTTGATGTTGTTTCAGCTTTGAAGGCCAGACTGTGCCAGTGAGATCCAGGTGGACGAGCTCAGAGTGACAGACACTGAGAGTCAGGTGGAGAAACTGAAGACAGAAAAAGCAGGGAAGGGTTTTGTTTTTGTTGATTTAAATGAGGCAACATAGATTCCTTTAAAATTGTATGTGATGATATAATTTAATTTTCACTGGTCAATATACAGATCTTTCTACAGATGGAAGGGAAAGTTCCAGAATTATAAAATGACTTTAGGGTGCTTTGTTGTCACATTTCTGCCAACCATTTAAAGGACACACACGCCTGGCAGTCTTGTGTCATATATGTGTGTGTTCTCTACAAACATTATCAACCTTAACTGGTCTTATTGGATGAATGCTTTATTCAGGTATGGAAAGAAATGTGGCTTCAGCCTCGTATTTCTGTTGATAGGTATGTCTCTCTTTCTTAGAAACACCACCACTCACGGTGTAAACACATACTCCCATAGCCTGCACACAGACTCACCCCCCAACGTACTTGCAGAATGTCTTAAGATAATGTACAACCAGACACACACACACACACACACAGCCATGCACATATAGACACACACAGTCCAGACCAGACGGTGGACCAGATCAGACAGGTTCTCACAGCAGGTGCACACTAGATCAGACCGGTTCTAACACTAGATCAGACCAGGTCAGACCGGGTCTAACACCAGGTAAAACTGGTTCTAACACCAGACCTAGACCAGATCAGACCGGTTCTAACTCCAGACCTAGACCAGATCAGACCGGTTCTAACACCAGGTCAGACCAGATCAGACCGGGTCTAACTCCAGATCTGATTGGGCTGTACTGGGCTGGGTTATACTAGGCTAAGCTGGGCTGTACTGGGCTGTACTGGGCTGTACTGGGCTGGGCTGTACTGGGCTGTACTGGGCTGGGCTGTACTAGGCTGGGATGTACTGAGGTGTAAAGGGCTGTACTGGGCTGGGCTGGGCTGGGCTGGGCTGGGCTGGGCTGGGCTGGGCTGGGCTGAGCTGGTTATGCATCCATCATTATTGCTCCCCTCCCTCAGGCCCACTCCCACCTGTTAGTCCTCCCCTCAGGCCCACTACCACCTGTAACTCCTCCCCTCAGGCCCACTACCACCTGTAGCTCCTCCCCTCAGGCTCAGGAGAGAGAGAGACAGAAGGAGAGTGAGAGATGGAGAGAGAGAGAGATGGAGAGATAGAGAAAGAGAGGGACACAGAGAAAGAGAGAGAGAGAAAGAGACAGAGTACCAAAATAAAGAATCGCAAAGTTTCTTCTGAAACTTCTTTTTCTCGTACCAAAATAACGAACCGCGAAGGTTTTTCTGGAACTTCTTCCTCTCATACCAAAATAAGAGAGAGAGAGAGAGAGATGGAGAAAGAATGACAGATAGAGAGATAGACAAAGAGACAGACAGAAAGAGAGACAGAGAGAGAGACAGAGAGAGAGAGAGAGAGAGAGACAGAGTACCAAAATAAAGAATCGCAAAGTTTCTTCTGAAACTTCTTTCTCTAGTACCAAAATAACAAACCACAAAGTTTCTACTGGAACTTCTTTTTCTCGTACCAAAATAACGAACCGCGAAGGTGTTTCTGGAACTTCTTCCTCTCATACCAAAATAAGAGAGAGAGAGAGAGAGAGACAGATAGAGAGATAGATAGAGAGAGGGAGAGAGAGAGAGAGAGAGAGAGATAGAGAGAGAGAGATGGAGAGATAGATAGAGAAAGAGAGAGAAACAGAGAAAGAGAGAGAGAAAAAGAGATAGAGTACCAAAATAAAGAATCGCAAAGTTTCTTCTGAAACTTCTTTCTCTAGTACCAAAAAAAACAACCACAAAGTTTCTACAGGAACTCCTTTCTCACCTACCAAAATATTGAATCGCAAAGTTTCTTCTGGAACTTCTTTCTCTAGTACCAAAAAAACCAACCACAAAGTTTCAACTGGAACTTCTTTCTCTCGTACCAAAATAACAAACCGCGAAGGTTTTTCTGGAACTTCTTCCTCTCATACCAAAATAAGAGAGAGAGAGAGAGAGATGGAGAAAGAATGACAGATAGAGAGATAGACAAAGAGACAGACAGAAAGAGAGACAGAGAGAGAGAGAGAGACAGAGAAATAGAGAGAGGGAGAGAGAGAGATGGACATATATATATAGAGAGAGAGACATGGAGAAAGAGAGAGAGACAGAGAAAAAGAGAGAGAGACAGAGAGAGAGAGAGACAGCGTGAGAGAGAGAGAGACAGAGGGAGAGAGAGAGATGAAGAGATAGAGAGAGAGAGAGAAAGAGACAGAGTACCAAAATAATGAACCGCAAAGTTTGTTCTGGAACTTCTTTCTGTAGTACCAAAATAACAAACAACAAAGTTTCTTCTGAAACGTCTTTCTCTACTACCAAAATAACAAAAGACATAGTTTTTTATTAAACTTCTTTTTCTAGTACCAAAATAACAAAAGACATAGTTTTTTATGAAACTTCTTTTTCTAGTACCAAAATAACGAACCGCGAATGTTTTTCTGGAACTTCTTCTTCTCATACCAAAATAAGAGAGAGAGAGAGAGAGAGAGAGAGACAGATAGAGAGATAGACAAAGACACAGACAGAGAGAGAGAAAGAGAGAGAGAGACAGAGAGATAGAGAGAGAGAGAGATAGAGAGAGGGAGAGAGAGACAGACAGATAGATAGAGAGAGAGAGAGATAGAGAGATAGAGAGAGGTAGAGAGAGAGATGGACAGATAGAGAGACAGAGAGAGAGAGAGTGAGAGATGGAGAAAGAAAGAGAGACAGAGAAAGAGAGAGAGAGAAAGAGAGAGAGAGAGAGAAAGAGTACCAAAAAAAAGAATTGCAAAGTTTCCTCTGGAACTTCTTTCTCTACTACCAAAATAACAAACCACAAAGTTTCTACTTGAACTTCTTTCTCTCGTACCAAAATAACAAACC
>NC_139654.1:867500-892500 GCF_951799395.1 Argentina silus | reverse complement strand
TCCACCCTCCCCCCGGGGGAGAGAGGGGGGGAGAGACACGTTGTTGTGTTGTTTTTTTCTGACCGAGAGAGAGAGAGAGAGAGAGAAGGAGGGGAGAGGGGGAGGGAGGGAGGGAGGGGGAGAGAGAGAGAGAGATGTTGTTTTGATGTGTTTTGACGTTGAGTGGCGATAGAGAGAGGGAAGGAGGGAGAGAAGGAGGAGAGGGAGGGGGGGAGGAAAGGAGGAGACAGCGGGAGAGGGGGGAGGGAGGGAGTGGGAGGAGAGAGGGGGAGGAGAGGGGGAGAGGGAGGAGAGGAGGGAAGGAGGGAGGGGAGGAGAAAGAGAGAGACAGAGAGAGAGAGAGGGAAGGAGGGAGGGAGAGAAGGAGGAGAGGGAGGGGGTGGAGGAAGGGAGCTGATGTAGGGTGGAGCATTACTCTCACACACAAGCACGCACGCACACACACACACACACACACACACACACACACACACACACACACCACTCCCCCGACAGTTACAGAGACACAGAACAAGGAAGTGTTCCCGCCCACAATCACTTCTAGGAAAACGAAACTTACAGTATCTCTGACACTCTGCTGCTCAGTCTGGTCGTGTGTGCAGCAAAATGGCAGAGAGCATGGACTCTATTAGCTGTCCGATCTGTCTGGATCTACTGAAGGATCCGGTGGCTATTCCCTGTGGACACAGCTACTGTATGGGCTGTATTAAGGGCTGCTGGGATCAGGATGATCAGAAGGGGGTCTACAGCTGCCCCCTGTGTAAGGAAAGCTTTATCCCCAGGCCTGTTCTGAGGAAAAACACTCTGTTGGCTGAATTAGTGGAGAATCTGAAGAAGACAAGACTCCAAGCTGCTCCTCCTGCTCACTGTTATGCTGGACCTGGAGATGTGGCGTGTGATTTCTGCACTGGGAGAAAGCAGAAAGCCCTCAAGTCCTGTCTGGTGTGTCTGGCCTCTTACTGTGAGACTCACCTCCAGCCTCACTATGAATCTCCTGCCTTTAAGAAGCACAAGCTGGTCAAAGCCTCCACACAACTGCAGGAGAAGATCTGCTCTCTTCATGATGAAGTGATGAAGATTTTCTGCCGTACCGACCAGCAGTGTATCTGTTATCTGTGTTCTTTAGATGAACATAAAGGCCATGACACAGTCTCAGCTGCAGCAGAAAGGACAGAGAAACAGGTAAGAAGAAGAGCTTCAGACTAGTATTACTCTGAATATCACATACAGGACAACTATGAGTAATAAATAAGAACCAGAGCTACTAGTTGGTGACTCTGTCTGTAAAACATCTAAAAGTAAATGTCACTGACTGATTGAATGATATTTCCAGAGATCCAAAGTCTCTTCCACATGACTGTGTTTGTGTATGGAGAGGGTTAAGGTTGTTGGTGTTCTTGTTTTACAATCTGGTTCTTATCAGACAAGTTTTAACAGGTACAATGACTCATAACAGTGTAACAGTCCTTCTCTCTCTTCTGGAGTGTAGTGCAGTGTGCAGTAACAATGTGTGTGTGTGTCTACAGCGTCAGCTGGGGATGAGTCAGCAGGAAGTCCAGCAGAGAGTCCAGAAGAGAGAGAAGCAACTGAAGGAGGCCAAACAGGCTGTGGAGTCTCTCACAGTGAGTGTGTGTGTGTGTGTGTGTGTGTGTGTGTGTTTTCTTTCTTTTCTTCTTTTTGCCAAGTCACTACCCCCCATCATCAGAGGACTTAAGTACTTTGTTTGTTTCATTCATTTTAATAGTTATTACAAATATATTCCATCTACTAGGTACCTATTTATGTTATTATTTATTCATTTATTTATTATTTTACATGGCCATTTTGGTTTATTTGGTATTTTTCCTGTTGTACGTGTTAAGATATATCAACTCCATCCAAACACACACTATTAGTAAATAGTATATTTGAATTTAATCTGATTATTTGCTGTAATATTTGATCTGATTGTTCTGGAATGTAACATTGAAATTGTAACCAGCTTTGTATGCCTTGTTTTAACAAGGGTGATACTTTGTACAGTATTTCATTTTTAACATCCCAAAACTGAGATGTTGTGATCTGTATGAAGGCCAACAAGCCTTTTTTAAATCGAGGGTGAGCTTCTTTTAGTAATCTGCTACACAACCAGTTTGGTAAAGTATAGTATAGTTTTTGAGGCCCGTCCTTAAATAAACTGGGTCTTTATACTGACCAGTGATAGCGAGATCAGACCCTCTTGTTGTGTGTCAGATAGTTTGTTGTTTTTGGCGGAACTTCTCCTGCCAGTAATGGATGTTTCAGTATCTCAACAAAAGTTTCATATACTTCTACTGGTATGCCATCAAAACCAGGGCTTTTTCCTGTCTGATAAGATGCAATTGCCTCAAGACGTTTGTGTGTGTGTGTGTGTGTGTGTGTGTGTGTGTGTGTGTGTGTGTGTGTGTCCTAACAGCGCTCTGCACAGACAGCAGTGGAGGACAGTGAGAGGATCTTCACGGAGCTGATCCGCTCCATTGAGAGAAGGTTGTCTGAGGTGAAGCAGCTGATCAGAGCCCAGCAGGAGGCAGCAGTGAGTCAGGCTGAAGGACTGGTGGAGAAACTGGAGCAGGAGATAGCTGAGCTGAGGAGGAGAGACGCTGAGCTGGAGCAGCTTTCACACACAGAGGATCCCATCCATTTCCTCCAGGTAACCACACTGACCCTCCATCTGCAATACTGAAACAAGATTACTGTTCAGTTATTCATTCATCCTCTGTTCTCTCTCTCTCCTTCTCTTTCTCTCTCTGTCTCTGTTTCTCTCTCTCTCTGTCTCTCTCTGCCTCTCTCTCTGTCTCTCTCTCTCCAGAGTTATCAGTCTCTCTCCAGTCCCAGTGTATGTTCAGACTTCCCCAGCATCATTGAGGGTCCTCTTCAGTTGTTTGGAGGTGTGAGTGAGGCTGTGTCTGAGCTGAGAGACAAACTAGAGGACCTCCTTAAGGGAGAATGGCCCAACATCTCAACTACAGGTGGGTTAGGTTTAGGGTTAGGGTTAAGGTTAAGGTTAAACCTTAACCCTAACCCAACATCTCAACTACAGGTGGGTTACAAACTCTACCTGCTCAACTTTCATCACCTCAACTTCAGACCAGTTACAGTTGTGGTCAGAAGTTTACATGCACTTGTAAAGAACATGTATGTCATGGCAGTCTTGAGTTTCCAATCATTTCTACAACTCTTATTTTTCTGTGATGGATTGATTGGAGTACATACCTCTTTGACACAAAAAACATTCATGAAGTTTGGTTCTTTTATGAATTTATTATGGGTCTTCTGAAAATGTGACAAAATGTGCTGGGTCAAAAATATACATACAGCAATGCTAATATTTGATTAAATGTCCCTTGGCCATTTTCACCTCAATTAGACGCTTTTGGTAGCCATCCACAAGCTTCTGGCAAGCTTCTGGTTGAATCTTTGACCACTCCTCTTGACAGAATCGGTGCAGTTCAACTAAATTCAGCACATTCCACTCCATGTTCTCAATGGGGTTTAAGTCAGGACTTTGTGAAAGCCATTCTAAGACCTTAATTCTAGCCTGATTTCGCCATTCCTTTACCACGTTTTTTTGTGACTCAAGACTGCCATGTTCTTTACAAGAGTTCTCTAACCCCTAACCCCTAACCCTAACCCAAATACTAAACCGTCAATGAAAACATCCAACCAACAACAGACCCTAACCCTGACCCCTAACCCAAATACTAAACCCTCAATGAAAACATCCAACCAACAACAGACCTTAACCCCTAACCCTGACCCCTAACCCAATTACTAAACCATCAATGAAAACATCCAACCAACCACAGACCCTAACCCTGACCCCTAACCCAAATACTAAACCGTCAATGAAAACATCCAACCAACAACAGACCCTAACCCCTAACCCTGACCCCTAACCCAAATACTAAACCGTCAATGAAAACATCCAACCAACAACAGACCCTAACCCCTAATCCTAACCCCAACCCGTAACCCTAACCCTAACCCTACTGACGTGCGGCCGCGTTTTCAGGGGTTTCCAAAATGTTTTGATCAATATCTCCGTGATAATTCGGCGTATAAACATGGTTTAAATATCGGTAGACTCTCAGCTTTCGATTCTGCACTCCTGTGACATGCCCTCTCACTCACAGACGGAGCTATGAGCCTCAGAACAGCTTGGTACACACCCTCCCTGCGTAATTGGTGAATTTGGTAGCAGCCTTGCTTGAGTCGCTAAGACACTGCCTTTTACCGTCGGTGATTGGTCGATTTACACGTCCATCTTCTTCGCTACACGTGACGTCGGCATTGTCGGTATTGACAAACATTTCAGTGACAGAGACAGAAAGCAGAGAAGATGTGTTTACAAGGATCCATTAGAAGTCCTTTTTTATATTCTGTCTAGTATTTTATTCATATTGTATACCATTTCTGTGTAGCTCAGGACTTCATAGATGAATTTCAAGCACCAAAACAATTCATCCACATGGGTAAAGGTATGTTTTCACATGGGATTTGAAACATTTCTGAAAAACGGATTCGAAATGTTCAGGTTTAGGCCTACTTACCTCTTCACACAGTGCTCTTGGGGTAAACCTCTATCACAATCAAGAAAGCTGAGTTTGTACTGAAAATATTGATATGAAACACTTGGGTATTATTTTGTATGGAAGTGCCTTCAAATTGAGAAAGGAAAAATGTATGTAAAAATCAATAAAATACCCCTGGTCCCCAAAGGGTTAACCTGCAAAGTGAGGCCTTCTCTTTTCCCCCCATCAGAACAATGTGGGACTTGTCCATGTTTACAACCCTTGACTGATACATGTCTCTCTCTCTCTCCCCCCCCTCCTCCCTCCCTCCCTCCCTCTCTCTCTCCCTCCCTATCTACCTCTTCTCCCCATCCAATCTCTCTCTCTCTTTCCCTCTTTCTCTGTCTTTTTCTCTCTCTCCCTCCCTACCCCCCTCTCTCCCTCTACCTCCCACCCTCTCTCCCTCTCTCCCTACCTCTCACCCTCCTTCACTCGCTCTCTCCCTCCCTTTCCTCCCTCCCTCCCTCCTCTTGCTCTCCCTCCGTGCCTCTCTCTCCCTTCCTACCTCTCTCTGCTACTCTACCTACCTCTCTCCCTCCCTCCTCTCCCTCCATCTCCCTCCCTCCCTCCTCTCCCTCCCTCCCTCCCTCTCTCTCCCTCCCTCCCTCCCTCCTCTCTCTATCCCTCCCTCCTCTCCCTCCCTCCTTTTCTCTCTCCCTCTTTCCCTCCCTCCCTCCTTCTCCCTATCTCCCCCTCCCTCCCTTTCTCCCTCCCTCTACCCCTACCTCCACTCTCTCCCCCTCCCTCCCTCTCCTCCCTTCCTCCCTCCCTTTCTCCCTCCCTCCCTCCCGCCTGTAGTGAATGGAGTGGATGTTTTCCTGCCACCAGAGCCCAGGACCAGAGCCCAGTTCTTCCAATGTGAGTGTGTTTCTCCTGAAGTAGCTGACAGTCACTCTCTCTCTTTATCTCTCCCTCCCTCCCTCTCTCCGTTCCTCCCTCCCTCCCTCCCTCCATTGATCCTCTCCACAAACCCTGAGACACAACTAGAGATCTCTAGGAGAGGGAGAGACTCATCAAAGACAGCCTACATATCTGACTCTCCCACCCTCTCTCTCTCTCCCTCTCTCTGCCCCTCTCTCTCTCTCCCTCTTTCTCTCCCTCTCTCTCTCTCTCCCTCCATCCCTCTCTCTTTTTATCTTCTTCTGTCCCCCTCTCTCTTCCTCCTTTCTCTCTCTCTCTCCCTCTCTCTTTCTTTCCTCTCTCTCTCTCTCTCTCCCTCTCTCTCTCTCCCTCCATCCCTCTCTCTCTTTCTCTTCCTCTGTCCCCTCTCTCTCTCTCTCTCCTCACTCTCTCTCTCTCTCCACTCTCTCTCTCTCCCTCCCTCCCTCTCTTTCTCTTCCTCCTCTCTCTCTCTTTCTCTCCCCTCTCTCTCTCCCTCTCTCTTTCTCTCCCCTCTCTCTCTCTCCCTCTCTCTCTCTCTCTTCCTCCGTCCCACTCTCTCCCCCCTCTCCTTTCTCCCCTCTCTCTCTCTCTCTCCCTCCCTCCCTCTCTTTCTCTTCCTCCTCTCTCTCTCTCTCTTTCTCTCCCCTCTCTCTCTCCCTCTCTCTTTCTCTCCCCTCTCTCTCTCTCCCTCTCTCTCTCTCTCTTCCTCTGTCCCACTCTCTCCCCCCTCTCCTCTCTCCCCTCTCTCTCTCTCTCTCTTTCTCTTTCTCTCTCCTCTCTCTCTCTCCCCTCTCTCTCTCCCTCTCTCTTTCTCTCCCCTCTCTCTCTCTCCCTCTCTCTCTCTCTCTTCCTCCGTCCCACTCTCTCCCCCCTCTCCTCTCTCCCCTCTCTCTCTCTCCTCTCTCTCTCTCTCTCCCTCCTTCCCTCTCTCTATTCCTCCGTCCCCCTCTCTGTTCCTTCTCTCTGTCTCTCCCTCTCTTTTTCTCTCTCCTCTCTCTCAATCCCTCTCTCTCTCTCTCTGACTCTTCTCTCCTCTCTCTCCCACTCTCTCTCTCTCCCTCCCTCCCTCTCTCTTTCTGTTCCTCCTCTCTCTCTCTCTCTCCCTCTTTCTCTCTCCTCTCTCTCTCTCTCTCTCTCTCCATCCCTCTCTCTCTTTCTCTTCCTCTGTCCCCCTCTCTCCCCTCTCTCTCTCTCCCTCTCTCTCTTTCCCTCTCTCTCTCTCTCCGTCCCTCTCTCTCTTTCTCTTCCTCTGTCCCCCTCTCTCCCCTCTCTCTCTCTCACCCTCTCTTTCCATCCCTTTCTCTCTTTCTCTTCCTCTGTCCCCCTCTCTCTTCCTCCTCTCTCTCTCTCTCCTCTCTCTCTCTCTCTCTCTCTCTCTCCCTCTCTCTTTTTCTCTTCCTCCCTCCCTTCCTCCCTCTGCTCTTCCCCCAGATGCCTGTGAGCTCACACTGGACCCAAACACAGCAAACAGAAACCTCTCTCTGTCTGAGGAGAACAGAAAGGTGACAGTGGAGAGAGAGAAGCAGAGATTTGAGAACTGGGCACAGGTGCTGTGTAGAGAGGGTCTGACTGGGCGCCGTTACTGGGAGGTAGAGAGGAGTGGGGGAGTGGCTCGTATAGGAGTGACATATAAAGGAATCAGCAGGAGAGGATGGGGTGATGACTGTATGTTGGGATTCAATGACAAGTCCTGGAATCTGTGGTGCTCTGATGACAGTTACTCTGCCATACACAATAATAAGAAGACTGACATACCTGTCCCCTCCTCTGGCTCCCACAGAGTAGGAGTGTATCTGGACTGGCCGGCCGGCACTCTGTCCTTCTACAGCGTCTCCTCTGATACACGGACCCTCCTGCACACATTCCACTCCACATTCACTGAGCCCCTCTACCCAGGGTTTTATCTTTGGAGATTGGGCTGTTCAGTGACCCTGTGTAAACTAGTCTCAGGGAGATCACACTGAACACCAAAGGCTCAAAGATGACGGATCATAACATGATGCAGTTGGATAGTGGTGTGTTTTCACTGAGATGTTGGATGTACAGATGTTACCTCTCTCAGTGTGTAGGGTGTAGGGGGTAGAGTGGATGTGAAGACAGCTCTCCTTGTCTGTCAGTACAACATGGACATGTTCTGCAATTCACTTTCCATGGATTCCTTCACCTGTCTCTCTATCCAACGTACATGTTGTTCCTTCTCCTGTGTGTGTGTGTGTGTGTGTGTGTGTGTGTGTGTGTGTGTGTGTGTGTGTGTGTGTGTGTGTGTGTGTATGTGTATGTGTATGTGTGTATGTGTGTCAGAGAGGATGAGGGGAAACACACTTAACTGTGCAATTGTATTGATCAGTAACATGAACTGAGAATAACACAGGAGAGAGTGTCTGTATGTATATAAGAGTTGGTTAAATTGGGTGTTTGAGTTGTGTCACCGAGGGTGAGTCTAGTACGGCCTTTCCCCGGCCTGAACACCATTCCCAACGTTCCCCAGTTAAGCACGGCAGGATCGGCCCGAAGTTTGAGAGCAACCTTGCTGAATCACCACGACACGGCAAGAGAAAGAGAAAAAGCTTAGCAGCCGGGGGCCCGACCTGACGAGGGACACCGCGGCTGAGGATGTTCCTGAAACACATTTTATCTTCCATCTATCCCTCAAATAGGTGCAACTGCATAACTGCTTATGAATGATAAGTTGATTCAAATAGGTGTGACTGCATAACTGCTTATGAATGATAAGTTGATTCAAATAGGTGTGACTGCATAACTGCTTATGAATGATAAGTTGATTCAAATAGGTGTGACTGCATAACTTCTTATGAATGATAAGTTGATTCAAATAGGTGTGACTGCATAACTTCTTATGAATGATAAGTTGATTCAAATGCAACTGCATAACTGCTTAAGAGGAACTAGAGTGTGAGTGTATGACCCCGTGTCAACATGTCTGCTTAGGCCTCATTATGATGACGGCATGCTACCAATGAAAGTACTAAGAATAGAAGAATACCAATGTTTGATTGTGTGAATCTTACTCAGGGATGATTACTGATGTATGATACTATATTACTGACGTTTATTTTGATGATACAGAGTTTTATTATTGCATAAAAGGGGTTATTGTGTAAGGCCTACGGGGTGAAGTAGGTCAGGTGGTGGGAATCCCCAACAAAAAGTACTACTGTGTCCATAATCAAGTATGAGAATGATAACAATGATTAAGTGTAACAATGTGAAGTATAGAGTGATTTACTGGTTTTGATCTATGATATTTGATTACTATACTGTATTACTGTTTGGATGTATTGTATTGATGTCGATGAGGTTTTGTAACACTGAGAGTTGAGGGACAGAGAAAGTTCCTTAAAAGGACTTCCCCAAAAGCACTTCCTTATTTACTTTAGAAGGAAGCTACTTAGCTACTAGCTTAGCTTAGCCACGGTTCAAGCTAATCACTCAAAGGGTTAAACACCGCTCTGTTTGGAGACAAAGAAGATGTCACGTGAGGAATCTTGGGTCTGTTAGTAAACAGAGATTATGTCATATGGGAGGAGTTTTGGATCAAAAGCAGAGTATAAAATAAGCTCCCTGGAGCAGCACAACGGTCATTCCCTGCTGAGGAGCGTTAAAACCTGAAGAACCGGAGCAGGACGGAGTGTGTTGGATACCTCACCCCGGGGTGGAACTGGAGCTCTCATAGTCTAGTGCCCGAGAAGTTCTCCGTGGCCGGAGTTCACACTTTGATCAAATCCTGACTAACGGACTCGCCACTGCATTGCAACAGAGGACCTGGCGGACCTTTCTTTGAGGAAGAACGGTCTTAGAGGAAAAGCTGAGACCGGTAGAGCAGTTTCAGGGGGCAAAGCTGAGACACTCTGCAGGTATCAGAGTCCCTCGGCCAGGGGAGCATAACATCGGCTCTTTACCACAGCCGTGGCGGAAAGAGGAACCGGCTTCACTCGACGGAGAGGAACTGGGACTTCTCTAAATTTCACAGACAAGTAGATTAGGCAGAGTAGGGGTGGAGGTAGAGATTTTATTCTTTTCTAATTTTTATAATTTTTATATTTTCATCATTTTAATATTTTAATACTCTGTCTGTAACCCATTTTTATGATAACTTAGCTATGCTGTAATGCTTTAAGCCATTATTAAACAATCTAACCTGCATTTAAAGTAACAGTTTTCTAAACTAAATTTTTAAAAATGTTATTTTTATTGAACTATTCCATTCATCAAAAGTATTTTTACCTCCTCCTGGTGACATAAAAGGTTATAGATTACTGTGCATATTTCATCATAGGATCTGAATGGTTATATCTAGCCCATCATTACCTCCTTTGGGTAAATTGTACTTCCCGATGAACACCTTTCCGCAACCACACTAACTTGCACTCCTATAAGATTAGAGCAGTCGTTAACCATAGAGGTTACCCACTTCTGTGTACGGTTTTCAGGGGAGTTTTCAGTTCAACTGAAGTGGGTGAAGGAAGTCAATGGAGGAACTATGGGACGTAGACTGTTAACAGCGGAGTGAGTCTAATCGACACCAACCTACACCGGACCTGTTAGGAAGTAGCTTACAGGGTAAGACCCTGCAGGCTGAGGTCCATACCTGTTAGACAGAGGGTTGGTCCGGGGTCCTGTACAGGGCCTGACTGCCAGGAGACAGTAGTTGAATCACTAGTAGTTGAATCACTAGCAGTTGAATCACTTGCAGTTGAATCACTAGTAGTTGAATCATCACTAGTAGTTGAATCACTAGTAGTTGAATCATCACTAGTAGTTGAATCACTAGTAGTTGAATCACTAGTAGTTGAATCACTAGCAGTTGAATCACTAGTAGTTGAATCATCACTAGTAGTTGAATCACTAGTAGTTGAATCACTAGTAGTTGAATCATCACTAGTAGTTGAATCACTAGTAGTTGAATCATCACTAGTAGTTGAATCACTAGCAGTTGAATCACTAGTAGTTGAATCACTAGTAGTTGAATCATCACTAGCAGTTGAATCACTAGTAGTTGAATCATCACTAGCAGTTGAATCATCACTAGTAGTTGAATCACTAGTAGTTGAATCACTAGTAGTTGAATCACTAGTAGTTGAATCATCACTAGCAGTTGAATCATCACTAGTAGTCAAATCACTAGTAGTTGAATCACTAGTAGTTGAATCATCACTAGCAGTTGAATCATCACTAGTCGTTGAATCACTAGTAGTTGAATCATCACTAGTAGTCGAATCACTAGTAGTTGAATCACTAGTAGTTGAATCATCACTAGTAGTTGAATCACTAGTAGTTGAATCACTAGTAGTTTAATCATCACTAGTAGTTGAATCATTAGTAGTTCAATCATCACTAGTAGTTGAATCACAACACAGCAAAATCGACAGACTCAAATTAACTGTAAAAGAGTTAATTTCAACACTTTTAAAGTGTCTGGAGGGGTCCACTCCCCACAGAGTGAATTTAACAATTTTGAAAGTGTTGCCATGTTTCCACTATAATAGAGTTAATATCAACTCTTTCTATAGTTGAAATTTAACACTGGTTAACATTTACCAGTGTTACATGTTTTCAACTCCAGTGCTTAGTGTTAGAAATTAACTCTCTCAGTGTGATTTGAATTTCTATAAAAGGAGTTGCCTCATTAACACTATAAAGTCAAAATATGCTACTATACAATTAAAATAAAACATTTAAATATTTCAATAATTCGGAGATAAACCAATTAAAAATAAGAATGACATACAAGTTGATTGCTTTATGAAAAACATGTTTTATTTTGTTATCATCCAGATCTTGATGGCTGATAAATGGCAGACAAAACAAAGACAATTTCAATGTACACGTCACACTGGCTCCCTTCTGTAGGTAAGCAAAGGTACAAAGTAAATATGCATGGTTTTATTACTAAGCATTTCATCACATCATATTTACAGATGCAATGAACAAAATTAGATGATCTACGTCACAGAATAGTACCAGACTTTGAGGCTTATTTATTCAAAATAAAAAATGAAAAATAATGTAACAACTTCACTGCGACAACTTTGTGACAGAAGTGCAACCTGTATTTACTGAGAACTTTTCTACATATAAGAATAGGGCACTATGTATGCTTTGTGACTATTCTCATTAGAGCACTGCTTGTCAAATGGTTTGAAATGAGTCAGTTCATCAACGCAGATAACAGAAAACTCATCCATTTGGTCTTCTATACAGTAGGCATTAAAGTGGTCATCATAGTACATTGTTTCTACATTACAGGCTATTATGAAAGCACGCTCTTCGTATATAATAATATCACAGATCTTTTTGAAAGCAGGGAGATCATCGGTACATCCAGTGCATATGAACAAATCAACCTGGTACTCAGTACCATCATTTCTGACCCAGTTGGTGCTTGAAACACTTGAACATGCTTCTAAATATAATGTCTGGCTAAGTTCTTCCCCACCTTGCAAGGTGCTGATTGTTTTTGATGTTGTAGGACCAAATTCAAATCGTCTAAAACAATAATTTTCAAATTGAAACACCAGTTGGCGCTGATGCTGTTTCACCAATGATTTGGTGAGATTTTTGAAATCTTTACCACATCTTTTGAAAAATGCGTGTTTGGCTTCAAATCGCATGCACCACATATGGATAAGAGGGCCAATTTGTTGTATGCATCTCGGATAGTGTATCATCAAATGGTGCTTGGGGATCAACTTCTTGTCGGGAAACAATGCTTTGAACAGAGTATGGTGATCACAGATCAGATGTTTCAAGTAAGATATCATCCCATCAGTTATGGTGTAGGAAAACACTATATTGACTATCTGTATTAGAAGCAGAAGAAAGTTCCAGTGACTGTTATCCCTTTTAATGACATCACCCAATATAAGTGGAGTGTTGTGCAGAAGACACCATGACTGGACGGCATTCTGACCCGGGTGTTTGCTCTTATCGTCCATCTTTAACCCACTTGGTTTGTTTTTATGTTCTGTGTAACCGTAATTAAAGCTCTGTATCCTGTCTGACAATGAGTTCAAAGAGACATAGCCCTGTTTAACAAGGTACTCAAAAACCAGCTTAAGTTCATACTGTACCACACCCTCTAGCAAATCATGCATTATATCAACAGCATAGTTATCAGTGTTATGGAAATACTCTAATGAATTGAGCACACATGACTTTTTAACACCATATAATGACCGCAGTTCAGGATTTTCATTTAGTGCCCTACATTGTTCAGTATGAACCTCTTTGGAACGGAAAATTAACCCAGGATGATTCTCAGTAAATACAGATTGCACTTCTTCCTTACTCATTAAACAAAACCTACAGAAATGTGCTTTTTAAAGCCAGATTATCTTCTGTTACTTGAATAACTGAGCCAAACAATGGTTGTTCAAAACAAGGAAGCTGTATTCCTTCGGTTTCTAAGATTTTCAGGTCATCAATAAGAGGCTTTAGTATCATATCAAAACCATATGTCTTCAGATCTTCAGTGTAGAATAGAGCTGCAAGATGTACATTCATCAGTACTGAGTTACACTTGGGTGGAAGATTTTTTAGAGTAAAGTAGACACCCCCAATTTTGTGGATCACCTTCTTGGAACCTAGAGGGTTAGCAGTAATAGAGTAGAATCTGTAAAGCATGCTTTTGCTGTGAGAACATGGCATGGATTTGAAAATATGACCCATCATTGATGTCTTTGTAAATACCATTTTCACTTTGTTTGTCCTGTAAAAAGCTCTCTCTTACTTGGCTGTTTTTGAATATGGATTTGAGTGTACCCAGAATCGGCACATACATGCACTTGTTTGTTACAGGAACCTGATTGTAGACACCTGTAATTCTATCTCTGCGCAAATCCAGTCTCACCCCAAGGACATATTCTTTACGTTCAACAATTTCCCATTTTTCATTGTAATATTTATGCCTCTTTGCCCCCGTGTTTAATTCTGAAAAAGGATTACCTAATTGATCAAAACAGTGCTCTATTTTTTGAGAAATGTCTGAACTCTTAGTTTCAGGAGAAACCGTTTTGAGAACTGCTACTCGTGCTTGGCTTTGGACGTCATTAACGACTTCTTCCATTGAACAAACAATTGTTTGGACAGCACTTTCAGGGAGACCTGATGCTTGCAGATGTGCAACAATTGATCCACACATTGAAGGTAGCTGACTTGTTTCTTCACAAAGCTTTGTTGGTACCGGTGGAATCTGCAAAGTGGCAACAACAGTTGGGCGATCACTTGAACATTCCGCCTCACATTCTTTCTGAGTGGCAACATCCTGATTAGTATCAACCTCTTGATCCATGCTGTAACTATGCACCTTGTTGAGGTGCTTTCGGAAGCCACTTTTAGTACAACATGATAATGGACAACCTAGCTCTCCACATTTTAAACGTAAAGTTTTGCCAGGATATAGACCATGTTGAAATTTTAGATGTTGACAAAGAACCAAACTATTTTTGTGGTGCGCTTTACATACAAAACATGTGAACATCTTGAAGGCTGTTTATGAATTCAGTCCTCTCGCTGCAGCAGTCTTGCTCTAAGTTCTTTAACACGTGGGCTCTCCTTTGCTCTTCCGATATCGATGTTGTAAATTGTGGTTTGGATAAATGTGTAGAAATTACAAAGAGCTTTGTCTTATGAAAGACTGAAGACGTAGTGAGTTTTGAACAGTTCATCAAAAGCTGCCACTGATGTATGTGCCTTGCATGGTATCGGTTTTCGGTCGATAACAAGGTAGAACCGTTGGATATCATTCCTTTGCTCACCGATGCAGAGGAGGAATGGTTGTTTTGTGTCAGCAGTCTCAAGGAAGGTAGTCACACTGGCTCCTTCCTGTCGGTCAGAAAAGGGACAAAGTAAATATGAAAATTAAACTCTTTGCATGGTTTTTTATCACCAAGCGTTTCATCACAGCTTATTTACAGATGGAATGAACAAAATGAGATGATGTATGTCTCAGAATTCCAAAGTAATCTGCACCTCAAAACGCACATCTGAGGTTTAAAAATGAACTTTTGCATACTTTAAGATATCTCACAAGATGGCTGGCTGCTTGAGCTGGACTGATCTTGGCTGTTTTTTTCTGGCCTCTTGAGGTCGGAGGGAGCAGATGCAGCAGCAAAAGGATTAACGACATATCACTGTCTCATCCTAAAGACATCACAAAATAATTAAATTAGACACTAATGAACACTAATGAAATATTTTGGAAATACAAAACCGTCTTTACTGACCGTGGTTGTCCTCAGGTTGAGGTTCAGTTCCTGACAGAAGCTCAACAATGTACTGATTTGGTGGAAGAGTCTTGCAGTCTGCGATGACTTTTGGCTTGAAGAATGTTGACCACTTTGCCAGGAATTTCTGAGACACTTCGTCACCAAACATCATGGAGAAATCCTGGTCGATCTACAAACAAGGAGACAATATTTTGATATACAGATTTCAGTATAGATGACAAAGGGAAATGGTGGGGTCAAATACTGAAACTACTACAAAAGCTAAAGATTTTCTTACCAATCCAGGCACATCAAGGAAATGAAGGAACACATCCAGGACTGATGATGATGCATCCTCATCATGGACCATCTTCTGTCGATACTCGAAAGTCACTCTCATTTTGTCTCTGACCACAGATTCATCAGTTGAATGTCTGATTGTAGATATCGCCTCCCTGCACTCCTCACCAAATAGCTGTTCACAGGCCAACAAAGATTCTCGTCTGGTTTTTGGACCATCCTGAATAACTGTCTTGGAATGACCCCGGGAGCCATCAGAGGTGTTGCCTTGAACCGTCTTGATCCTCCAAGCAATGTAGCCAGTGTTACCCTCAGGATCATAGTAGTGTTCCTGTTTAAGACAACAAAACCAAGGCACACATATTCATATAAATTACTCAACACAATAAGTTTAGACACTGACAATATAAAACTTTACAAAAACTAGTGGGAAATACAAGGCTGAGAAACCTATATACTCATCTGAAACAGGATTTAAATACAAACAAGGAAACTAAAAAGGGAAGAAAGTATAGAAAATACAATGGTTTGGGTTTTCACATAGAAAACAAGAACTTACATATCCTTGTTTGGAGAATGGATCTTGGAGGTACGGAAAAAGTGTCACAATTCTCAGTGCATAATTGGTTCTCACACTTGGCGGTGGAATCCTCCTTTCAAAACAAATCATAGTTTATGCTTGAGCCCACCTTGTAAGTGTGTATGTTTTGCAAGGGAGAGAAGATACATTCTTACCTATGTAACTCCATCATATCTGCAACCAGGATGTTCACCATCTGTTTACGTGTTGCATCCGGTAGTGTTGTCGTCTTGTCATACTCCTTAAAGATTTCTCACCCTTCTGATTGGCCCTCAGAACATTTTCAACTTTCTGACAAAACATGTTACAATGGAGGCTTGTAAGGAAGCTTGCTTATGGAAATTTAAAAGAGGATTTTTGTGATTTTTTTCCCCCCAAAAAACAATTCACTTTTCTATGGCATTCCTTTATACAGAATACCCAATATTCTTCTGCAGATATATATTTAAAGATATTATCAATAATAAAAATGACTTAATTGAGGATTTTAAATGTATTTTTTCAAAGCTTACCTGTTTTGCTTCATATTGATCCATTAAGCCTGATGGGTTCCTCCTCTTTCTTGTGGACTCAAGGACAATTGTAGAATCAGATGAATGGGATGAAGCTGGGGATAGTGGAGTCTCCGCCACTACCAAGGATGAATGGGATGAAGCGACCAAGGATGAATGGGATGAAGCTGGGGACAGTGCAGTCACTACAGATGAGAATTTTCGACCAGCTGAACATCCAGATCTACACATTTTAGTCTGTCCATCTATGGATAATATGTGTGCCAAAGATAATGATCAATAGAATATCAAATGATAACAGTTTGAGGCCTCCAAAATGATAATGACAATATTTGACAAAACATTATGTGCCTCTCAGGGTTCACACTGCCTGTGATACCTCATCAAAACCCCTGCCTTTTCAAGGACTTTCCTTACCTACTGGGAAAGGGACCATGAAGGTCAAGACACCTGCCTTTTCAAGCTCATCGAAGACATCTCCACCCACCTCTGTTCCTGACACATCAGTCAAGCTTAGCTTGCCCCCACTGAAACTCTCTTCCAGACTAAACTTCTCTGTTACTAGGAGAATCAAAAGTACAGTACATTGCATTAATACAATATGAATCTATTTGCTGATAGAACAGTTTGTGTAATACCTATGGGACACTAGCACCTGCAAACTAATCACTGTATTTACAGAATATTTAAGATTGCATGTTCAACTATAGTGATAACATTAAATGCAAAACTATTTCCATAAATAAACTACAAACTTTCTTGAAGGAACTTCTTGAATATTGAAAGACTTGATCAGTCTGTGGAACTCTAATGTATTCCTGCACTCCTCGGATCTCCACTTTAACCAGCATTTCCTGTAAAAGGATATAATTAAATAACTATTTGTTAATCAAGCCAGGCCAACACAGTCCAAATAGAACCAGAGCCAGAATCATAATGCCTATGTAAAACATGACAGTGCTTACCAATGTGAAGAGAGTGAAACAAGGTGAGGGTTACCGCCTGCTGTGAATAAAAAAATAAAAACATAAGTGTCAAGATTAAGAATATGCCGCACTATCACAGTGCAGTGATACTGAGGTCGTTTTTATATGAAGAACTTATATAATTTATGTAAAGTCATCCTTTCTACAAACCTTAAAATCCTTTTGAATTTGCACAGTAGCCTATTATTGAAAACTACAATTGATTTGTGACCAACAAGCCATCGATTTACAGGAGAATCATGAAACAATGAGGATTTTCACCATGCATGTGCCTGTTGCTTTTCATTCATTTTGAGGAGAAAACACCTCCTAGCTGCTCCACTAACTATTCCAAGTAAAAAGTTGAAACGTTTTCTGTGGGTCTGATACCCACAATTGAAGTTACAGATATGAACAGTCCTCATATCAGGATTTTGCAATACCAAGTCCTTTGCTGGACAGCAACGCAGCTAACACGTGGAGGCATGTTCTCACCTAGCCAATTTGCTAATGTGAGCAGTTAGCTAACACAAAAGATAGCGAACATGATGTAACTTAACCTACACTGCCAAACGTTACAAACTCAAGGAGAATTACCATAAGCTTACAGTAACACTTAATAATCAGAAAGGGTATATAAGTAGAAGAAACAAACGCTAGGTAGCTGGCTAACATAGTCCTGGCTAAGCTTGAGTAAAAACTGCAGTCTAAACATCATACCAAGGTCTAAATACGTATTTGCATAACAATATCACTCATGGTCATCTATTTAAATGTATGTTGTAAGTCGCTTTGGACAAAGGCGTCTGCTAAAAACCAGCCTAACAATGAAGACTTTTGTGTACTGTACTTGACTTGTTTCCTCATACCGTGAGCTACACATTTGAACAAAAATAACCTCAACAACAACAACAGCAATAAAAACAACCTAAAAAATAAGCGCTGTCATATTTCTGTAAGATTCTTACCTTTTGGTAACGGAAATCAGCTTCTGTGTATTTGCGTTACTATCGAGGTTAAGGTTCCGTCTCCTGAGAGGAATCTGCTTCTTTCTCTGTGTTGTGTGTAATGAACTGGACTATGACCAGGAACTGGTCATGTAAATCATCTTGCTGACTTCCTCCTTCTGCTGGCTGTGTGGGTGTGTGTGAGGGTGTGTATGTGTGTGTGGGTGTGTATGTGTGTGTGGGTGTGTGTGAGGGTGTGTGGGTGTGTATGTGTGTGTGTGTGTGTGTGTGTGTGGGTAACTCAGTTGTGGGGGACAACATATTTACTCCACACTTGTTATGGTTTGGTTTGATGCGGCTCATCATGACACAGTCACACACCTGGTCCTCTGTGGCTCATCATGACACAGTCACACACCTGGTCCTCTGTGGCTCATCATGACACAGTCACACACCTGGTCCTCTGTGGCTCATCATGACACAGTCACACACCTGGTCCTCTGTGGCTCATCATGACACAGTCACACACCTGGTCCTCTGTGGCTCATCATGACACAGTCACACACCTGGTCCTCTGTGGCTCATCATGACACAGTCACACACCTGGTCCTCTGTGGCTCATCATGACACAGTCACACACCTGGTCCTCTGTGGCTCATCATGACACAGTCACACACCTGGTCCTCTGTGGTTCAGTTGGTAGAGCACGGCGCTAACAATGCTTAGGTTGTGGGTTTGATTCCTGCTGGGACCATATATACTGAAATGTACGCACTCACTGCAATGTAAGTCGCTTTGGATAAAAGCGTCAGTAAAATGGCAGATATGTATATATCACAGTATTCCAATAATATTATGTGCTGTGCGTATTATTATCAAGTACCATCAATGTTATTTATTTATTTATGTTTAGCACATTTTTCCTCTTTCAAGCCATTTTACACCAACGGGGGAAAACCTGGGGAGTGACACTCTCAGCCGCGAGCCTGTTTTTCTTTGTATTATCTGACCACCGGTTTGGGGACCAGTCTAGTAAAGGGAGGGGTCGAGCTGTAGGAGACGCTCTCTCAGCTGGTCCTGGAGAGTAATAATACAAATCACCTCTCACTTTCACCTCCTCCGTGAGGTGAAGGAGGTCTCCTTGTAACTCGATGAGCCGAAGATGCCCAGCTCTACGACAGAGCACAGACGATACGTCAACAATCAGGATTTCCATGAAAGAAACAGCATAAGTAAAAACAAGTTAATCTTTATTTAAAAGTTTAACGCGAAAAAAAACACGAAAGTGTTTCAGGGTTTTTTTGATGATCATGACACCTTGTCTCCCGGCAGTTCAGGCCCTGTACAGGACCCCGGACCAACCCTCCGACTAACAGGTATGGACCTCAGCCTGCAGGGTCTTACCCTGAACAGGACCCCGGACCAACCCTCCGACTAACAGGTATGGACCTCAGCCTGCAGGGTCTTACCCTGTAAGCTACTTCCTAACAGGTCCGGTGTAGGTTGGTGTCGATTAGACTCACTCCGCTGTTAACAGTCTACGTCCCATAGTTCCTCCATTGACTTCCTTTACCCACTTCAGTTGAACTGAAAACTCCCCCGAAAACCGTACACAGAAGTGGGTAACCTCTATGGTTAACGACTGCTCTAATCTTATATGACTGCAAGTTGGTGTGGTTGCGGAAAGGTGTTTATCGGTAAGTACAATTTACCCAAAGTAGGTAATGATGGGCTAGATATAACCATTCTGATCCTATGATGAAATATGCACAGTAATCTATAACCTTTTATGTCACCAGGAGGAGGTAAAACACTAATGATGAATGGAATAGTTCAATAAAAATAAACATTTTAAAAATTGAGTTTAAAAAACTGTTACTTTAAATGCAGGTTAGATTGTTTAATAATGGATTAAAGCAGTACAGCATAGCTAAGTTATCATAAAAATGGGTTACAGACAGAATATTAAAATATTAAAATGATGAAAATATAAAAATGATAAAAATGATAAAATAATAAAATCTCTACCTCCACCCCTACTCTGCCTGATCTACTTGTCTGTGAAATTTAGAGATGTCCCAGTTCCTCTCCGTCGAGTGAAGCCGGTTCCTCTTTCCGCCACGGCTGTGGTAAAGAGCCGGTGTTATGCTCCCCTGGCTGAGGGACTCTGATACCCGCAGAGTGTCTCAGCTTTGCCCCCTGAAACTGCTCTACCGGTCTCAGCTTTTCCTCTAAGTCCGTTCTTCCTCAAAGAAAGGTCCGCCAGGTCCTCTGTTGCAATCCAGTGGCGAGTCCGTTAGTCAGGATTTGATCAGAGTGTGAACTCCGGCCACGGAGAACTTCTCGGGCACCAGACTATGAGAGCTCCAGTTTCACCCCGGGGTGAGGTATCCAACACACTCCTTCCTGCTCCGGTCCTTCAGGTTTTAACGTTCCTCAGCGGGGAATGACCGATGTACTGCTCCAGGAAGCTCTTTTTATACTCTGCTTCTGATCCAAAACCTCCCATATGACATCATCTTTGTTTACAAAAAACAAACAGAGCGGTGTTTTAACCCTTTTGGCGGGTAGCTAGAACCATGGCTAAGCTAATCTAGTGGCTAAGTAGCTTGCTTCTAAAGTAAATAAGGAAGTGCTTTTAGGGAAGTCCTATTAAGGAAGTTTTTCTGTCCCTCAACTCTCAGTGTTAGAAGACCTCATCAAAACAATACATCCAAACAGTAAAACAGTATAGTAATCAAACATATCCATAAATCAATACCAGTAAATAACTCTATACTTCACATTGTTACTCTTAATCATCCTTATCATTCTCATACTTGATTATGGACACAGTAGTACTTTTTGTTGGGGATTCCCACTACCTGACCTACTTCACCCCGTAGGCCCTATATAATATCCCCTTTTATGCAATAATAAAACTCTGTATCATCAAAATAAACGTCAGTAATATAGTATCATACTTCAGTAATCATCCCTGAGTAAGATTTACACAATCAAACATTGGTATTCTTATATTCTTAGTACTTTCATTGGTAGCATGCCGTCATCATAATGAGGCCTAAGCAGACATGTTGACACGGGGTCATACACTCACACTCTAGTTCCTCTTAAACAGTTATGAAGTTACACATATTTTAATCAACTTATCATTCATAAGCAGTTATGCAGTTGCACCTATTTGAATCAACTTATCATTCATAAGCAGTTATGCAGTTGCACCTATTTGAGGGATAGATGGAAGATAAAATGTGTTTCAGGAACATCCTCAGCCGCGGTGTCCCTCGTCAGGTCGGGCCCCCGGCTACTAAGATTTTTCTCTTTCTAGCAGTGTCATGGTGATTCACCAAGGTTGCTCTCAAACCTCGGGCCGATCCTGCCGTGCTTAACTGGGGAACGTTGGGAATGGTGTTCAGGCCGGGGAAAGGCCGTACTAGACTCACCCTGGGTGACACAACTCAAACACCCAATTTAACCAACTCTTACGTACACACACACGCACACACACACACACACACAGGAGAAGGAACAACATGTACGTTGTATAGATAGACAGGTGAAGGAATCTATGGAAAGTGAATTACAGAACATGTCCATGTTGTACTGACAGAGAAGGAGAGCTGTCTTCACATCCACTCCCTGCTATCTTACACACAGCAACGTAATCCAGCATCACAACTCAAACACCCAATCTAACCAACTCTTATATACATACAGACACTCTCTCCTGTGTTATTCTCAGAGTTCATCATCAGTCTGATTTGATCATCTAATCATTCATCTGGATTGTCAGTTGCATTTCCATCAAAAAAACAAAAAAACATGTAAGCTTCTATTTTTTGTCACTCTATTGCAGTCTATTTTACTATCAGATGCATTTTATTTAATATATTATAATATAATATATATATATATATATATAAACAGTCATGAGAAAAAATTAGGACACCCTATGAAAACCTTTGTCTTCTTCAACATATTCAAACATATGGACATTTGATATTCATTTGAACAATATTGAAAAATTGAGGTAATATAACTAAACAAATACAACTGAAACAAATTATTTAAAAAATTATTGGTAAAATGTAATTAATAGAAATGCAATCTTCTTGTGAGGAAAAAGTTAGGACACCCCTACATTTAGTTCCACTTAAAATGCCTAAAATTATAATAAAGAGCACCACATCAGGTGCAAATGATTAGAACATCGTTACAGAGGATTTTGGAGGAGCCTGTCCTATTTAAACCTCAGATATTTAGTTTGGTTTGCTCTTGATTGTTGAAGTGAGTTGCATCACCATGGCGAGATCAAAAGAGCTCTCTGAGGCCTTCAGAAGAAAAATTGTAGATGCATATGAGTCTGGGAAGGGATATAAAAAGATCTCCAAACTATTCGAAATTGCCCATTCCACTGTCCGGAAAATAATTTACAAGTGGAGAACATTTAAAACCACCACCAACATGGCCAGGTCAGGCCGCCCAAGCAAGTTCAGCCTAAGAGCTGACCGAAAGATGCTTAAAGAAGTCTCCAACAATCCCAGAATGTCATCACGAGACCTACAGGTATCTCTTGCCACAATTGATGTCAAAGTACATGCATCCACCATAAGAAAGAGACTGAACAAGTTTGCATTACATGGGAGGTGTGCAAGGAGGAAACCCCTGCTGTCAAAAGAAAACATCAGGGCAAGACTAAAGTTTGCCAGAGAACACCTAGAGAAAGACCAGAACTTCTGGAACAATGTGCTTTGGACAGATGAATCCAAAGTTGAACTATTTGGGCACAGTAAGAGTAGACATGTTTGGCGCAAAACCAAGACAGCATTTGAGAACAAGAACCTCATACCAACTGTGAAGCATGGGGGTGGAAATGTCATGGTTTGGGGCTGCTTTTCTGCAGCAGGGCCTGGTCAGCTCACCATCATAGAATCCACTATGAATTTTGTATTGTATCAGAGGGTGCTTGAGGAAAATGTGAGACCATCTGTTCGAAAGTTGAAGCTGAAGCAGATGTGGACCATGCAACATGACAATGACCCAAAACATTCCAGTAAATCTACCAAGGAATGACTCAAGAAAAATAAATTGAGAGTTCTGGAATGGTCAAGTCAAAGCCCGGATCTTAATCTTATTGAGATGCTGTGGATTGATTTGAAACTGGCTGTGCATGCAAGACACCCCTCGAACATCACACAGCTGAAAGAATTCTGCAAGGAGGAGTGGGAAAAACTTTCTCCCAATTGATGTCAGAGACCTGTAGACAGTTATAAGAAACGTCTAATTGAGGTTATTTCAGCCAAGGGGGGCAATACTAGCTATTAGGGCATAGGGTGTCCTAACTTTTTCCTCAGTAGGAATTGGCATTATTGTTAATTTTTCGTTAAATAAATGATTACAAAGTTACATTTTCATAGTTTTTTGTTGAATTACATCCCCTTTATCTATAGACATTGTTAGAAAGAAGATAACATATTGATATGTCCATATTTTTAAGAGAATAACTTAATATTTTGGGGGGTGTCCTAACTTTTTCTCATGACTGTATATATATATAGTAAAAAATAATATAACTATACACAACAATCCTACACATTACACACTACACCCTACACACTACACACTAGACACTGGGAAAGGGAACATCTGTACATCCAACATCTCAGTGAAAACACACCACTATCCAACTGCATCATGGATGATCCGTCATCTTTGAGCCTTTGGTATTCAGTGTGATCTCCCTGAGACTAGTTTACACAGGGTCACTGAACAGCCCTCATACCCAAGCCTAAACCCTGGGTAGAGGGGCTCAGTGAATGTGGAGTGGAATGTGTGCAGGAGGGTCCGTGTGTCAGAGGAGACGCTGTAGAAGGACAGAGTGCCGGCCGGCCAGTCCAGATACACTCCTACTCTGTGGGAGCCAGAGGAGGGGACAGGTATGTCAGTCTTCTTCTTATTGAGCCAGGCGGAGTAACTGTCATCAGAGCATCTCAGACACCAGGACTTGTCATTCATCCCAACATACAGTCACACCATCCTCTCCTGCTGATTCCTTTTAATGTCACTCCTATACCAGCCACTCCCCCACTCCACCCTACCTCCCAGTAACAGCGCCCAGTCAGACCCTCTCTACACAGCACCTGTGACCAGGAGTCAAATCTCTCTGGGTGATCAGGATACGGCTGCTCCTCTCTCCCACATGTCACCTTTCTGTTCTCCTCAGACAGAGAGAGGAGTCTGTCTGCTGTGTTTGGGTCCAGTGTGAGCTCACTGGAATCTGATTGAGAGGGCAAAAATAATCACCAAATCAAAACAATTGAATAACTTACAATATTCACAATGTGATCTTGTTATGGCAACATTCATTTTTTCACAAAATATTACTTATGAATTGAAAATGTTTTACAAGGGATACAACTAATTCACATTTGCTAATATTTTAGATTTACATATGAATACAATACTGGTGCACTGTTTGAACTCTGCTGTACCCTGGTTCTTGAGTAATATCACAGTCCTATTCTCTACAGCCTTGGTGACTTACATTTGATCAGCCCAGGTTTGAGCCTGCACTCTCCACCATGGTCCACACTATATCAACCACAGAAGAACCCACAGTGGATGAATGACACACTCACAATCATGTGGAAAATAGATACAGTGCATTAATCTCATTGATACGTCCAGCCACATATTCAGCCTTTACCTGAGTGTCTGTAGTTTACAGAGTGGATCTTTCTGTACAGCAGAGAGCAGCGCCAATCCTGAGTCTCCTGGGTGATTGTAGCTGAGGTCCAGCTCTCTCAGGTGGGAGGGCTTAGACCTCAGAGCTGAAGCCAGAGAAACACAGCCTTCCTCTGGGACTCCACAGCCTGACAACCTGGGGAAATAGTGTCACTCCATCAGATATCAAGAATCTGATTATTCCTCTCTAATGTACATGTGCAGCTTTAAATCCTCTTCATTTTGCAGTTGAAAGGCCACATATGAATGAGGAA
>NC_139654.1:860000-865000 GCF_951799395.1 Argentina silus | reverse complement strand
CTGTAGTTGACAGTGTGGACTCCCCAGTCCAGCAGAGAGCAGCTTCACCCCCCCGTCACCAAGATCATTATTACTGAGGTCCAGCTCTCTCAGGTGGCAGGAGTCTGAGCTGAGAGCTGAGGCCAACGCTTCACAGCATCTCTCTGTGAGGTCACATCCATTCAGCCTGAATGAGGAATACAAATAAATACATGCAGCCAAACCATCACTGTGGTGCATTATGATATTAATTCATGATTCAAGCCAATCACGGGCATGTTTGTAGTCAATGGATTTCTCAGTCTGGTATATTTGCTTGCTATTGGGTTGTGTAGCCCCATCAGCTGATTTCAGGCCAGATTGGTGAGGAATTGAGGAAAGAAAGGTTATTGAGAGAGTGCCCCCACACCTAACCACACACACACACACACACACACACACACACACACACACACACACACACACACACACACCTATGATATAGGAATTGATTGGAAGATAATGGACATTGTCTGTCTCAATCATTGAGCCTTGCAGTGCAACAAGAGTATCATTGATAATGTAACAGAGACTTAGTAATGATGTTTCTGACAACAAGAATATTCTGAGACCTCACCTCAGTGTCTGTAGTTGACAGTGTGTACTCCCCAGTACAGCAAAGAGCAGCTTCACCCCCCCGTCACCTAGATGATTATTACTGAGGTCCAGCTCTCTCAGGTGGCAGGAGACTGAGCTATGAGCTGAGGCCAACGCTTCACAGTATCTCTCTGTGAGGTCACATCCATTCAGCCTGAATGAGGAATACAAATAAATACATGCAGCCAAACGATCACTGTGGTGCATTATGATAAGAATTCATGAGTGAGAGTTACAGTTGCTCTCAACAGGGTAGCAATTAACCATGGATACATTTGTAGTGACTGTATTTCTACGTCTGGTATAATATATTTGCTAGTTATTGGGTTAGTGCAGTATTGTATAGTCCCATGAGCTGATCAAAGGCCAGGTGGGTCAGGATTTGAGGAGGGCAAACATATTCAGAGAGTGAAGACAGATCAATCCCCCTCCCACCACACACATACACACACACACACACACACACACACACACACACACACACACACACTATAGTAATTGATTGGAAGATAATGTGCATTGTCTGTCTCAATCATTGAGCCTGTCTATGCAAGTATCATTGATTCCATAGAATGATAATGTAACAGACACTTAGGAATGATGTGTCTAACAACAAGAATAGTCTGAGACCTCACCTCAGTGTCTGTAGTTGACAGTGTGGACTCCCCAGTCCAGCACAGAGCAGCTTCACCCTCCCGTCATCTAGATCATTATTACTGAGGTCCAGCTCTCTCAGGTGGCAGGAGTCTGAGCTGAGAGCTGAGGCCAACGCTTCACAGCATCTCTCTGTGAGGTCACATCCATTCAGCCTGAATGAGGAATAAATACAAGCATTAAGTCATTTTGACTCAGATAAAAATGTACATATGTGATGCGTTCTATCATTTCCAGTTGCATGTCGCCGCACCTAATGACACTTTCATCCAAAACCCTTACATGGGCTGTTTTGGGATTTTAACATATTTCACTAGAACAACATGTTTTCTAATCATTTCACTTCGTTTTAAAGGTGAAATCATCAAGTATCCATACTTTTCATGCCTTAAATGATGGATAGAGCGTTCAGTTCTAGATGAGTGGCAAGCTCCTTAAAACAGCAATGTAAACTCACTGGCAAAAGAACTCACTCACTCCACTTTCACTAAAATAAAGCTGACAAACTCATTAGCTGAACTGTGAACACAGCCGGCCATGTTATTATATATGCTACCTATGTTATTTGCTTAATGTCTGACCAAAAGTCTTCATCTGAGCCGCAGTGTGAGTATCGCGAGTGGAATGTGATAGTCGTTAGGTTAGAGTCAACATCAGGAGTGGATTTCTCCAAACCAGTGTTCAGTTCTCCGACTGGAGCTGCCTCTTTCTAACTCATTATTGGGAGTTTATAACCCAAGTATCAATACAGTGTTTTGTCCATCTACTTACAGTGCCGTCTTAGAGGCTGTGACCACTGGCAGCAGCCTCAGAAGACCCTCTTCTGATCTGGAGTACTTCTTCAGGTCAAACACATCCAGCTCTTCTTCTGAAGTCAGCAACACAAAGACCAGAGCTGACCACTGTGCAGGTGAGAGTTGGGTTTCTGAGAGACGTCCTGAGCTCAGGTAGCTTTGGATCTCCTCCACTAGAGAATGGTCATTCAGCTCATTCAGACAGTGGAACAGATTGATGCACCTTTCTGGAGAGGGATTCTTTCTGATCTTCTTCTTGATATACTTGACTGTTTCCTCATTGGTCTGTGAGCTGCTTCCTGTCTGTGTCAGAAGGCCTCGTTGGAGATTGGACTGATTGGACTCCAGTGAGAGGCCCAGGAGGAAGCGCAGGAAGAGGTCAAGGTGACCATTCTCACTCTGTAAGGCCTTGTCCACTGCACACTTGTGCAAGTCAACCAGAGGTTTGCGTCTGAGTGATGACCAAAACTTCCAGCGTGAGGATTTGTCCAGTGGATTCTCATTGCTGTTGCTGAATGTGAGGAACACATATAAAGCAGCAAGAAACTCCTGGATGCTCAGATGCACAAAGGTGAACACCGGACTCCGCATGGTCTTCCCGTCCATCTTAAAGATCTGAGTGCATAAACCTGAGTACACTGACGCCTCTCTGACATCAATGCCACTCTCTCTCAAGTCTTCCTCATAGAAGATCAGATGTCCCTTCTGCAGCTGACGGAATGCCAACTGTCCAAGCTGAAGAATGACTTTAACTTTGGAAGTCTTCGCTTCATTCATTTTGTCAATCTGAGATCCCAGGAAATCTGTGTAGATCTCAGTCAGAGTCTTGGGCATCTCTCCTCTCCCTGCTCCACCTAATAGTCTCATTAGAACACTGGCTATGAGCCAACAGAACATTGGTATGTGGCACATGATGTGGAGGCTCCTCGATGACTTCACATGGACGATGATTCTTTTGGCCAGGTTCTCATCACTGACTCTTTTCCTGAAGTAGTCCTCCTTCTGTTTTTCATCAAACCCCCGTATCTCTGTCCATTGGTGAATGTACCTTCGGGGAATCTGATTGGCTGCAGCAGGTCGGGAGGTTATCCAGATGAGGGCAGAGGGGAGGAGCTCTCCTGCGATGAGGTTTGTGATCAGGACATCAATGGAGGCCCGCTCTGTCTCGTCTCTCAGAACTTTTTGGAAGTTCAGAGGCAGTCGGCTCTCGTCCAGGCCATCAAAGATGAACAGAATATTAAATTCCTTTCCCAGAGTCTTGATTGGTTTCATTTCAGGGAAGCATTCATGAAGCATTTCAATCAGACTGCGGTGTTCTTCTTCTTTGTCATGATTCATTTGGCGAAAAGGAAGCAGAAACAAGAAATCAATGTGCTTGTTCTCATTTCCTTCTGCCCAGTCCAGAACAGTCTTCTGCACACAGAACGTCTTTCCCACTCCAGCGATGCCAAGCGTCAGCACTTTTTTTTTTTGGTCAGGCCGGGGTTTGAAAATGTTGCTGGTCTTGATGGTCTTTCCTGTGGCTGGGGTTATGGATTGTATATGTGTGACTTCATGCTCACTACTGACCCCTCCCCAGGCCCCCTCGATCATGTGCAGCTCGGTGTAGGTGTTGTTGAGATCGATGCAATTACCTTCCGTTGACGTCCCCTCATGTATCTTATTAACCCTCTCCTTGTAAGAGGATTTCAGTTGGTCTCGGACTGCACACCACACTGTGCCTGGTAAGAACAACACAGAGTTCATTCTTCAATATTGTCAATATTGTGATTTTTATCAATATTATTGTGATTACTATCATTGAAATCTAATTCATCATTAACACTTTTAGTAGACCTCAGATGCAGGTTAGAATGTGAATGTGTGTGTGTGTGTGTGTGTGTGTATTGGTATTGTTATTAATCAGATTGAGTTGGTTTTGCATTCATTCATACAAATTCAGTCTTTTAACTCTGACAACACAAAGTTGGAACTGACCTTTATTCCATTTCAGTTTGTCTTGACCTGACAGTTGCTCTGTATCTGGAAAAAACAACAATTCAGTTATTCTTCTATGATATTGTCATCATATCTCATTGTTGTTATACTGATCACTTTTATTATCACTAGTAATCAACCCAATCAACACTATATGATGAGAAGCCAGCTAGAACATGAAAATAGGCACAGCTCCAATGTGTTTGTGTGTGTGTGCAACCGACACAGACGACAACTTTTTGGGCTTTGAGAAGACATCCTAGGATACATCATCGAGGACTAAAGCATGAGACACAGAAGCAGCTACTACAACACTGGCCTGATGAGGATGCAGGGGAACCCTGCTGCTCTTGACTTGACAATTCTGTGTCACATTCACAATGTACAAAATGGCTGCCATGGGTAAGGACATACTTATTTTCACTGTTAAAGCGAAGTCACAAATGGCTGAACGGTATGTATCAGGTGTCATCCTGCCAGAAGCTGTATGCCACCAAAAAAGCCAGCAATTGGTGCATGTGGGATTATTTAAACTTTGGGAGTGAGTTTATCACTTTTTCAATTCAGTAACACTCACCCCTCTGAACTCACTCCACAGCGACCCCAGCCGTTGACATAAGCACAACTGCAGATCTGAGTCACGGCACCAATACAACCGGCGTCACGCTGCCACACACAGTATGGCTTCCTTGTACACAAGCTAACACAAGTCTCAAATCTGTGTCCTCTGTATTGCCAACACACTTTACTGCCCACCGAAGCACCCAATGTTAACCAGCTACGCCACAGATAAGCTGAATGGCACGGATGGGTGTATTTCAACTTGAGGAGTGACTTTACCATCTCAACTCGGTTACATACAAAGGCTTTTACACTGCTAGGCTTGAACACACTGTGGACCTGATTGCTAGTGCAGTTAGACAGGTGTTGCTATCAATAGTCACAATTCACAAACATTCC
>NC_139654.1:830000-855000 GCF_951799395.1 Argentina silus | reverse complement strand
CTAACTGTGTGTGTGTGCGTGTGTGTGTGTGTGTGTGTGTTTGTCTCTCTCTGTGTGTGTGTGTGTATGTGTCTGTCTCTGTGTGTATGTGTCTGTCTCTGTGTGTATGTGTCTGTCTCTGTGTGTGTGTGTGTGTGTCTCTCTCTGTCTGTGTGTGTGTGTGTGTCTGTCTGTCTGTCTGTCTGTCTGTCTGTCTGTCTGTCTGTCTGTCTGTGTGTGTGTGTGTGTGTGTGTGTGTGTGTAGCCCCCGTCTCTGGAGGACTTCAGTCACCTCCCCCCTGAACAGAGGAGGAAGAGGCTTCAGCAGCGGTTGGACGAGCTGGGGAGAGAGTCACAGAAGGAGGTGGACCAGAGGTAACCGTGTTTTAACCGTGTTTGGACTGTAAACATGACCGTAAAATGATAAAAAAAATAACAAAAAAATAAAAAATCACTTGACTGCAACTTGACCACAACCTTAACCTGGGCGTCACTTGACCGTAATGTGACCATAAGTCGACTGTCACTTGACTGTAACGTGTCCGTCATGTAAATGTAACTTGATGATAATGTGACCGTCACTCGACCGTAATGCAACCGCAAACTCAACCACAAATGGGACCCCCTCTTCCCTCCCTCCCTCCCCCTTCCTTCCCCCTGAACAGAGGAGGACGAGCTGGGGAGAGAGTTACAGAAGAAGGTAACCATGTTTTAACCGTGTTTTTCGACCGTAAATTGAGTCTTGACCGTAACTCGACCGTAAAGTGACCGTCACTTGACCGTCACTCGACTGCAAACGGGACCCAGAACCGTAACATGACCGTCAATTGACCCTAAATTGAATCTTGACCGTAACTCGACCGCAAACAGACCCCCCCCCTCTCTCTCTCTCCCCCCCTCAACATCTCTCTCTCCTTCCCTCCCTCCCTCCCCCCCCCCCCCCCCACCACAGGGACGCCCTCACCAAGATGACTAACTCTCTCCTCTCTCTCTCTCCCTCCTCCTGTCCCCCTCCTGGCTGGCTCTCGGAGGTGGAAGGGAAGCACGGTTCCCGTGGCGACAGGTGACCCAGCGACGCCCCACCCCCTGCCCCGCCCCTCACACACACACACACACACACACACACACACACACACACACACACACACACACTGTAGCGGCCTTCCAAAGTTTCTTAAAATCCAAATGAACGCCGTGGATCGAGTGAACAGGTGGTCCCTTTCAAACACACTTCCATCACTTTCTTTAGAAAAATATATCCATTTATTGCCACAAAAGATGAATCAAAATGACTTGATAATTCCAGCAATATTGTAAGGTAAACGAAAGTTAACTTAGGTATTCCACAGATGATCAAAAGCTAATACTCAAACCTTTTATTCTTTACAGAACCGCCCCTCATGACTGCCCAACAACCGCAGACCCATGAGTCCTCCCCTGCGTTGCACAAGCACCTAAACACAAACATACACCCCTGCACACAAACACACCCATACACTCCCAACCTGTGATGGACTGATCTCCATCACAGGGGGTGTTGGTGTTTTAGGGATACTGCTGTGAGGAATTGAGTCACAGGGACCTGACCTGTGTGTGACCTGACCCTCTTTACCACTGAATCACTGCACATATCAAATGGAGTCGTATTGAAGAAGAGACTATGAATATGTGTACCAGTGGAGGTGGACATCGGAGGACGGGATCAGTGGAACGCATGGAATGGAATGAGGAATGGTATCAAACACGTGTTGATTTCTTCAAGTCAATCTAGATGGATCAGATCAAGGAGGGAAGAGGCTGTGGTGGTATGACCCCTCCTCCCTCTCGATGCCATGATGCTAAACCAAGATGGCCGCCTTAGCCTTGACAAAATGGCTACAAAATGGCTACAAAACTTCTCTCCCATATTCAAAGCTGGATAAACTCAGTAAAACATCATTTTACTGGCCTGCACTTGGCTGACACACACACCCATTAACCCTTTGAGGTATTCCAGAGCTTGTTTGACTCACATGTTTGCCCACTGTTTTAGCAATATACTGTCTTGACATATTGTAAAGTTAAAGTAACTCTTAGGTCAGGTGGGATTTGAACCATAATTAAAAAAAACTAGTTACATTTTAATGCATTATTGCACCAAGTGACAAGGATGTATTATGATTATGATGATTATGTAGTGCACCACACATGCTCTGAGGAAACATGTGCTTTCCACCACTGTTTACATTTTCCAGAAATGTGAATTGAAATAAGCCAAAGCTTTAATGTTTTGAAAGTGTTTAAATGTCCCACAGCAGTTCAATTATTTCACCAAAGATTGTTAGTAAGTTAGCCTGACAGATTCATAGGCTGTGTGTGTGTGTGTGTGTGTGTGTGTGTGTGTGTGTGTCTGTAGAGAAGAGAAGGAGGGGAGGGGAGGGAGGGAGGGAGGGGGGGAGGAAAGGAGGAGAGGGAGGGGGGGGAGGAAAGGAGGAGACAGAGGGAGAGGGGGGAGGGAGGGAGGGGGAGGAGTAAGGGGGAGGAGAGGGGGGAGGGAGGGGAGGAGGGAAGGAGGGAGGGGAGGAGAAAGAGAGAGACAAAGAGAGAGAGAGAGAGGGAAGGAGGGAGGGAGAGAAGGAGGAGAGGGAGGGGGGGGGGGAAGAACGCTCCCTTACACACATACACACACACACACACACTGTGTGGCAACCTGATGAGGTGTGTGTGGGAGGGAGCTGAGAGGAATGTAGGGTGGAGCATTACTCTCACACACACATACATGCACACACACACACACACACACACACACACACACACACCACTCCCCGACAGTTACAGAGACACAGAACAAGGAAGTTTTCACGCCCACAAGCACAAACACTTCTAGGAAAACAAAACTTACAGAACTTACGTTTTTTCAAAACTTATCTCTGACACTCTGCTGCTCAGTCTGGTCGTGTGTGCAGCAAAATGGCAGAGAGCATGGACTCTATTAGAAAAAACAAAACATACAGTAAACCAACTGATTGACTCTTCACAGAGGAGTGTATTCAACACTCACACAGTCTGTCTGTCAGTCTTACAGCTCTGCTGGTTGGTCAATAGTGACCTGTGTAAAGACTGTTGACTAGTCTAGACACAGTCATTATTATCTATTATTATCTAGGGCCTCATGTAGTTGAACCTACTAGATCACAGTCAGCTGGACTAAACCAGGTTGAGGCTTCTTTAACAGGCTGGTCACAAACAGTTGGCTAGCGTACTATTTTAGGGTTACGTCATTCTGTGACACGACACAAAGGCATGTGAGTTCATCCTAATCATATTAGACGGTGAAAAACAATGAAAAACATCAACTTACGGTTGTGATCTGTCTCCCACCTCAGTGCTCAGCTCTGCTCTCTGTCTGGCTCCTCACTGATGCAGCTCTCCTCTGGATGAACTAGTTTGTTCTTGTTCTGATGCAGCACCTCCAGTTGGTATTCGGACCTGTTCAGACAAAGCCAAAGCAGTTTTTTGACAGTGTTTAAATGTCCCACAGCAGTTCAGTTCTTCCACAAAAGATTGTTAGTAAGTAGAAAATGTAATAATACACACACACACACACACTCTTTTAGCTCACACATATACGCAATATCTTACAAGCACACACACGTACACAAGTACACATGTACACACACACACACACACACAAACACACACACAGACACACTCATTTACGACCTGGGTGTTGTATTATTGGAATAATCTGCAAAATAATAAACATTGGAGTTTGCCGTGGAGAGAACATACAGCATAGGGCTGGGCTCAATCACAAACACTCTGACACACACACACACACACACACACACACACACACACACACACACGGGAGTGCAGGTGGTGTGTGAGTCTTGAGGTGTGTCTCCTTCTGCCAGTACTTTTACATGTCTCAGTCTTCTCAGACTTCGGCACTGAGGATCAAGGTTCAGGTCCCAATACAGCAGAGTACGGCCATAGCAACTATACTGGAGCCATAGCAACTATACTGAGGCCATAGCAACTATACTGGGGCCATAGCAACTATACTGGGGCTATAGCAACTATACTGGGACCATAGCAACTATACTGGGGCTATAGCAACTATACTGGGGCCATAACAACTATACTGGGGCCATAGCAACTATACTGGGGCCATAGCAACTATACTGGGGCCATAACAACTATACTGGAGCCATAGCAACTATACTGGAGCCATAGCAACTATACTGAGGCCATAGCAACTATACTGGGGCCATAGCAACTATACTGGGGGCATATCAACTATACTGGGGCCATAGCAACTATACTGGGGCCATAGCAACTATACTGGGGCCATAACAACTATACTGGGGCCATAGCAACTATACTGGGGCCATAGCAACTATACTGAGCCATAGTAACTATACTGGGGCCATAGCCACTATACTGAGCCATAGTAACTATACTGGGGCCATAGCAACTATACTGGGGCCATAGCAACTATACTGAGCCATAGTAACTATACTGGGGCCATAGCAACTATACTGGGGCCATAGCAACTATACTGGGGCCATAGCAACTATACTGAGCCATAGTAACTATACTGGGGCCATAGTAACTATACTGGGGCCATAGCAACTATACTGGGGCCATAGCAACTATACTGAGCCATAGTAACTATACTGGGGCCATAGTAACTATACTGGGGCCATAGTAACTATACTGGGGCCATAGTAACTATACTGGGGCCATAGTAACTATACTGAGCCATAGTAACTATACTGAGCCATAGTAACTATACTGGGGCCATAGCAACTATGAACCCTTTTTGTCACCATTATGGATCCTTTTTTTGGGCACTTTCTGTTTAGGTAGAACCCTTTTTGCCTCGAACTTCATTCTATGTGGAACCGTTTTTATTGACTGTATACATTATAGCACAGACATACTCTCTCTATTTAATCTATGGTGTTCAGGGTTCATACCTACCTATTTAATCTATGGTGTTCAGGGTTTATACCTACCTATTTAATCTATGGTGTTCAGGGTTCATACCTACCTATTTAATCTATGGTGTTCAGGGTTCATACCTACCTATTTAATCTATGGTGTTCAGGGTTCATACCTACCTATTTAATCTATGGTGTTCAGGGTTCATACCTACCTATTTAATCTATGGTGTTCAGGGTTCATACCTACCTATTTAATCTATGGTGTTCAGGGTTCATACCTACCTATTTAATCTATGGTGTTCAGGGTTCATACCTACCTATTTAATCTATGGTGTTCAGGGTTCATACCTACCTATTTAATCTATGGTGTTCAGGGTTCATACCTACCTATTTAATCTATGGTGTTCAGGGTTCATACCTACCTATTTAATCTATGGTGTTCAGGGTTCATACCTACCTATTTAATCTATGGTGTTCAGGGTTCATACCCACCTATTTAATCTATGGTGTTCAGGGTTCATACCTACCTATTTAATCTATGGTGTTCAGGGTTCATACCTACCTATTTAATCTATGGTGTTCAGGGTTCATACCTACCTATTTAATCTATGGTGTTCAGGGTTTATACCCACCCTGAGTCATCTCGAGCCGAGCTCTCAGCCCACCTCGGCTCCCTCGGCTGGGTTTTCCATCCCGGTCGGTGTAGCGGAGTCAGCTGGTCCCGCTGTTCTGCTCTAATCTCAGGGTATTGCGTCGATAAAAGATGTCTGGAATGCCGGAGCCGATGTCCAGAAGTTGTCGTCGGCTGTACGATATGGACGCTAAACTGTTTTTAGCGAGAATACTTGAAATAAACAAGGAAATAGCCACTAATTCAGCGAGACAGCGGGCTTCGCGATGTATGCGCGCCGCCATCTTGGTACACGCCCTCCCTGCGTGATTGGTGGATTTGGTAGCAGGCTACGTTGAGTCGCTCAGACGCTGCCTTTTGATTGGTCGATTCGCACGTCCGTCTTCTTCGCTACACGTGTTGTCGGTATTGACAAACATTTCAGTGACATGCGCGCGATGCAGTGCTAATATTAGCATGTAGCCTACTTCACCGGATAAGAATACAACAATAGCATTTAGCATACTCCACCGGCTATGAATGCAACGTTAGCATGCAGCCTACTCCATTGGATAACCCGACTACGTTCACATGGAACATACTCCACTGGATATCAAAACCAAGATGGCGGCGCGCATGCGTCGCGCGCATGTCACTGTCACTGAAATGTTTGTCAATACCGACAACACGTGTAGCGAAGAAGACGGACGTGCGAATCGACCAATCAAAAGGCAGCGTCTGAGCGACTCAACCTAGCCTGCTACCGAATCCACCAATCACGCAGGGAGGGCGTGTACCAAGATGGCGGCGCGCAAACATCGCGAAGCCCGCTGTCTCGCTGAATTAGTGGCAATTTCCTTGTTTATTTCAAGTATTCTCGCTAAAAACAGTTTAGCGTCCATATCGTACAGCCGACGACAACTTCTGGACATCGGCTCCGGCATTCCAGACATCTTTATCGACGCAATACCGTGAGATCTGCTGGACTGGGGAGTCCACACTGTCAACTACAGACACTGAGGTGAGGTCTGAGACTATTCTTGTTGTCAGACACGTCATTCCTAAGTGTCTGTTACATTATCATTCTATGGAATCAATGATACTTGCACAGAAATGGTCAATAATTGAGACAGACAATGTACATTATCTTCCAATCAATTCTGATATAATGTGTGTGTGTGTGTGTGTGTGTGTGTGTGTGTGTGTGTGTGTGTGTGTGTGCGCGCGCGCGTGTGTGCGTGCGTGCGTGCGTGTGGTGGCAGGGGGGGCTGCTCTGTCTGCAGCCAGTGAATATGTTTCCATCCTCAATTCCTGACCCACCTGGCCTTAGATCAGCTCACACAATACTGCACTAACCCAATAGCTAGCAAATACATTATACCAGACGTAGAAATCCAGTGACTACAAATGTATCCATGGTTGCTTGCTCCCCTGTTGAGAGCAACTATAACTCTCACTCATAAATTCTTGCACCACAATGATCGTTTGGCTTCATGTATTTATTTGTATTCCTCATTCAGGCTGAATGGATGTGACCTCACAGAGAGATGCTGTGAAGCGTTGGCCTCAGCTCTCAGCTCAGACTCCTGCCACCTGAGAGAGCTGGACCTCAGTAATAATGATCTAGGTGACTGGGGGGTGAAGCTGCTCTCTGCTGGACTGGGGAGTCCACACTGTCAACTACAGACACTGAGGTGAGGTCTGAGACTATTCTTGTTGTCAGACACATCATTCCTAAGTGTCTGTTACATTATCATTCTATGGAATCAATGATACTTGCACTGAAAGGGTCAATCATTGAGACAGACAATGTACATTATCTTCCAATCAATTACTGTAGTGTGTGTGTGTGTGTGTGTGTGTGTGTGTGTGGTGGGAGGGGGGCTGCTCTGTCTTCACTCTCTGAATATGTTGCCCTGCTCAAATCTTGACCCATCTGGCCTTAGATCAGCTCATGGGACTCCACAATACTGCACTAACCCAATAGCTAGCAAATACATGATACCAGACATAGAAATCCAGTCACTACAAATGTATCCATGGTTAATTGCTCCCCTGTTGAGAGCAACTATAACTCTCACTCATGAATTCTTGCATCACTGTGATCATTTGGCTGCATGTATTTATTTGTATTCCTATTTCATTCATATGTGGCCTTTCAACTGCCAAATAAAGAGGATTTAAAGCTGCATATGTACATTAGAGAAGAATAAACAGATTCTTGATATCAGATGGAGTGACACTTTTTCCCCAGGTTGTCAGGCTGTGGAGTCCCAGAGGAAGGCTGTGTTTCTCTGGCTTCAGCTCTGAGGTCTAATCCCTCCCACCTGAGAGAGCTGGACCTCAGCTACAATCACCCAGGAGACTCAGGACTGGCGCTGCTCTCTGCTGTACAGAAAGATCCACTCTGTAAACTACAGACACTCAGGTAAAGGCTGAATATGTGGCTGGACGTATCAATGAGATTAATGCACTGTATCTATTTTCCACATGATTGTGAGTGTGACATTCAACCTCTGTGGGTTCTTCTGTGGTTGATATAGTGTGGACCATGGTGGAGAGTGCAGGCTCAAACCTGGGCTGATCAAATGTAAGTCACCACCGCTGTAGAGAATAGGACTGTGATATTACTCAAGAACCAGGGTACAGCAGAGTTCAAACAGAGCACCAGTATTGTATTCATATGTAAATCTTAAATATTAGCAAATGTGAATTAGTTTTATCCCTTTTAAAACATTTTCAATTAATCATTAATATTTTGTGAAAAAAATAATGTTGCCATAACAAGATCACATTGTGAGTATTGTAAGTTATTCATTTATATTGATTTGATGATTATTTTTGCCCTCTCAATCAGATGCCTGTGAGCTCACACTGGACCCAAACACAGCAGACAGACGCCTCTCTCTGTCTGAGGAGAACAGAAAGGTGACACGGGGGAGAAAGAAGCAGCTGTATCCTGATCACCCAGAGAGATTTGACTACTGGGACCAAGTGCTGTGTAGAGAGGGTCTGACTGGGCGCCGTTACTGGGAGGTAGAGAGGAGTGAGGGAGAGGCTGTTATAGGAGTGACATATAAAGGAATCAGCAGGAGAGGATGGGGTCATGACTGTAGGGTGGGAAACAATGACAAGTCCTGGAGGCTGTTCTGCTCTGATGACAGTTACTCCGCCTGGCACAATAAGAAGAAGACTGACATACCTGTCCCCTCCTCTGGCTCCCACAGAGTAGGAGTGTATCTGGACTGGCCGGCCGGCACTCTGTCCTTCTACAGCGTCTCCTCTGACACACGGACCCTCCTGCACACATTCCACTCCACATTCACTGAGCCGCTCTACCCAGGGTTTTATCTTTGGTACAATGGCTATTCAGTTACCCTTTGTAAACTAGTCTCAGGGAGATCACACTGAACACCAAAGGCTCAAAGATGACGGATCATAACATGATGCAGTTGGATAGTGGTGTGTTTTCACTGAGATGTTGGATGTACAGATGTTCCCTCTCCTAGTGTGTAGGGTGTAGTGTGTAGTGTGTAGGATTGTTGTGTGTAGTTATATTATGTTTTACTATATATATATATATATATATATATATATATAGTAAAACATAATATAACTACACACAACAATCCTACACACTATATATATTATGTCACATATATATTAAATGTCATATATATTATGTCACATGTCACATATATATTAAATAAAATGCATCTGATAGTAAAATAGACTGCAATAGAGTGACAAAAAATAGAAGCTTACATGTTTTTTAGTTTTTTTGATGGAAATGCATCTGACAATCCAGATGAATGATTAGATGATCAAATCAGACTGATGATGAACTCTGAGAATAACACAGGAGAGAGTGTCTGTATGTATATAAGAGTTGGTTAGATTGGGTGTTTGAGTTGTGATGCTGGATTACGTTGCTGTGTGTAAGGTAGCAGGGAGTGGATGTGAAGACAGCTCTCCTTCTCTGTCAGTACAACATGGACATGTTCTGTAATTCACTTTCCATAGATTCCTTCACCTGTCCATCTATCCAACGTACATGTTGTTCCTTCTCCTGTGTGTGTGTGTGTGTGTGTGTGTGTGTGTGTGTGTGTGTGTGTGTGTGTGTATATATATAAGAGTTGGTTAGATTGGGTGTTTGAGTTGTGTCGCCGAGGGTGAGTCTTGTACGGCCTTTCCCCGGCCTGAACACCATTCCCAACGGTCCCCAGTTAAGCACGGCAGGATCGGCCCGAGGTTTGAGAGCAACCTTGGTGAATCACCACGACACTGCTAGAAAGAGAAAAAGCTTAGCAGCCGGGGGCCCGACCTGACGAGGGACACCGCGGCTGAGGATGTTCCTGAAACACATTTTATCTTCCATCTATCCTTCAAATAGGTGCAACTGCATAACTGCTTATGAATGATAAGTTGATTCAAATAGGTGTAAACTGCATAACTGCTTATGAATGATAAGTTGATTCAAATAGGTGTGACTGCATAACTGCTTATGAATGATAAGTTGATTAAAATATGTGTAACTTCATAACTGCTTAAGAGGAACTAGAGTGTGAGTGTATGACCCCGTGTCAACATGTCTGCTTAGGCCTCATTGTGATGACGGCATGCTACCAATGAAAGTACTAAGAATATAAGAATACCAATGTTTGATTGTGTAATCTTACTCAGGGATGATTACTGATGTATGATACTATATTACTGAAGTTTATTTTGATGATGCAGAGTTTTATTATTGCATAAAAGGGGATATTATATAGGGCCTACGGGGTGAAGTAGGTCAGGTGGTGGGAATCCCCAACAAGAAGTACTACTGTGTCCATAATCAAGTATGAGAATGATAACGATGATTAAGTGTAACAATGTGAAGTATAGAGTGATTTACTGGTTTTGATCTATGATATTTGATCACTATACTGTATTACTGTTTGGATGTATTGTATTGATGTCGATGAGGTTTTGTAACACTGAGAGTTGAGGGACAGAGAAAGTTCCTTAAAAGGACTTCCCCAAAAGCACTTCCTTATTTACTTTAGAAGGAAGCTACTTAGCTACTAGCTTAGCTTAGCCACGGTTCTAGCTAATCGCTTAAAGGGTTAAACACCGCTCTGTTTGTAGACAAAGAAGATGTCACGTGTGAGGAATCTTGGGTCTGTTAGTAAACAGAGATTATGTCATATGAGATGAGTTTTGGATCAAAAGCAGAGTATAAAAAGAGCTCCCCGGAGCAGCGCAGCGGTCATTCCCCGCTGAGGAGCGTTAAAACCTGAAGAACCGGAGCAGGACGGAGCGTGTTGGATACCTCACCCCGGGGTGGAACTGGAGCTCTCATAGTCTGGTGCCCGAGAAGTTCTCCGTGGCCGGAGTTCACACTCTGATCAAATCCTGACTAACGGACTCGCCATTGGATTGCAACAGAGGACCTGGTGGATCTTTCTTTGAGGAAGAACGGACTTAGAGGAAAAGCTGAGACCGGTAGAGCAGTTTCAGGGGGCAAAGCTGAGACACTCTGCAGGTATCAGAGTCCCTCGGCCAGGGGAGCATAACACCGGCTCTTTACCACAGCCGTGGCGGAAAGAGGAACCGGCTTCACTCGACGGAGAGGACAAGTAGATTAGGCAGAGGAGGGATAGAGGTAGAGATTTTATTATTTTCTCATTTTTATAATTTTTATATTTTCATCATTTTAATATTTTAATACTCTGTCTGTAACCCATTTTTATGATAACTTAGCTATGCTGTAATGCTTTAATCCATTATTAAACAATCTAACCTGCATTTAAAGTAACGGTTTTCTAAACTCAATTTTTAAAAATGTTATTTTTATTGAACTATTCCATTCATCAAAAGTATTTTTACCTCCTCCTGGTGACATAAAAGGTTATAGATTACTGTGCATATTTCATCATATGATCTGAATGGTTATATCTAGCCCATCATTACCTACTTTGGGTAAATTGTACTTACCGATAAACACCTTTCCGCAACCACACCAACTTGCACTCATATAAGATTAGAGCAGTCGTTAACCATAGAGGTTACCCACTTCTGTGTACGGTTTTCGGGGGAGTTTTCAGTTCAACTGAAGTGGGTAAAGGAAGTCAATGGAGGAACTATGGGACGTAGACTGTTAACAGCGGAGTGAGTCTAATCCACACCAACCTACACAGGACCTGTTAGGAAGTAGCTTACAGGGTAAGACCCTGCAGGCTGACGTCCATACCTGTTAGTCGGAGGGTTGGTCCGGGGTCCTGTACAGGGCCTGAACTGCCGGGGAGACAAGGTGTCATGATCATCAAAAAAACCCTGAAACACTTTTGTGTTTTTTTTCTCGTGTAACTTTTAAATAAAGATTAACTTGTTTTTACTCATGCTGTTTCTTTCATGGAAATCCTGATAGTTCACGTATCGTCTGTGCTCTGTCGTAGAGCTGGGCATCTTCGGCTCATCGAGTTACAAGGAGACCTCCTTCACCTCACGGAGGAGGTGAAAGTGAGAGGTGATTTGTATTATTACTCTCCAGGACCAGCTGAGAGAGCGTCTCCTACAGATCGGCCCCTCCCGTTACTAGACTGGTCCCCAAACCGGTGGTCAGATAATACAAAGAAAAACAGGCTCGCGGCTGAGAGTGTCACTCCCCAGGTTTTCCCCCGTTGGTGTAAAATGGCTTGAAAGAGGAAAAATGTGCTAAACATAAATAAATAAATAACATTGATGGTACTTGATAATAATACGCACAGCACATAATATTATTGGAATACTGTGATATATACATATCTGCCATTTTACTGACGCTTTTATCCAAAGCGACTTACATTGCAGTGAGTGCGTACATTTCAGTATATATGGTCCCAGCAGGAATCAAACCCACAACCTAAGCATTGTTAGCGCCGTGCTCTACCAACTGAACCACAGAGGACCAGGTGTGTGACTGTGTCATGATGAGCCACAGAGGACCAGGTGTGTGACTGTGTCATGATGAGCCACAGAGGACCAGGTGTGTGACTGTGTCATGATGAGCCACAGAGGACCAGGTGTGTGACTGTGTCATGATGAGCCACAGAGGACCAGGTGTGTGACTGTGTCATGATGAGCCACAGAGGACCAGGTGTGTGACTGTGTCATGATGAGCCACAGAGGACCAGGTGTGTGACTGTGTCATGATGAGCCACAGAGGACCAGGTGTGTGACTGTGTCATGATGAGCCGCATCAAACCAAACCATAACAAGTGTGGAGTAAATATGTTGTCCCCCACAACTGAGTTACCCACACACACACACACACACACACACATACACACCCACACACCCTCACACACACCCACACACACATACACACCCACACACACATACACACCCTCACACACACCCACACAGCCAGCAGAGGGAGGAAGTCAGCAAGATGATTTACATGACCAGTTCCTGGTCATAGTCCAGTTCATTACACACAACACAGAGAAAGAAGCAGATTCCTCTCAGGAGACGGAACCTTAACCTCGATAGTAACGCAAATACACAGAAGCTGATTTCCGTTACCAAAAGGTAAGAATCTTACAGAAATATGACAGCGCTTATTTTTTAGGTTGTTTTTATTGCTGTTGTTTGTTGTTGAGGTTATTTTTGTTCAAATGTGTAGCTCACGGTATGAGGAAACAAGTCAAGTACAGTACACAAAAGTCTTCATTGTTAGGCTGGTTTTTAGCAGACGCCTTTGTCCAAAGCGACTTACAATATACATTTAAATAGATGACCATGAGTGATATTGTAATGCAAATACGTATTTAGACTTTGGTATGATGTTTAGACTGCAGTTTTTACTCAAGCTTAGCCAGGACTATGTTAGCCAGCTACCTAGCGTTTGTTTCTTCTACTTATATACCTTTTCTGATTATTAAGTGTTACTGTAAGCTTATGGTAATTCTCGTTGAGTTTGTAACGTTTGGCAGTGTAGGTTAAGTTACATCATTTTCGCTATCTTTTGTGTTAGCTAACTGCTCACATTAGCAAATTGGCTAGGTGAGAACATGCCTCCACGTGTTAGCTGTGTTGCTGTCCAGCAAAGGAGTTGGTATTGCAAGATCCTGATATGAGGACTGTGCATATCTGTAACTTCAATTGTGGGTATCAGACCCACAGAAAACGTTTCAACTTTTTACTTGGAATAGTTAGTGGAGCAGCTAGGAGGTGTTTTCTCCTCAAAATGAATGAAAAGCAACAGGCACATGCATGGTGAAAATCCTCATTGTTTCATGATTCTCCTGTAAATCGATGGCTTGTTGGTCATAAATCAATTGTAGTTTTCAATAATAGGCTACTGTGCAAATTCAAAAGGATTTTAAGGTTTGTAAAAAGGATGACTTTACATAAATTATATAAGTTCTTCATATAAAAACGACCTCAGTATCACTGCACTGTGATAGTGCGGCATATTCTTAATCTTGACACTTATGTTTTTATTTGTTTATTCACAGCAGGCGGTAACCCTCACCTTGTTTCACTCTCTTCACATTGATAAGCACTGTCATGTTTTACAGAGGCATTATGATTCTGGCTCTGGTTCTATTTGGACTGTGTGGGCCTGGCTTGATTAACAAATAGTTATTTAATTATATCCTTTTACAGGAAATGCTGGTTAAAGTGGAGATCCGAGGAGTGCAGGAATACATTAGAGTTCCACAGACTGATCAAGTCTTTCAATATTCAAGAAGTTCCTTCAAGAAAGTTTGTAGTTTATTTATGGAAATAGTTTTGCATTTAATGTTATCACTGTAGTTGAACATGCAATCTTAAATATTCTGCAAATACAGTGATTAGTTTGCAGGTGCTAGTGTCCCATAGGTATTACACAAACTGTTCTATCAGCAAATAGATTCATATTGTATTAATGCAATGTACTGTACTTTTGATTCTCCTAGTAACAGAGAAGTTTAGTCTGGAAGAGAATTTCAGTGGGGGCAAGCTAAGCTTGACTGATGTGTCAGGAACAGAGGTGGGTGGAGATGTCTTCGATGAGCTTGTAAAGTCAGGTGTCTTGACCTTCATGGTCCCTTTCCCAGTAGGTAAGGAAAGTACTTGAAAAGGCAAGGGTTTTGATGAGGTATCACAGGCAGTGTGAACCCTGAGAGGCACATAATGTTTTGTCAAATATTGTCATTATCATTTTGGAGGCCTCAAACTGTTATCATTTGATATTCTATTGATCATTATCTTTGGCACACATATTATCCATAGATGGACAGACTAAAATGTGTAGATCTGGATGTTCAGCTGGTCGAAAATTCTCATCTGTCGTGACTGCACTGTCCCCAGCTTCATCCCATTCATCCTTGGTCGCTTCATCCCATTCATCCTTGGTAGTGGCGGAGACTCCACTATCCCCAGCTTCATCCCATTCATCTGATTCTACAATTGTCCTTGAGTCCACAAGAAAGAGGAGGAACCCATCAGGCTTAATGGATCAATATGAAGCAAAACAGGTAAGCTTTGAAAAAATACATTTAAAATCCTCAATTAAGTCATTTTTATTATTGATAATATCTTTAAATATATATCTGCAGAAGAATATTGGGTATTCTGTATAAAGGAATGCCATAGAAAAGTGAATTGTTTTTTGGGGGGAAAAAAATCACAAAAATCCTCTTTTAAATTTCCGTAAGCAAGCTTCCTTACAAGCCTCCATTGTAACATGTTTTGTCAGAAAGTTGAAAATGTTCTGAGGGCCAATCAGAAGGGTGAGAAATCTTTAAGGAGTATGACAAGACGACAACACTACCGGATGCAACACGTAAACAGATGGTGAACATCCTGGTTGCAGATATGATGGAGTTACATGGGTAAGAATGTATCTCCATCTTCTCTCCCTTGCAAAACATACACACTTACAAGGTGGGCTCAAGCATAAACTATGATTTGTTTTGAAAGGAGGATTCCACCGCCAAGTGTGAGAACCAATTATGCACTGGGAATTGTGACACTTTTTCCGTACCTCTAAGATCCATTCTCCAAACAAGGATATGTAAGTTCTTGTTTTCTATGTGAAAACCCAAACCATTGTATTTTCTATACTTTCTTCCCTTTTTAGTTTCCTTGTTTGTATTTCAATCCTGTTTCAGATGAGTATATAGGTTTCTCAGCCTTGTATTTCCCACTAGTTTTTGTAAAGTTTTATATTGTCAGTGTCTAAACTTATTGTGTTGAGTAATTTATATGAATATGTGTGCCTTGGTTTTGTTGTCTTAAACAAGAACACTACTATGATCCTGAGGGTAACACTGGCTACATTGCATGGAGGATCAAGACGGTTCAACGCAACACCTCTGCTGGCTCCCGGGGTCATTCCAAGACAGTTATTCAGGATGGTCCAACAACCAGAGGAGAATCTTTGTTGGCCTGTGAACAGCTATTTGGTGAGGAGTGCAGGGAGGCGATATCTACAATCAGACATTCAACTGATGAATCTGTGGTCAGAGACAAAATGAGAGTGACTTTCGAGTATCGACAGAAGATGGTCCATGATGAGGATGCATCATCATCAGTCCTGGATGTGTTCCTTCATTTCCTTGATGTGCCTGGATTGGTAAGAAAATCTTTAGCTTTTGTAGTAGTTTCAGTATTTGACCCCACCATTTCCCTTTGTCATCTATACTTAAACCTGTATATCAAAATATTGTCTCCTTGTTTTTAGATCGACCAGGATTTCTCCATGATGTTTGGTGACGAAGTGTCTCAGAAATTCCTGGCAAAGTGGTCAACATTCTGCAAGCCAAAAGTCATCGCAGACTGCAAGACTCTTCCACCAAATCAGTACATTGTTGAGCTGCTGTCAGGAACTGAACCTCAACCTGAGGACAACCACGGTCAGTATAGACGGTTTTGTATTTCCAAAATATTTCATTAGTGTTCATTAGTGTCTAACTTCATTCTTTTGTGATGTCTTTAAGATGGGACAGTGATATGTCGTCAATCCTTTTTCTGCTGCATCTGCTCCCTCCGACCTCAAGAGGCCAGAAAAAAACAGCCAAGATCAGTTCAGCTCAAGCAGCCAGCCATCTTGTGAGATATCTTAAGGTATGCAAAAGTTAATTTTTAAACCTCAGATGTGCACTTTGAGGTGCAGATTATTTTGGAATTCTGAGACAAACATCATCTCATTTTGTTCATTCCATCTGTAAATAAGATGTGATGAAATGCTTTGTGATAAAAAAACCATGCAAAGAGTTTAATTTTCATATTTACTTTGTCCCTTTTCTGACCTACAGGAAGGAGCCAGTGTGACTACCTTCCTTGAGACTGCTGACACAAAACAACCATTCCTCCTCTGCATCGGTGAGCAAAGGAATGATATCCAACGGTTCTACCTTGTTATCGACCGAAAACCGAAACCATGCAAGGCACATACATCAGTGGCAGCTTTTGATGAACTGTTCAAAACTCACTACGTCTTCAGTCTTTCATATGACGAAGGTCTTTGTAATTTCTACACATTTATCCAAACCACAATTTACAACATCGATATCGGAAGAGCAAAGGAGAGCCCACGTGTTAAAGAACTTAGAGCAAGACTGCTGCAGCGAGAGGACTGCATTTATAAACAGCCTTCAAGATGTTCACATGTTTTGTATGTAAAGCGCACCACAAAAATTGTTTGGTTCTTTGTCAATATCTAAAATTTCAACATGGTCTATATCCTGGCAAAACGTTACGTTTAAAACGTGGAGAGCTAGGTTGTCCATTATTATTTTGTACTAAAAGTGGCTTCCGAAAGCACCTCAACAAGGTGCATAGTCACAGCATGGATCAAGAGGTTGATACTAATCAGGATGTTGCCACTCAGAAAGAACGTGAGGCGGAATGTTCAAGTGATCGCCCAACTGTTGTTGCCACTTTGCAGATTCCACCGGTACCAACAAAGCTTTGTGAAGTAACAAGTCAGCTATCTTCAATGTGTGGATCAATTGTTGCACATCTGCAAGCATCAGGTCTCCCTGAAAGTGCTGTCCAAACAAGTGTTTGTTCAATGGAAGAAGTCGTTAATGACGTCCAAAGCCAAGTAGCAGTTCTCAAAACGGTTTCTCCTGAAACTAAGAGTTCAGGCATTTCTCAAAAAATAGAGCACTGTTTTGATCAATTAGGTAATCCTTTTTCAGAATTAAACACGGGGGCAAAGAGGCATAAATATTACAATGAAAAATGGGAAATTGTTGAACCTAAAGAATATGTCCTTGGGGTGAGACTGGATTTGCGCAGAGGTAGAACTACAGGTGTCTACAATCAGGTTCCTGTAACAAACAAGTGCATGTATGTGCCGATTCTGGGTACACTCAAATCCATATTCAAAAACAGCCAAGTAAGAGAGAGCTTTTTACAGGACAAACAAAGTGAAAATGGTATTTACAAACACATCAATGATGGGTCATATTTCCAAAACCATGCCCTGTTCTCACAGCAAAAGCATGCTTTACAGATTCTACTCTATTACGATGATTTTGAAACTGCTAACCCTCTAGGTTCCAAGAAGGTGACACACAACATTGGGGGTGTCTACTTTACTCTAAAACATCTTCCACCCAAGTGTAACTCAGTACTGATGAATGTACATCTTGCAGCTCTATTCTACACTGAAGATCTGAAGACATATGGTTTTGATGTGATACTAAAGCCTCTTATTGATGACCTGAAAATCTTAGAAACCGAAGGAATACAGCTTCCTTGTTTTGAACAACCATTGTTTGGCTCAGTAATTCAAGTAACAGGAGATAATCTGGCTTTAAATAGCTTGTTGGGGTTTGTGGAATCTTTCAGTGCAACATATTTTTGTAGGTTTTGTTTAATGAGTAAGGAAGAAGTGCAATCTGTATTTACTGAGAATCATCCTGGGTTAATTTTCCGTTCCAAAGAGGCTCATACTGAACATTGTAGGGCACTCAATGAAAATCTTGAACTGCGGTCATTATATGGTGTTAAAAAGTCATGTGTGCTCAATTCATTTCCAACTATGCTGTTGATATAATGCATGATTTGCTAGAGGGTGTGGTACAGTATGAACTTAAGCTGTTTTTTGAGTACCTCGTTAAACAGGGCTATGTCTCTTTGAACTCATTGTCAGACAGGATACAGAGCTTTAATTACGGTTACACAGAACATAAAAACAAACCAAGTGGGTTAAAGATGGACGATAAGAGCAAACACCTGGGTCAGAATGCCGTCCAGTCATGGTGTCTTCTGCACACACTTATATTGGGTGATGTCATTGAAAGGGATAACAGTCACTGGAACTTTCTGCTGCTTCTAATACAGATTGTCAATATAGTGTTTTCCTACAGCATAACTGATGGGATGATATATTACTTGAAACATCTGATCTGTTATCACCATACTCTGTTCAAAGCATTGTTTCCCGACAAGAAGTTGATCCCCAAGCACCATTTGATGATACACTATCCGAGATGCATACAAAAAAATTGGCCCTCTTATCCATATGTGGTGCATGCGATTTGAAGCCAAACACACATTTTTCAAAAGATGTGGTAAAGATTTCAAAAATCTCACCAAATCATTGGTGAAGCAGCATCAGCGCCAACTGGTGTTTCAATTTGAAAATTATTGTTTTAGATTATTTGAATTTGGTCCTACAACATCAAAAACAATCAGCACCTTGCAAGGTGGGGAAGAACTTAGTCAGACATTATACTTAGAAGCATGTTCAAGTGTTTCAAGCACCAACTGGGTCAGAAATGATGGTACTGAGTACCAGGTTGATTTGTTCATATGCACTGGATGTACCGATGATCTCCCTGCTTTCAAAAAGATCTGTGATATTATTATATACGAAGAGTGTGCTTTCATAATAGCCTGTAATGTAGAAACAATGTACTATGATGACCACTTTAATGCCTACTGTATAGAAGACCAAATGGATGAGTTTTCTGTTATCTGCGTTGATGAACTGACTCATTTCAAACCATTTGACAAGCAGTGCTCTAATGAGAATAGTCACAAAGCATACATAGTGCCCTATTCTTATATGTAGAAAAGTTTTCAGTAAATACAGATTGCACTTCTGTCACAAAGTTGTCGCAGTGAAGTTGTTACATTATTTTTCATTTTTTATTTTGAATAAATAAGCCTCAAAGTCTGGTACTATTCTGTGATGTACATCATCTAATTTTGTTCATTGCATCTGTAAATATGATGTGATGAAATGCTTAGTAATAAAACCATGCATATTTACTTTGTACCTTTGCTTACCTACAGAAGGGAGCCAGTGTGACGTGTACATTGAAATTGTCTTTGTTTTGTCTGCCATTTATCTGCCATCAAGATCTGGATGATAACAAAATAAAAAATGTTTTTCATAAAGCAATCAACTTGTATGTCATTCTTATTTTTAATTGGTTCATTACCGAATTATTTAAATATTTAAATGTTTTATTTTAATTGTAAAGCAGCATATTTTGACTTTATAGTGTTAATGAGGCAACTCCTTTTATAGAAATTCAAATCACACTGAGAGAGTTAATTTCTAACACTAAGCACTGGAGTTGAAAACATGTAACACTGGTAAATGTTAACCAGTGTTAAATTTCAACTATAGAAAGAGTTGATATTAACTCTATTATAGTGTAAACATGGCAACACTTTCCAAAGTGTTAAATTCACTCTGTGGGGAGTGGACCCCTCCGGACACTTTAAAAGTGTTGAAATTAACTCTATTAGAAGAGTTAATTTGAGTCTGTCGATTTTGCTGTGTAGTGATTCAACTACTAGTGATTCGACTACTAGTGATTCAACTACTTGTGATTCAACTACTAGTGATTTGACTACTAGTGATGATTCAACTGCTAGTGATGATTCAACTACTAGTGATTCAACTACTAGTGATTCAACTACCAGTGATTCAACTACTAGTGATTCAACTACTAGTGATTCAACTGCTAGTGATGATTCAACTACTAGTGATTCAACTACTAGTGATTCAACTGCTAATGATTCAACTACTAGTGATTCAACTACTAGTGATTCAACTACTAGTGATTCAACTGCTAGTGATTCGACTACTAGTGATGATTCAACTACTAGTGATTCAACTACTAGTGATTCAACTGCTAGTGATGATTCAACTACTAGTGATTCAACTACTAGTGATTCGACTACTACTGATGATTCAACTACTAGTGATTCAACTGCTAGTGATTCAACTACTGATGATTCAACTACTAGTGATTCAACTACTAGTGATTCAACTGCTAGTGATTCAACTACTGTCTCCCGGCAGTCAGGCCCTGTACAGGTGCCCCGGACCAACCCTCCGACTAACAGGTATGGACGTCAGCCTGCAGGGTCTTACCCTGTAAGCTACTTCCTAACAGGTCCGGTGTAGGTTGGTGTCGATTAGACTCACTCCGCTGTTAACAGTCTACGTCCCATAGTTCCTCCATTGACTTCCTTTACCCACTTCAGTTGAACTGAAAACTCCCCCGAAAACCGTACACAGAAGTGGGTAACCTCTATGGTTAACGACTGCTCTAATCTTATATGAGTGCAAGTTGGTGTGGTTGCGGAAAGGTGTTTATCGGTAAGTACAATTTACCCAAAGGAGGTAATGATGGGCTAGATATAACCATTCAGATCCTATGATGAAATATGCACAGTAATCTATAACCTTTTATGTCACTAGGAGGAGGTAGAAATACTTTTGATGAATGGAATAGTTCAATAAAAATAACATTTTAAAAAATTGAGTTTAGAAAACTGTTACTTTAAATGCAGGTTAGATTGTTTAATAATGGCTTAAAGCATTACAGCATAGCTAAGTTATCATAAAAATGGGTTACAAACAGAGTATTAAAATATAAAAATGATGAAAATATAAAAATGATAAAAATTAGAAAAGAATAAAATCTCTACCTCTATCCCTACTCTGCTTAATCTACTTGTCCTCTCCGTCGAGTGAAGCCGGTTCCTCTTTCCGCCACGGCTGTGGTAAAGAGCCGGTGTTATGCTCCCCTGGCCGAGGGACTCTGATTCCCGCAGAGTGTCTCAGCTTTGCCCCCTGAAACTGCTCTACCGGTCTCAGCTTTTCCTCTAAGTCCGTTCTTCCTCAAAGAAAGGTCCGCCAGGTCCTCTGTTGCAATCCAGTGGCGAGTCCGTTAGTCAGGATTTGATCAAAGTGTGAACTCCGGCCACGGAAAACTTCTCGGGCACCAGACTATGAGAGCTCCAGTTCCACCCCGGGGTGAGGTATCCAACACGCTCCGTCCTGCTCCGGTTCTTCAGGTTTTAACGCTCCTCAGCGGGGAATGACCGCTGCGCTGCTCCGGGGAGCTCTTTTTATACTCTGCTTTTGATCCAAAACTCCTCCCATATGACATAATCTCTGTTTACTAACAGACCCAAGATTCCTCACACGTGATCCTCTCTGTTTACTAACAGAGCCAAGATTCCTCACACGTGATTCTCTCTGTTTACTAACAGAGCCAAGATTCCTCACACGTGATTCTCTCTGTTTACTAACAGAGCCAAGATTCCTCACACGTGATTCTCTCTGTTTACTAACAGAGCCAAGATTCCTCACACGTGATTCTCTCTGTTTACTAACAGACCCAAGATTCCTCCCACGTGATCCTCTCTGTTTACTAACAGAGCCAAGATTCCTCCCACGTGATCCTCTCTGTTCACTAACAGACCCAAGATTCCTCACATGTGACATCTTCTTTGTCTGCAAACAGAGCGGTGTTTAACCCTTTGAGCGATTAGCTAGAACCGTGGCTAAGCTAAGCTAGTAGCTAAGTAGCTTCCTTCTAAAGTAAATAAGGAAGTGCTTTTGGGGAAGTCCTTTTAAGGAAGTTTCTCTGTGCCTCAACTCTCAGTGTTACAAAACCTCATCAACATCAATACAATACATCCAAACAGTAATACAGTATAGCAATCAAATATCATAGATCAAAACCAGTAAATCACTCTATACTTCACATTGTTACACTTAATCATTGTTATCATTCTCATACTTGATTATGGACACAGTAGTACTTTTTGTTGTGGATTCCCACCACCTGACCTACTTCACCCCGTAGGCCCTATATAATATCCCCTTATATGCAATAATAAAACTCTGTATCATCAAAATAAACGTCAGTAATATAGTATCATACATCAGTAATCATCCCTGAGTAAGATTCACACAATCAAACATTGGTATTCTTATATTCTTAGTACTTTCATTGGTAGCATGCCGTCATCATAATGAGGCCTAAGCAGACATGTTGACACGGGGTCATACACTCACACTCTAGTTCCTCTTAAGCAGTTATGCAGTTACACCTATTTGAATCAACTTATCATTCATAAGAAGTTATGCAGTCACACCTATTTGAATCAACTTATCATTCATAAGCAGTTATGCAGTCACACCTATTTGAATCAACTTATCATTCATAAGCAGTTATGCAGTTGCACCTATTTGAGGGATAGATGGAAGATAAAATGTGTTTCAGGAACATCCTCAGCCGCGGTGTCCCTCGTCAGGTCGGGCCCCCAGCTGCTAAGCTTTTTCTCTTTCTCTTGCCGTGTCGTGGTGATTCACCAAGGTTGCTCTCAAACCTCGGGCCGATCCTGCCGTGCTTAACTGGGGAACGTTGGGAATGGTGTTCAGGCCGGGGAAAGGACGTAATAGACTCGCCCTCGGTGACACAACTCAAACACCCAATTTAACCAACTCTTACACACACACACACACACACACACACACACAGGAGAAGGAACAACATGTACGTTGGATAGACAGACAGGTGAAGGGATCTATGGAAAGTGAATGACAGAACATGTCCATGTTGTACTGACAGAGAAGGAGAGCTGTCTTCACATCCACTCCCTGCTATCTTACACACGGCAACGTGATCCAGCATCACAACTCAAACACCCAATCTAACCAACTCTTATATACATACAGACACTCTCTCCTGTGTTATTCTCAGAGTTCATCATCAGTCTGATTTGATCATCTAATCATTCATCTGGATTGTTTCACTGTCAGTTGCATTTCCATAAAAAAAATAAAAAAAACATGTAAGCTTCTGTTTTTTTGTCGCTCAATTGCTGAACCTATTTCCTATCAGATGCATTTTATTTAATTTAATAATGTATATATACATATATATATATATATATATACATATATATACAGTAAAAAATAATATAACTACACACGACACACTACACACTACACCCTACACACTGGGAGAGGGAACATCTGTACATCCAACATCTCAGTGAAAACACACCACTATCCAACTGCATCATGTTCTGATCCGTCATCCTTGAGCCTTTGGTGTTCAGTGTGATCTCCCTGAGACTAGTTTACACAGGGTCACTGAACAGCCCACATACCCAAGATAAAACCCTGGGTAGAGGGGCTCAGTGAATGTGGAGTGGAATGTGTGCAGGAGGGTCCGTGTGTCAGAGGAGACGCTGTAGAAGGACAGAGTGCCGGCCGGCCAGTCCAGATACACTCCTACTCTGTGGGAGCCAGAGGAGGGGACAGGTATGACAGTCTCCTCATCATTGTGCCAGGTGGAGTAACTGTTACCAGAGCAGTACAGACTCCAGGACTTGTCATTGTATCCCAACAAACAGTCATGACCCCATCCTCTCCTGCTGATTCCTTTATATGTCACTCCTATATAAGCCACTCTCCCACTCCTCTCTACCTCCCAGTAACGGCGCCCAGTCAGACCCTCTCTACACAGCACCTGTGGCCAGTAGTCAAATCTCTCTGGGTGATCAGGATACGGCTGCTCCTCTCTCCCCCGTGTCACCTTTCTGTTCTCCTCAGTCAGAGAGAGGAGTCTGTGTGCTGTGTTTGGGTCCAGTGTGAGCTCACAGGCATCTGATTGAGAGGGCAAAAATAATCATCAAATCAATACAATTGAATAACTTACAATATTCACAATGTGATCTTGTTATGGTAACATTCTTTTTCTCTTCACAACACTCTTCACAAAATATTACTTGAATTAATTGAAATTGTTTTACAAGGGATACAACTAATTCACATTAACTAATATTTTAGATTTACATATGAATACAATACTGGTGCTCTGTTTGAACTCTGCTGTACCCTGGTTCTTGAGTAATATCACAGTCCTATTCTCTACAGCCTTGGTGACTTACATTTGATCAGCCCAGGTTTGAGCCTGCACTCTCCACCATGGTCCACACTATATCAACCACAGAAGAACCCACAGTGGTTGAATGACACTCACAATCATGTGGAAAATAGATACAGTGCATTAATGTCATTGATGCGTCCAGCCACATATTCAGCCTTTACCTGAGTGTCTGTAGTTTACAGAGTGGATCTTTCTGTACAGCAGAGAGCAGCGCCAGTCCTGAGTCTCCTGGGTGATTGTAGCTGAGGTCCAGCTCTCTCAGGTGGGAGGGATTAGACCTCAGAGCTGAAGCCAGAGAAACA
>NC_139654.1:822500-827500 GCF_951799395.1 Argentina silus | reverse complement strand
TCTGGAACGCCGGAGCCGATGTCCAGAAGTTGTCGTCGGCTGTACGATATGGACGCTAAACTGTTTTTAGCGAGAATACTTGAAATAAACACGCAAATAACCACTAATTCAGCGAGACAGCGGGCTTCGCGATGTATGCGCGCCGCCATCTTGGTACACGCCCTCCCTGCGTGATTGGTGGATTTGGTAGCAGGCTAGGTTGAGTCGCTCAGACGCTGCCTTTTGATTGGTCGATTCGCACGTCCGTCTTCTTCGCCACACGTGTTGTCGGTATTGACAAACATTTCAGTGACATGCGCGCGATGCAGTGCTAATATTAGCATGTAGCCTACTTCACTGGATAAGAATACAACAATAGCATTTAGCATACTCCACCGGCTATGAATGCAACGTTAGCATGCAGCCTACTCCATTGGATAACCCTACTACGTTAACATGGAACATACTCCACTGGATATCAAAACCAAGATGGCGGCGCGCATGCGTCGCGCGCATGTCACTGTCACTGAAATGTTTGTCAATACCGACAACACGTGTAGCGACGAAGACGGACGTGCGAATCGACCAATCAACAGGCAGCGTCTGAGCGACTCAACCTAGCCTGCTACCAAATCCACCAATCACGCAGGGAGGGCGTGTACCAAGATGGCGGCGCGCATACATCGCCGAGGTGGGCTGAGAGTTCGGCTCAAGATAACTCCACATCGACTCTCACTACTGTTATGTTTGTGTTTTATTTGTATTCCTAACTAGGAATGAACGGGCAGGGTTTCTTTTACTGGCTTTATTCCACGACGTTCATCTGTACATTCAAGCATCGTAGGTTTTACCTGCGGTCCCTCAGTCCGGGTACAACAGCATAGGGCGGAACCAATATCATGTACTGTAATAACAACAATTATTCATATACTGCTTACACTGTACTACTATACTGCGCATATACTGAACTACCTGTATATACTGCTCACACTGCAGTTTTCTGCTAACTGCATTTCGTTGTCTCTGTACTTGTACTCTGCACAATGACAATAAAGTTGAATCTAATCTAAACTACAACAGGCCTTATGGGTAGTGAAGTCTAAACTACAACAGGCCTTATGGGTAGTGAAGTCTAAACTACAGCAGGCCTTATGGGTAGTGAAGTCTAAACTACAACAGGCCTTATGGGTAGTGAAGTCTAAACTACAGCAGGCCTTATGGGTAGTGAAGTCTGAACTACAGCAGGCCTTATGGGTAGTGAAGTCTAAACTAAGCATTTCAATCAGGCTTTAGACCAGGAGACAGGATTATTTCAGCGACATTCTTTGTAATCAATGATATTGTCTGTGCCCTTGATAAAAAGCAGCATTGTGCTGCCTTGTTTAATGATCTATCAAAAGCTTTTGATCGAGTGGATCATTCACTGTTAGTGAGTCGACTGTCTTAAATAGATTTGGATCAGAATGCTTGTCAGTGGTTCCTGAACTCCCTCACAAATATAAGTCAGTGTGTCGTTGCTGACAATGTTCATTCACAACCGCTAGAGACCGTAATCTACAATATTCACTATCAAGCAGGTAGTTACAACAAAAATGGCATTACTGTTGTTTATTATAAGTTTATTGCGTCCCATACACAAGTGCAGGGAGTACAATTCTTAGGCTTGATTCCATGACAATGCAGCATACAAAATACACATAATACAAATAAGCAGTAGTGCAATGACAAGACAATAAGTGACACAAGTACGAGACAAGTGAGACATGTTGGAGACACGTAAGACAATAGCAGTGTGGTTGACTGTAGCTAGTTCATACAGTAGCAGTGTGATTGACTGTAGCTAGTTCATACAGTAGCAGTGTGATTGACTGTAGCTAGTTGATATAGTAGCATTGGGACTAGCTAGTTCATACAGTAGCAGTGTGATTGACTGTAGCTAGTTCATACAGTAGCAGTGTGATTGACTGTAGCTAGTTCATACAGTAGCAGTGTGATTGACTGTAGCTAGTTTATACAGTAGCAGTGTGATTGACTGTAGCTATTTTATACAGTAGCAGTGTGATTGACTGTAGCTAGTTCTTACAGTAGCAGTGTGATTGACTGTAGCTAGTTCTTACAGTAGCAGTGTGATTCACTGTAGCTAGTTCATACAGTAGCAGTGTGATTGACTGTAGCTAGTTCATACTGTAACAGTGTGATTGACTGTAGCTAGTTCATACAGTAGCAGTGTGATTGACTGTAGCTAGTTCATACAGTAGCAGTGTGATTGACTGTAGCTAGTTCATACAGTAGCATTGGGACTGTAGCTAATTCATACAGTAGCAGTGTGATTGACTGTAGCTAGTTCATACAGTAGCAGTGTGATTGACTGTAGCTAGTTGATACAGTAGCAGTGTGATTGACTGTAGCTAGTTGATACAGTAGCAGTGTGATTGACTGTAGCTAGTTCATACAGTAGCAGTGTGATTGACTGTAGCTAGTTCATACAGTAGCAATGTTATTGACTGTTGTTAGTTCATACAGTAGTCATGTGATTGTAGCTAGTTCTAGCGATAGTCAGTCACACTGCTACTGTGTGAAATAGCTACAGTCGCTAGTTAATATAGTGTATCATTGGGACTGTAGCTAGTTGATACAGTAGCAGTGTGGTTGACTGTAGCTAGTTCATACAGTAGCAGTGTGATTAACTGTAGCTAGTTTATATAGTGTAGCATTGGGACTGTAGCTATTTCGTACAGTAGCAGTGTGATTGACTGTAGCTAGTTTTTACAGTAGCAGTGTGATTGACTGTAGCTAGTTCACACAGTAGCAGTGTGATTGACTGAAGCTAGTTTATACAGTAGCAGTGTGAATGACTGTAGCTAGTTCATGCAGTAGCAGTGTGATTCACTGTAGCTAGTTCATACAGTAGCATTGTGAATGACTGTAGCTAGTTCATGCAGTAGCAGTGTGATTGACTGTAGCTAGTTCATACAGTAGCATTGTGAATGACTGTAGCTAGTTCATGCAGTAGCAGTGTGATTGACTGTAGCTAGTTCATACAGTAGTCATGTAATTGTAGCTAATTCTAGCGATAGTCAGTCACACTGCTACTGTATGAAATAGCTACAGTCGCTAGTTAATATAGTGTATCATTGGGACTGTAGCTAGTTCATACAGTAGCAGTGTGATTGACTGTAGCTAGTTCATATAGTGTAGCATTGGGACTGTAGCTATTTCATACAGTAGCAGTGTGATTGACTGTAGCTAGTTCATACAGTAGCAGTGTGATTGACTGTAGCTAGTTTATACAGTAGCAGTGTGATTGACTGTAGCTAGTTCATATAGTAGCAGTGTGATTGACTGTAGCTAGTTCCTACAGATGAAGTGTGATTGATGTAGCTAGTTCATACAGTAGCAATGTGGTTGACTGTAGCTAGTTCATACAGTAGCAGTGTGATTGACTGTAGCTAGTTCATATAGTGTAGCATTGGGACTGTAGCTATTTCATACAGTAGCAGTATGACTGACTGTAGCTAGTTCATACAGTAGCATTGGGACTTTAGCTAGGTCATACAGTAGCAGTGTGATTGATTGTAGCTAGTTCATACAGAAGCAGTGTGATTGACTGTAGCTAGTTCATACAGTAGCATTGTGAATGACTGTAGCTAGTTCATGCAGTAGCAGTGTGATTGACTGTAGCTAGTTCATACAGTAGTCATGTAATTGTAGCTAGTTCTAGCGATAGTCAGTCACACTGCTACTGTATGAAATAGCTACAGTCGCTAGTTAATATAGTGTATCATTGGGACTGTAGCTAGTTCATACAGTAGCAGTGTGGTTGACTGTAGCTAGTTGATACAGTAGCAGTGTGATTGACTGTAGCTAGTTCATACAGTAGCAGTGTGATTGACTGTATCTAGTTCATATAGTGTAGCATTGGGACTGTAGCTATTTCATACAGTAGCAGTGTGATTGACTGTAGCTAGTTCATACAGTAGCAGTGTGATTGACTGTAGCTAGTTCATATAGTGTAGCATTGGGACTGTAGCTATTTCATACAGTAGCAGTGTGATTGACTGTAGCTAGTTCATACAGTAGCAGTGTGGTTGACTGTAGCTAGTTCATACAGTAGCAGTGTGATTGACTGTGATTGCAACTTGAACATAAAAAATGGCAAAGACTAGAGCTGATGCTTTATTCAGACACTTTTATTCACAAGTTATAAAAGTAAACACGTTTGCAAAGGGGTTTTTCGTTGTCCTTTCAGACCGCCATTTATACTTTCAAATCTAGGTTACCTCCCTCATATACAAATCACTTATATCACCAATATCATTCGTCTCCTACATCGCGTCGCGGCCTGGTTTCCCCTCCTATTATAATTATAAACATCTCCACTACCCTCCCTTCACAAATCAATCACTGGCCATCCTGCTCTTAATTCTCTCTCTACCTTTCCTTTGTAGAATTAGGAATCTTTATTTTCTATGGAAATTGACCATACTATCTTACACACAGCAACGTAATCCAGCATCACAACTCAAACACCCAATCTAACCAACTCTTATATACATACAGACACTCTCTCCTGTGTTATTCTCAGAGTTCATCATCAGTCTGATTTGATCATCTAATCATTCATCTGGATTGTCAGATGCATTTCCATCAAAAAAACTAAAAAACATGTAAGCTTCTATTTTTTGTCACTCTATTGCAGTCTATTTTACTATCAGATGCATTTTATTTAATATATATGTGACATGTGACATAATATATATGACATTTAATATATATGTGACATAATATATATAGTGTGTAGGATTGTTGTGTGTAGTTATATTATGTTTTACTATATATATATATATATATATATATATATATATACTATATATATATATATAGTAAAACATAATATAACTACACACAACAATCCTACACACTACACACTACACCCTACACACTAGGAGAGGGAACATCTGTACATCCAACATCTCAGTGAAAACACACCACTATCCAACTGCATCATGTTCTGATCCGTC
>NC_139654.1:810000-817500 GCF_951799395.1 Argentina silus | reverse complement strand
TGCTACATGCTATGTGCTACATAATACATGGTACATTCTTCATCATTCGTGCTATATGCTACGTGTTAAACGCTACATGCTACATCTTTCATGCTATGTGCTATTGCTACGTGCTACATGCCACATAATCCATGTGTGTGTGTGTGTGTCTCTGTGTGTGTGTGTGTGTGTGTGTGTCCGTGTGTGTGTGTGTCTCTCTCTCTTTCTGTGTGTGTGTGGTTGTGTGTCCCTCTCATTCTGTGTGTGTGTGTCTCTCTTTCTGTGTGTGTGTCTGTCTGTCCGTGTGTGTGTGTGTGTGTCTCTCTTTCTGTGTGTGTGTGTCTGTCTGTCCGTGTGTGTGTGTGTGTGTGTGTGTGTGTATGTATGTGTGTGTGTGTGTGTGTGTGTGTGTGTGTGTGTCTCTCTCTTTCTGTGTGTGTGTGTGTGTGTCCCTCTCTTTCTGTGTGTATGTGTGTGTCCCTCTCTTTCTGTGTGTGTGTGTGTGTGTGTCTCTCTCTTTCTGTGTGTGTGTGTGTCTGTCTGTCCATGTGTGTGTGTGTGTGTGTGTGTGTGTGTGTGTGTGTGTGTGTGTGTGTGTGTGTGTGTGTCTGTCTGTCCATGTGTGTGTGTGTGTGTGTGTGTGTGTGTGTGTGTGTGTGTGTGTGTGTGTGTGTGTGTGTGTGTGTGTGTGTGTGTGTGTGATTGAGCACAGCCCTGTCCCGTATGTTCTCTTCACGGCAAACTCCAATGTTTATAATTTTGCAGATTATTCCAATAATACAACACCCAGGAGAGAAACACACACACACACACACACACACACACACACACACACACACACACACACACACACACACACACACACACACACACCTGGGAACAGTAGCTTTCTCTCCCTTTGTGTGAGAGCTTAGAGACTCAGCCACGTCGTAAATGAACTCTGTTCACTTTGTTAGACTGACAGATTCATAGGCTCATTTATCAGAGACAGGCTGTGTGTGTGTGTGTGTGTGTGTGTGTGTGTGTGTGTGTGTGTACATGTGTACTTGTGTACGTGTGTGTGCTTGTAAGATATTGCGTATATGTGTGAGCTAAAAGAGTGTGTGTGTGTGTGTGTGTTATTACATTTTCTACTTACTAACAATCTTTTGTGGAAGAATTGAACTGCTGTGGGACATTTAAACACTGTCAAAAAACTGCTTTGGCTTTGTCTGAACACGTCCGAATACCAACTGGAGGTGCTGCATCAGAACAAGATCAAACTTGTTCATCCAGGGGAGAGCTGCATCAGTGAGGAGCCAGACAGAGAGCAGAGCTGAGCACTGAGGTGGGAGACAGATCACAACCGTAAGTTGATGTTTTTCATTGTTTTTCACCGTCTAATATGATTAGGATGAACTCACATGTCTTTGTGTCGCGTCACAGAATGATGGAACCCTAAAATAGTACGCTAGCCAACTGTTTGTGACCAGCCTGTTAAGGAAGCCTCAACCTGGTTTTGTCCAGCTGACTGTGATCTAGTAGGTTCAACTACATGAGGCCCTAGATAACAATAGATAATAATGACTGTGTCTAGACTAGTCAACAGTCTTTCCACAGGTCACTATTGACCAACCAGCAGAGCTGTAAGACTGACAGACAGACTGTGTGAGTGTTGAATACTCTCCTCTGTGAAGAGTCAATCAGTTGGTTTACTGTATGTTTTGTTTTTTCTAATAGAGTCCATGCTCTCTGCCATTTTGCTGCACACACGACCAGACTGAGCAGCAGAGTGTCAGAGATAAGTTTTGAAAAAACGTAAGTTCTGTAAGTTTTGTTTTCCTAGAAGTGTTTGTGCTTGTGGGCGTGAAAACGTCCTTGTTCTGTGTCTCTGTAGTGTGGGAGTGGTGTGTGTGTGTGTGTGTGTGTGTGTGTGTGTGTGTGTGTGTGTGTGTGTGTGTGTGTGTGTGTGTGTGTGTGTGCATGTATGTGTGTGTGAGAGTAATGCTCCACCCTACATTCCTCTCAGCTCCCTCCCACACACACCTCATCAGGTTGCCACACAGTGTGTGTGTGTGTGTGTATGTGTGTAAGGGAGCGTTCTTCCCCCCCCCCTCCCTCTCCTCCTTCTCTCCCTCCCTCCCTCCTTCCCTCTCTCTCTCTCTCTTTGTCTCTCTCTTTCTCCTCCCCTCCCTCCTTCCCTCCTCTCCTCCCTCCCCCCTCTCCTCCCCCTTACTCCTCCCCCTCCCTCCCTCCCCCCTCTCCCTCTGTCTCCTCCTTTCCTCCCCCCCCTCCCTCTCCTCCTTTCCTCCCCCCCTCCCTCCCTCCCTCCCCTCCCCTCCTTCTCTTCTCTACAGACACACACACACACACACAGCCTATGAATCTTTCAGGCTAACTTACTAACAATCTTTTGTGGAATAATTGAACTGCTGTGGGACATTTAAACACTTTCAAAACATTAAAGCTTTGGCTTATTTCAATTCACATTTCTGGAAAATGTAAACAGTGGTGGAAAGCACATGTTTCCTCAGAGCATGTGTGGTGCACTACATAATCATCATAATCATAATACATCCTTGTGACTTGGTGCAATAATGCATTAAAATGTAACTAGTTTTTTAATTATGGTTCAAATCCCACCTGACCTAAGAGTTACTTTAACTTTACAATATGTCAAGACAGTATATTGCTAAAACAGTGGGCAAACATGTGAGTCAAACAAGCTCTGGAATACCTCAAAGGGTTAATGGGTGTGTGTGTCAGCCAAGTGCAGGCCAGTAAAATGATGTGTTACTGAGTTTATCCAGCTTTGAATATGGGAGAGAAGTTTTGTAGCCATTTTGTCAAGGCTAAGGCGGCCATCTTGGTTTAGCATCATGGCATCGAGAGGGAGGAGGGGTCATACCACCACAGCCTCTTCCCTTCTTGATCTGATCCATCTAGATTGACTTGAAGAAATCAACACGTGTTTGATACCATTCCTCATTCCATTCCATGCGTTCCACTGATCCCGTCCTCCGATGTCCACCTCCACTGGTACACATATTCATAGTCTCTTCTTCAATACGACTCCATTTGATATGTGCAGTGATTCAGTGGTAAAGAGGGTCAGGTCACACACAGGTCAGGTCCCTGTGACTCAATTCCTCACAGCAGTATCCCTAAAACACCAACACCCCCTGTGATGGAGATCAGTCCATCACAGGTTGGGAGTGTATGGGTGTGTTTGTGTGCAGGGGTGTATGTTGTGTTTAGGTGCTTGTGCAACGCAGGGGAGGACTCATGGGTCTGCAGTTGTTGGGCAGTCATGAGGGGCGGTTCTGTAAAGAATAAAAGGTTTGAGTATTGCTGGAATTATCAAGTCATTTTGATTCATCTTTTGTGGCAATAAATGGATATATTTTTCTAAAGAAAGTGTCGGAAGTGTGTTTGAAAGGGACCACCTGTTCACTCGATCCACGGCCTTAATTTGGATTTTAAGAAACTTTGGAAGGCCGCTACAGTGTGTGTTTGTGTGTGTGTGTGTGTGTGTGTGTGTGTGTGTGTGTGTGTGTGTGTGTGTGTGTGTGTGTGTGTGTGTGTGTGTGTGAGGGGCGGGACAGGGGGTGGGGCGTCGCTGGGTCACCTGTCGCCACGGGAACCGTGCTTCCCTTCCACCTCCGAGAGCCAGCCAGGAGGGGGACAGGAGGAGGGAGAGAGAGAGAGGAGAGAGTTAGTCATCTTGGTGAGGGCGTCCCTGTGGGGGGGGGGGGAGGGGAGGGGGGAGGGTTAGGGTTACATGAGGGAGAGAGAGAGAGGAGAGAGTTAGTCATCTTGGTGAGGGCGTCCCTGTGGGGGGGGGGGGAGGGGAGGGGGGAGGGTTAGGGTTACATGAGGGAGAGAGAGAGAGGAGAGAGTTAGTCATCTTGGTGAGGGCGTCCCTGTGTTGGGGGGGGGAGGGGAGGGAGGGAGGGAAGGAGAGAGAGATGTTGAGGGGGGGAGAGAGAGGGAGGGGGGGGTCTGTTTGCGGTCGAGTTACGGTCAAGATTCAATTTAGGGTCAATTGACGGTCATGTTACGGTTCTGGGTCCCGTTTGCAGTCGAGTGACGGTCAAGTGACGGTCACTTTACGGTCGAGTTACGGTCAAGACTCAATTTACGGTCGAAAAACACGGTTAAAACACGGTTACCTTTGATCGACCTTCTTCTGTAACTCTCTCCCCAGCTCGTCCTCCTCTGTTCAGGGGGAAGGAAGGGGGAGGGAGGGAGGGAAGAGGGGGTCCCATTTGTGGTTGAGTTTGCAGTTGCATTACGGTCGAGTGACGGTCACATTGTCATCAAGTTACATTTACATGACGGACACGTTACGGTCAAGTGACAGTCGACTTATGGTCACATTACGGTCAAGTGACGCCCAGGTTAAGGTTGTGGTCAAGTTGCAGTCAAGTGATTTTTTATTTTTTTGTTATTTTTTTTATCATTTTACGGTCATGTTTACAGTCCAAACACGGTTAAAACACGGTTACCTCTGGTCCACCTCCTTCTGTGACTCTCTCCCCAGCTCGTCCAACCGCTGCTGAAGCCTCTTCCTCCTCTGTTCAGGGGGGAGGTGACTGAAGTCCTCCAGAGACGGGGGCTACACACACACACACACACACACACAGACAGACAGACAGACAGACAGACAGACAGACAGACAGACAGACACACACACACACACACACACACACACAGACAGACAGACACACACACACACACACACAGAGACAGACACATACACACAGAGACAGACACATACACACAGAGACAGACACATACACACACACACACAGAGAGAGAGACAAACACACACACACACACACACACACACAGAGACAGACACACACACACACAGAGACAGACACATACACACACACACAGAGAGAGAGACAAACACACACACACACACACACACACACGCACACACAGTTAGGACAACGACCATCGAAAAACCTACCAGTCAGTGTGTGTCTCTCTCTCTGTCTTAGCACGCTAGCATGCTAGCACCACCCCACCCAAATCTCCTTGGCTTTCCCCAGGGAAGGGACCTCCAGGGTGACCCCCTCTCTCTCCACCCCCGGTACCCCGTCCTCCTCCTCCTCGCTCTCCCCCAGAAAGGGAGTCCGATTTGGGGGTGGAGAGGGCCGTGTCGGAGCCGTCCTGGAGGTTGTGGAGGTTGTGTGATGGTGGCTGTAGTCCTCGCAAGGGAAATCACCGGGGGGGTCGAAGCCCGACTTGAAGGACTCGATGACGATGGCCGAGTCCAGGAGGCGTTAGCGTTTTAGCATGTTAGGCTAACGTGTTAGCGGTAACAGGTAAACCGTCATAGGGGAAATGCATGTTAGCATTAACATGTTGGCCATTGACCTATTACCGTTCACCTATTAGCGTGAGCATATTAGCATTAACGTGTTAGCGGTAACATGTTAGCATTAGCATATTAGGCATATATATATAGAGAGAGTCCTGGGATGGAGGGTTAGCGTTAGCATGTTAGCCTTTAGTGCTAGTGGGCTTAGGATGCTAGTATGGAGGGAGGGAGGGAGAAGGGATGGATGAGAGAGTGAATGGTAACATGCCAACATGCTACTATGGGAATGGCCATAGGCCAACGCTGCTAATATGCTAACGCACCCGCCGCTGGTCCACCGCTTTGGCCACCATGCCCTCCAGGCACTTCTCCACGATGGGCAGGACCCGGCGCTCCACCTTCCCCAAGGAGCGGTACGCCTCGGCCAGCTTCACCGTCCGCAGCTCCTCTATGTCCTGGAGGTTCTAGCACAATAACACATTAGCATTAGCATCGACCTATGGCCATTCACATGTTAGCACGTTAGCTAACGCCAACATGCCCCAGGGAGGGATGTTAGCATGCTAATGCTGAATTGCCACACGACCCGTCGCACCACCAGATTAGACACACACACGCATTAGCTTGTTAGCCTTAGCATGTTGGCATTAGCCAACAATGGCTAATGACCATTCACATACACAATGACCATTCACATGCACACACAGATTAGTATTAGCATAACACACACACACACACGTTGAGAGAGAGAGACACACACACACACGTACACCGACATACACATGCAAACGCTAACATGCTAACATGGGAAGGGCCATAGGGCAATGCTAACATGCATGTTGAAGGACTGCAGCTGGGCACACCGACACACACTAACCCTGATGCAAACATGCTAAGGCTAATGCTACTATATGTAATTTATCATAGGTCAAGGAGAGGAGAGGAGAGGAGAGGAGAGGAGAAGAAAGGGGGAAGGATAAGGGGGGGAGAGAGGGAGAGGGGGGAGGAGAAAGGAGGGGGGGACAAGTTTTATTCGTGGGGGGGGGGGGGGGTTCCCGTAGGAGGTCGAGTCTGGGTCACCTGGGAAGAGGAGGAGGTGGAGGAGAGGGAGAGGAGAGGGGGGGAGGAGAGAGAAAGGAGGAGAGAGGGGGGAGGAGAAGGGGGGAGAGAGGAGAGGGGAAGTTTTGTTTGTGGTGGGGGTTTTCTGGATCACCTGGGAAGAGGAGAAAAGGGGGGATGAAGGGCCTCGTAGCACGTAGCATGTAGCATTTACATGAGAAAACCCATAGCCTGTAGCATATAGCACATTAGTGTGTTAGCGTGACCTTCTCCACTTCCGCCTTGGTGGCGTTAGGGTCGTTGCCGAGTCGCTCGTAGCCCAGCTGGCACTTCTCCGCCTCGCGGCACTCCCTCTCAAACTTCTTCCTGCTCTGAGGATGGAGGGATGAGGGAGGGGGGGGAGGGAGAGGGGGAGAGGGAGACACACACACACAGACAGAACGAGAGAGAGACACACACACACACACACACACACATACACACACACACACACACACACACAGAACGAGAGAGAGACATACACACACACACACACACACACACAGAGACACACACACACACACACACACACACACACACATGGACAGACACACACATGGACAGACACACACACACACACAGAAAGAGAGAGACACACACACACACACACAGAAAGAGAGAGAGACACACACACACACACAGAAAGAGAGAGAGACACACACACACACGCATAAAGAGAGAGACACACACACACACACACACACAGAAAGAGAGAAACACACACACACACAGAAAGATAGACACACACACACACACACACACACAGAGACACACACACACACACACACACACACACACACACACACGGACAGACATGTGACAGAATCTTGCATCTTAAATCTTATACCCGGTGATCCATCTCCTCAGCAACCACCTGTTATTAATATTAATATTGTTAATATTATTAGTAGTAGTAGAAGTAGTAGTAGACATATTATTATTATTATTATTATTATTATTATTATTATTAGTGATATTATTATCCATTTTATTATTAATATTAGTGATATTATTATTATTAAAAAATATAAATATAGTTATAAAAAAGGGTTATATATTGTATTATTATTATTATTATTATTATTATTATTAATAATAATAATAATAATAAT
>NC_139654.1:790000-795000 GCF_951799395.1 Argentina silus | reverse complement strand
CAACACGTGTTTGATACCATTCCTCATTCCATTCCATGCGTTCCACTGATCCCGTCCTCCGATGTCCACCTCCACTGGTACACATATTCGTAGTCTCTTCTTCAATACGACTCCATTTGATATGTGCAGTGATTCAGTGGTAAAGAGGGTCAGGTCACACACAGGTCAGGTCCCTGTGACTCAATTCCTCACAGCAGTATCCCTAAAACACCAACACCCCCTGTGATGGAGATCAGTCCATCACAGGTTGGGAGTGTATGGGTGTGTTTGTGTGCAGGGGTGTATGTTGTGTTTAGGTGCTTGTGCAACGCAGGGGAGGACTCATGGGTCTGCGGTTGTTGGGCAGTCATGAGGGGCGGTTCTGTAAAGAATAAAAGGTTTGAGTATTGCTGGAATTATCAAGTCATTTTGATTCATCTTTTGTGGCAATAAATGGATATATTTTTCTAAAGAAAGTGTCGGAAGTGTGTTTGAAAGGGACCACCTGTTCACTCGATCCACGGCGTTCATTTGGATTTTAAGAAACTTTGGAAGGTGTGTGTGTGTGTGTGTATGTGTATGTGTATGTGTGTGTGTGTGTGTGTGTGTGCGTGTGTACGTGTGTGCGCGTGTGCGCGCGCGCGTGTGTGTGTGTGTGTGTGAGGGGCGGGGCAGGGGGCGGGGCGTCGCTGTCTCACCTGTCGCCACGGGAACCGTGCTTCCCTTCCACCTCCGAGAGCCAGCCAGGAGGGGGACAGGAGGAGGGAGAGAGAGAGAGGAGAGAGTTAGTCATCTTGGTGAGGGCGTCCCTGTGGTGGGGGGGGGGGGGGGGGGGGGGGAGGGAGAGAGAGAGAGGAGAGAGTTAGTCATCTTGGTGAGGGCGTCCCTGTGGGGGGGGGGAGGGGAGGGGAGGGGGGAGGGTTAGGGTTACATGAGGGAGAGAGAGAGAGGAGAGAGTTAGTCATCTTGGTGAGGGCGTCCCTGTGTTGGGGGGGGGAGGGGAGGGAGGGAGGGAAGGAGAGAGAGATGTTGAGGGGGGGAGAGAGAGAGAGGGGGGGGGTCTGTTTGCGGTCGAGTTACGGTCAAGATTCAATTTAGGGTCAATTGACGGTCATGTTACGGTTCTGGGTCCCGTTTGCAGTCGAGTGACGGTCAAGTGACGGTCACTTTACGGTCGAGTTACGGTCAAGACTCAATTTACGGTCGAAAAACACGGTTAAAACACAGTTACCTTCTTCTGTAACTCTCTCCCCAGCTCGTCCTCCTCTGTTCAGGGGGAAGGAAGGGGGAGGGAGGGAGGGAAGAGGGGGTCCCATTTGTGGTTGAGTTTGCGGTTGCATTACGGTCGAGTGACGGTCACATTATCATCAAGTTACATTTACATGACGGACACGTTACAGTCAAGTGACAGTCGACTTATGCTCACATTACGGTCAAGTGACGCCCAGGTTAAGGTTGTGGTCAAGTTGCAGTCAAGTGGTTTTTTATTTTTTTGTCATTTTACGGTCATGTTTACAGTCCAAACACGGTTAAAACACGGTTACCTCTGGTCCACCTCCTTCTGTAACTCTCTCCCCAGCTCGTCCAACCGCTGCTGAAGCCTCTTCCTCCTCTGTTCAGGGGGGAGGTGACTGAAGTCCTCCAGAGACGGGGGCTACACACACACACACACAGACAGACAGACAGACAGACAGACAGACAGACAGACAGACAGACAGACAGACAGACACACACACACACACACACAGACAGACAGACAGACAGACAGACAGACAGACAGACAGACAGACAGACAGACAGACACACACACACACACACACAGACAGAGAGAGACACACACACACACACACAGAGACAGACACATACACACATAGACAGACACATACACACAGAGACAGACACATACACACACACACACAGAGAGAGACAAACACACACACACACACACACACGCACACACACACAGTTAGGACAACGACCATCGAAAAACCTACCAGTCGGTGTGTGTCTCTCTCTCTGTCTTAGCACGCTAGCATGCTAGCACCACCCCACCCAAATCTCCATTAGCATTAGCGCCCATTAGCCCCATCTCTCTCACCTTGGGCTTCTTCCCAAACAGCCACAGCTTGTTCTTGGCTTTCCCCAGGGAAGGGACCTCCAGGGTGACCCCCTCTCTCTCCACCCCCGGTACCCCGTCCTCCTCCTCCTCGCTCTCCCCCAGAAAGGGAGTCCGATTTGGGGGTGGAGAGGGCCGTGTCGGAGCCGTCCTGGAGGTTGTGGAGGTTGTGTGATGGTGGCTGTAGTCCTCGCTTGAAGGACTCGATGACGATGGCCGAGTCCAGGAGGCGTTAGCGTTTTAGCATGTTAGGCTAACGTGTTAGCGGTAACAGGTAAACCGTCATAGGGGAAATGCATGTTAGCATTAACATGTTGGCCATTGACCTATTACCGTTCACCTATTAGCGTGAGCATATTAGCATTAACGTGTTAGCGGTAACATGTTAGCATTAGCATATTAGGCATATATATATAGAGAGAGTCCTGGGATGGAGGGTTAGCGTTAGCATGTTAGCCTTTAGTGCTAGTGGGCTTAGGATGCTAGTATGGAGGGAGGGAGGGAGAAGGGATGGATGAGAGAGTGAATGGTAACATGCCAACATGCTACTATGGGAATGGCCATAGGCCAACGCTGCTAATATGCTAACGCACCCGCCGCTGGTCCACCGCTTTGGCCACCATGCCCTCCAGGCACTTCTCCACGATGGGCAGGACCCGGCGCTCCACCTTCCCCAAGGAGCGGTACGCCTCGGCCAGCTTCACCGTCCGCAGCTCCTCTATGTCCTGGAGGTTCTAGCACAATAACACATTAGCATTAGCATCGACCTATGGCCATTCACATGTTAGCACGTTAGCTAACGCCAACATGCCCCAGGGAGGGATGTTAGCATGCTAATGCTGAATTGCCACACGACCCGTCGCACCACCAGATTAGACACACACACGCATTAGCTTGTTAGCCTTAGCATGTTGGCATTAGCCAACAATGGCTAATGACCATTCACATACACAATGACCATTCACATGCACACACAGATTAGTATTAGCATAACACACACACACACACGTTGAGAGAGAGAGACACACACACACACGTACACCGACATACACATGCAAACGCTAACATGCTAACATGGGAAGGGCCATAGGGCAATGCTAACATGCATGTTGAAGGACTGCAGCTGGGCACACCGACACACACTAACCCTGATGCAAACATGCTAAGGCTAATGCTACTATATGTAATTTATCATAGGTCAAGGAGAGGAGAGGAGAGGAGAGGAGAAGAAAGGGGGAAGGATAAGGGGGGGAGAGAGGGAGAGGGGGGAGGAGAAAGGAGGGGGGGACAAGTTTTATTCGTGGGGGGGGGGGGGGGGTTCCCGTAGGAGGTCGAGTCTGGGTCACCTGGGAAGAGGAGGAGGTGGAGGAGAGGGAGAGGAGAGGGGGGGAGGAGAGAGAAAGGAGGAGAGAGGGGGGAGGAGAAGGGGGGAGAGAGGAGAGGGGAAGTTTTGTTTGTGGTGGGGGTTTTCTGGATCACCTGGGAAGAGGAGAAAAGGGGGGATGAAGGGCCTCGTAGCACGTAGCATGTAGCATTTACATGAGAAAACCCATAGCCTGTAGCATATAGCACATTAGTGTGTTAGCGTGACCTTCTCCACTTCCGCCTTGGTGGCGTTAGGGTCGTTGCCGAGTCGCTCGTAGCCCAGCTGGCACTTCTCCGCCTCGCGGCACTCCCTCTCAACCTTCTTCCTGCTCTGAGGATGGAGGGATGAGGGAGGGGGGGGAGGGAGAGGGAGACACACACACACAGACAGAACGAGAGAGAGACACACACACACACACACACACACACACACATACACACACACACACACACACACACAGAACGAGAGAGAGACATACACACACACACACACACACACACACAGAGACACACACACACACACACACACACACACACACATGGACAGACACACACATGGACAGACACACACACACACACAGAAAGAGAGAGACACACACACACACACACAGAAAGAGAGAGAGACACACACACACACACAGAAAGAGAGAGAGACACACACACACACACGCATAAAGAGAGAGACACACACACACACACACACACAGAAAGAGAGAAACACACACACACACACACACACACACAGAGACACACACACACACACACACACACACACGGACAGACATGTGACAGAATCTTGCATCTTAAATCTTATACCCGGTGATCCATCTCCTCAGCAACCACCTGTTATTAATATTAATATTGTTAATATTATTAGTAGTAGTAGAAGTAGTAGTAGACATATTATTATTATTATTATTATTATTATTATTATTATTATTATTATTATTAGTGATATTATTATCCATTTTATTATTAATATTAGTGATATTATTATTATTAAAAAATATAAATATAGTTCTAAAAAAGGGTTATATATTGTATTATTATTATTATTATTATTATTATTATTATTATTATTATTAATAATAATAATAATAATAATAATAATAATGTACTTAATAATTTAATGATGTATAATTCATATTAAAATATACATATAGTTCCATTATTATTATTATTATTATTATTATTATTATTATTAATATTATTATTATTATTATTATTATTATTAATATACTTAATATATTTAATTTATATAAAACATTTAGAAAACGATCAAATAAAAATAGATCTCAAATATATATTATTATTATTATTACTATTACTATTACTATAATTGTTAATAATATATAGTAAAAATATATAACTTTTTATAATTATTATAATTATTATTGTTATTATTATTATTATTATTATTAGTAGTATTAGTAGTAGTAGTAGTAGTAGTAGTAGTAGTAGTAGTATTACGAACATACAGTATCTGGAGTCATATATTTAATTATATATAATTATTATAAAATAATATATTAAACATATA
>NC_139654.1:757500-780000 GCF_951799395.1 Argentina silus | reverse complement strand
GTGTATGTAACCGAGTTGAGATGATAAAGTCACTCCTCAAGTTGAAATACATCCATCCGTGCCATTCAGCTTATCTGTGGCGTAGCTGGTTAACATTGGGTGCTTCGGTGGGCAGTAAAGTGTGTTGGCAATACAGAGGACACAGATTTGAGACTTGTGTTAGCTTGTGTATGAAGAAGCCATACTGTGTGCTTAGGTCAACGGCTGGGGTCGCTGTGGAGTGAGTTCAGAGGGATGAGTGTTACTGAATTGAAAAAGTGATAAACTCACTCCCAAAGTTTAAATAGTCCCACATGCACCAATTGCTGGCTTTTTTGGTGGCATACAGCTTCTGGCAGCATGACATCTGACACATACTGTTCAGCCATTTGTGACTTTGCTTTAACAGTCAAAATAAGTATGTCCTTACCCATGGCAGCCATTTTGTACATTGTGAATGTGACACAGAATTGTCAAACAAGTCAAGAGCAGCAGGTTTCCCCTGCATCCTCATCAGGCCAGTGTTGTCGTAGCTGCTTCTGTGTCTCATGCTTTAGTCCTCGATGATGTATCCTGGGATGTCTTCTCAAAGCCCAAAAAGTTGTCGTCAGTGTCGGTTGCACACACACAAACACATTGGAGCTGTGCCTGTTTTCATGTTCTAGCTGGCTTCTCATCATATAGTGTTGATTGGGTTGATTACTAGTGATAATAAAAATGATCAGTATAACAACAATGAGATATGATGACAATATCATAGAAGAATAACTGAATTGTTGTTTTTTCCAGATACAGAGCAACTGTCAGGCCGAGACAAACTGAAATGGGAAGGTCAGTTCCGCCTTTGTGTTGTCAGAGTTAAAAGACTGAATTTGTATAAATGAATGCAAAAGCAACTCATTCTGATTAATAACAATATCAACACACACACACACACATTCACATTGTAACCTGCATCTGAGGTCTAGTAAAAGCGGTAATGATGAATTAGATTTCAATGATAGTAATCACAATAATATTGATAAAAATCACAATATTGACAATATTGAAGAATGAACTCTGTGTTGCAGTTCGAGACGAACTGCAATCCTCTTACAAGGAGAGGGTTAATAAGATACATGAGGGGACGTCAAAGGAAGGTAATCGCATCGATCTAAACAACACCTACACCGAGCTGCACATGATCGAGGGGGCCTGGGGAGGGGTCAGTACTGAGCATGAAGTCACACGTATTCAATCCATAACCCCAGCCACAGGAAAGACCATCAAGACCAGCAACATATTCGAACCCCGGCCTGACCAAAAAAAAAAAGTGCTGACGCTTGGCATCGCTGGAGTGGGAAAGACGTTCTGTGTGCAGAAGACTGTTCTGGACTGGGCAGAAGGAAATGAGAACAAGCACATTGATTTCTTGTTTCTGCTTCCTTTTCGCCAAATGAATCCTGACAAAGAAGAAGAAGACCGCAGTCTGATTGAAATGCTTCATGGATCCTTCCCTGAAATGAAACCAATCAAGACTCTGGGAAAGGAATTTAATATTCTGTTCATCTTTGATGGCCTGGACGAGAGTCGACTGACTCTGAACTTCCAAAAAGTTCTGAGAGACGAGACAGAGCGGGCCTCCATTGATGTCCTGATCACAAACCTCATCGCAGGAGAGCTCCTCCCCTCTGCCCTCATCTGGATAACCTCCCGACCTGCTGCAGCCAATAAGATTCGTCAGTACATTGACCAATGGACAGAGATACGGGGGTTTGATGAAAAACAGAAGGAGGACTACTTCAGGAAAAGAATCAGTGATGAGAACCTGGCCAAAAGAATCATCGTCCATGTGAAGTCATCGAGAAGCCTCCACATCATGTGCCACATACCAATGTTCTGTTGGCTCATAGCCAGTGTTCTAGAGAGACTATTGGGTGGAGCAGGGAGAGGAGAGATGCCCAAGACTCTGACTGAGATCTACACACACTTCCTGGAATCTCAGATTGACAAAATGATTGAAGCGAAGACTTACACAGGAAAAGTCATTCTTCAGCTTGGACAGTTGGCATTCCGTCAGTTGCAGAAGGGACATCTGATCTTCTATGAGGAAGACTTGAGAAAGAGTGGCATTGATGTCAGAGAGGCGTCAGTGTACTCAGGTTTATGCACTCAGATCTTTAAGATGGAGGGGAAGACCAGTCGGAGGCCGGTGTTCACCTTTGTGCATCTGAGCATCCAGGAGTTTCTTGCTGCTTTATATGTGTTCCTCACATTCAGCAACAGGAATGAGAATCCACTGGACAAATCCTCACACTGGAAGTTTTGGTCATCACTCAGACGCAAACCTCTGGTTGACTTGCACAAGTGTGCAGTGGACAAGGCCTTACAGAGTGAGAATGGTCACCTTGACCTCTTCCTGCGCTTCCTCCTGGGCCTCTCACTGGAGTCCAATCAGTCCAATCTCCAACGAGGCCTTCTGACACAGACAGGAAGCAGCTCACAGACCAATGAGGAAACAGTCAAGTATATCAAGAAGAAGATCAGAAAGAATCCCTCTCCAGAAAGGTGCATCAATCTGTTCCACTGTCTGAATGAGCTGAATGACCATTCTCTAGTGGAGGAGATCCAAAGCTACCTGAGCTCAGGACGTCTCTCAGAAACCCAACTCTCACCTGCACAGTGGTCAGCTCTGGTCTTTGTGTTGCTGACTTCAGAAGAAGAGCTGGATGTGTTTGACCTGAAGAAGTACTCCAGATCAGAAGAGGGTCTTCTGAGGCTGCTGCCAGTGGTCACAGCCTCTAAGACGGCACTGTAAGTAGATGGACAAAACACTGTATTGATACTTGGGTTATAAACTCCCAATAATGAGTTAGAAAGAGCCAGCTCCAGTCGGAGAACTGAACACTGGTTTGGAGAAATCCACTCCTGATGTTGACTCTAACCTAACGACTATCACATTCCACTCGCGATACTCACACTGCGGCTCAGATGAAGACTTTTGGTCAGACATTAAGCAAATAACATAGGTAGCATATATAATAACATGGCCGGCTGTGTTCACAGTTCAGCTAATGAGTTTGTCAGCTTTATTTTAGTGAAAGTGGAGTGAGTGAGTTCTCTTGCCAGTGAGTTTACACTGCTGTTTTAAGGAGCTCGCCACTCATCTAGAACTGAACGCTCTATCCATCATTTACGGCATGAAAAGTATGGATACATGATGATTTCACCTTTAAAACGAAGTGAAATGATTAGAAAACATGTTGTTCTAGTGAAATATGTTAAAATCCCAAAACAGCCCATGTAAGGGTTTTGGACGAAAATGTCATTATATGGTAATTAGGTGCGGCGATATGCAACTGGAAATGATAGAACACATCACATATGTAAATTTTTCTCTGAGTCAAAATGACTTAATACTTGTATTTATTCCTCATTCAGGCTGAATAGATGTGACCTCACAGAGAGATGCTGTGAAGCGTTGGCCTCAGCTCTCAGCTCAGACTCCTGCCACCTGAGAGAGCTGGACCTCAGTAATAATGATCTAGGTGACGGGGGGGTGAAGCTGCTCTCTGCTGGCCTGGGGAGTCCACACTGTCGACTACAGAAACTGAGGTGGGGTCTGAGACTATTCTTGTTGTCAGACACATCATTCCTAAGTGTCTGTTACATTATCATTCTATGGAATCAATGATACTTGCACAGAAAGGGTCAATGATTGAGACAGACAATGTACATTATCTTTCAATCAATAACTAAATAATGTGTGTGTGTGTGCGTGTGCGTGTTCGTGTGTGTGTGTGTGTGTGTGTGTGTGTGGTGGGGTGGGGGGGGGGGGGGGGGGGTTCACTCTCTCAATAACGTTTCTTTACTCAATTCTTCACCTATCTGGCCTGAGATCAGCTGATGGGGCTACACAACCCAATAGCAATCAAACATACCAGACTGAGAAATACAATGACTACAAACATGCCCGTGATTGGCTTGAATCATGAATTCTTCTCACAATGCACCTCAGTGATCATTTGGCAATGTACAATGTACATTATCAATGTACATTATCTTCCAATGAATTACGATAGAGTGTGTATGTGTGCATGTGTGTATGTGTGTGTGTGTATGTATGTATGTGTGTATGTATGTGTGTGTGTGTGTTTGTGCGTGTGTGTGTGTGTGTGTGTGTGTGTGTGTGTGTGTGTGTGTGTGTGTGTGTGTGTGTGTGTGTATGGTGGCAAGGGGGGCTGCTCTGTCTTCACTCTCTGAATATGTTTGCCCTCCTCAAATCCTGACCCACCTGGCCGTAGATCAGCTCATGGGACTACACAATACTGCACTAACCCAATAGCTAGCAAATACATTATACCAGATGTAGAAATCCAGTCACTACAAATGTATCCATAGTTAATTGCTCCCCTGTTGAGAGCAACTATAAGTCTCACTCATGAATTCTTGCACCACTGTGATCGTTTGGTTTCATGTATTTATTTGTATTCCTCATTCATATGTGGTCTTTCAACTGCAAAATGAAGAGGATTTAAAGCTGCACATGTACATTAGAGAGGAATAATCAGATTCTTGATCAGATGGAGTGACACTATTTCCCCAGGTTGTCAGGCTGTGGAGTCCCAGAGGAAGGCTGTGTTTCTCTGGCTTCAGCTCTGAGGTCTAAGCCCTCCCACCTGAGAGAGCTGGACCTCAGCTACAATCACCCAGGAGACTCAGGACTGGCGCTGCTCTCTGCTGTACAGAAAGATCCACTCTGTAAACTACAGACACTCAGGTAAAGGCTGAATATGTGGCTGGACGTATCAATGAGATTAATGCACTGTATCTATTTTCCACATGATTGTGAGTGTGTCATTCATCCACTGTGGGTTCTTCTGTGGTTGATATAGTGTGGACCATGGTGGAGAGTGCAGGCTCAAACCTGGGCTGATCAAATGTAAGTCACCAAGGCTGTAGAGAATAGGACTGTGATATTACTCAAGAACCAGGGTACAGCAGAGTTCAAACAGTGCACCAGTATTGTATTCATATGTAAATCTAAAATATTAGCAAATGTGAATTAGTTGTATCCCTTGTAAAACATTTTAAATTAATAAGTAATATTTTGTGAAAAAATTAATGTTGCCATAACAAGATCACATTGTGAATATTGTAAGTTATTCAATTGTTTTGATTTGGTGATTATTTTTGCCCTCTCAATCAGATTCCTGTGAGCTCACACTGGACCCAAACACAGCATACAGAAACCTCTCTCTGTCTGAGGAGAACAGAAAGGTGACACGGGGGAGAGAGGAGCAGCCGTATCCTGATCACCCAGAGAGATTTGAGATCTGGCCACAGGTGCTGTGTAGAGAGGGTCTGACTGGGCGCTGTTACTGGGAGGTAGAGTGGAGTGGGGGAGGGGCTGGTATAGGAGTGACATATAAAGGAATCAGCAGGAGAGGAGGGGGTGTTGACTGTATGTTGGGATTCAATGACAAGTCCTGGAGTCTGATCTGCTCTGATGACAGTTACTTCGCCTGGCACAATGAGAAGAGGACTGACATACCTGTCCCCTCCTCTGGCTCCCACAGAGTAGGAGTGTATCTGGACTGGCCGGCCGGCACTCTGTCCTTCTACAGCGTCTCCTCTGACACACGGACCCTCCTGCACACATTCCACTCCACATTCACTGAGCCCCTCTACCCAGGGTTTCATCTTTGGGGCTATGGCTGTTCAGTGACCCTGTGTAAACTAGTATCAGGGAGATCACACTGAACACCAAAGGCTCAAAGATGACGGATCAGAACATGATGCAGATGGATGGTGGTGTGTTTTCACTGAGATGTTGGATGTACAGATGTTCCCTCTCCCAGTGTGTAGGGTGTAGGGTGTAGGGTGTAGTGTGGAGGGTGTATTGTTTAGTGTGTAGGGTGTAGGGTGTACTGTATATATATATTATTAAATTAAATGCTTCTGATAGTAAAATAGACTGTAATTGAGTGACAAAAAACAGAAGCTTACATGTTTTTTAGTTTTTTTTTATGGAAATGCAACTGACAGTGAAACAATCCAGATGAATGATAAGATGATCAAATCAGACTGATGATGAACTCTGAGAATAACACAGGAGAGAGTGTCTGTATGTATATAAGAGTTGGTTAGATTGGGTGTTTGAGTTGTGATGCTGGATTACGTTGCTGTGTGTAAGATAGCAGGGAGTGGATGTGAAGACAGCTCTCCTTCTCTGTCAGTACAACATGGACATGTTCTGTAATTCACTTTCCATAGATTCCTTCACCTGTCTCTCTATCCAACGTACATGTTGTTCCTTCTGCTGTGTGTGTGTGTGTGTGTATATAAGAGTTTGTTAGATTGGGTGTTTGAGTTGTGTCACCCAGGGTGTGTCTAGTACGGCCTTTCCCCGGCCTGAACACCATTCCCAACGGTCCCCAGTTAAGCACGGCAGGATCGGCCCTAGGTTTGAGAGCAACCTTGGTGAATCACCATGACACTGCTAGAAAGAGAAAAAGCTTAGCAGCCGGGGGCCCGACCTGACGAGGGACACCGCGGCTGAGGATGTTCCTGAAACACATTTTATCTTCCATCTATCCCTCAAATAGGTGCGACCGCATAACTGCTTAAGAGGAACTAGAGTGTGAGTGTATGACCCCGTGTCAACATGTCTGCTTAGGCCTCATTGTGATGACGGCATGCTACCAATGAAAGTACTAAGAATATAAGAATACCAATGTTTGATTGTGTGAATCTTACTCAGGGATGATTACTGATGTATGATACTATATTACTGACGTTTATTTTGATGATACAGAGTTTTATTATTGCATATAAGGGGATATTATATAGGGCCTACGGGGGGAAGTAGGTCAGGTAGTGGGAATCCCCAACAAAAAGTACTACTGTGTCCATAATCAAGTATGAGAATGATCAGGATGATTAAGAGTAACAATGTGAAGTATAGAGTGATTTACTGGTATTGATTTATGTTCGATTTATGATTACTATACTGTTTTACTGTTTGGATGTATTGTTTTGGTGAGGTCTTGTAACACTGAGAGTTGAGGGACAGAGAAAGTTCCTTAAAAGGACTTCCCCAAAAGCACTTCCTTATTTACTTTAGAAGGAAGCTACTTAGCTACTAGCTTAGCTTAGCCACGGTTCTAGCTAATCACTCAAAGGGTTAAACACCGCTCTGTTTGTAGACAAAGAAGATGTGAGGATTCTTGGCTCTGTTAGTAAACAAAGACGATGTCATATGGGAGGAGTTTTGGATCAAAAGCAGAGTATAAAAAGAGCTCCCCGGAGCAGCGCAGCGGTCATTCCCCGCTGAGGATCGTTAAAACCTGAAGAACCGGAGCGGGAAGGAGCATGTTGGATACCTCACCCCGGGGTGGAACTGGAGCTCTCATAGTCTAGTGCCCGAGAAGTTCTCCGTGGCCGGAGTTCACACTCTGATCAAATCCTGACTAACGGACTCGCCACTGCATTGCAACAGAGGACCTGGCGGACCTTTCTTTGAGGAAGAACGGACTTAGAGGAAAAGCTGAGACCGGTAGAGCAGTTTCAGGGGGCAAAGCTGAGACACTCTGCGGGAATCAGAGTCCCTCGGCCAGGGGAGCATAACACCGGCTCTTTACCACAGCCGTGGCGGAAAGAGGAACCGGCTTCACTCGACGGAGAGGACAAGTAGATTAGGCAGAGGAGGGATAGAGGTAGAGATTTTATTCTTTTCTAATTTTTATCATCTTCATATTTTCATCATTTTTATATTTTAATACTCTGTTTGTAACCCATTTTTATGATAACTTAGCTATGCTGTAATGCTTTAAGCCATTATTAAACAATCTAACCTGCATTTAAAGTAACAGTTTTCTAAACTCAATTTTTTTAAATGTTATTTTTATTGAACTATTCCATTCATCAAAAGTATTTTTACCTCCTCCTGGTGACATAACAGGTTATAGATTACTGTGCATATTTCATCATAGGATCTGAATGGTTATATCTAGCCCATCATTACCTCCTTTGGTTAAATTGTACTTACCGATAAACACCTTTCCGCAACCACACCAACTTGCACTCATATAAGATTAGAGCAGTCGTTAACCATAGAGGTTACCCACTTCTGTGTACGGTTTTCGGGGGAGTTTTCAGTTCAACTGAAGTGGGTAAAGGAAGTCAATGGAGGAACTATGGGACGTAGACTGTTAACAAGCGGAGTGAGTCTAATCCACACCAACCTACACAGGACCTGTTAGGAAGTAGCTTACAGGGTAAGACCCTGCAGGCTGACGTCCATACCTGTTAGACAGAGGGTTGGTCCGGGGTCCTGTAAAGGGCCTGAACTGCCGGGAGACAAGGTGTCATGATCATCAAAAAAACCCTGAAACACTTTCGTGTTTTTTTTCGCGTGTAACTTTTAAATAAAGATGAACTTGTTTTTACTTATGCTGTTTCTTTCATGGAAATCCTGATAGTTCACGTATCGTCTGTGCTCTGTCGTAGAGCTGGGCATCTTCGGCTCATCGAGTTACAAGGAGACCTCCTTCACCTCACGGAGGAGGTGAAAGTGAGAGGTGATTTGTATTATTACTCTCCAGGACCAGCTGAGAGAGCGTCTCCTACAGCTCGGCCCCTCCCTTTACTAGACTGGTCCCCAAACCGGTGGTCAGATAATACAAAGAAAAACAGGCTCGCGGCTGAGAGTGTCACTCCCCAGGTTTTCCCCCCGTTGGTGTAAAATGGCTTGAAAGTGGAAAAATGTGCTAAACATAAATAAATAAATAACAATGATGGTACTTGATAATAATACGCACAGCACATAACATTATTGGAATACTATATGTAATATATGCCATTTAACTGACGCTTTTATCCAAAGCGACTTACATTGCAGTGAGTGCGTACATTTCAGTATATACGGTCCCGTATATACGTGTGTGACTGTGTCATACGAGAGGACCAGGTGTGTGTCTGTGTCATGATGAGCCACAGAGGACCAGGTGTGTGACTGTGTCATGATGAGCCACAGAGGACCAGGTGTGTGACTGTGTCATGATGAGCCACAGAGGACCAGGTGTGTGACTGTGTCATGATGAGCCACAGAGGACCAGGTGTGTGACTGTGTCATGATGAGCCACAGAGGACCAGGTGTGTGACTGTGTCATGATGAGCCACAGAGGACCAGGTGTGTGACTGTGTCATGATGAGCCACAGAGGACCAGGTGTGTGACTGTGTCATGATGAGCCACAGAGGACCAGGTGTGTGACTGTGTCATGATGAGCCACAGAGGACCAGGTGTGTGACTGTGTCATGATGAGCCGCATCAAACCAAACCATAACAAGTGTGGAGTAAACATGTTGTCCCCCACAACTGAGTTACCCACACACACACACACACACACCCCCCCCCCCCCACACACACACACACACACACACACATACAGACACACACACACACACATACATACACACCCACACATACATACATACACATACACACACACACACACATACACATACACATACACACACACACACACACATACACATACATACCCACACACCCTCACACACTCCCACACACACATACACACCCTCACACACACCCACACAGCCAGCAGAGGGAGGAAGTCAGCAAGATGATTCACATGACCAGTTCCTGGTCATAGTCCAGTTCATTACACACAACACAGAGAAAGAAGCAGATTCCTCTCACGAGGCGGAACCTTAACCTCGATAGTAACGCAAATACACAGAAGCTGAAAATATAAATACACAAGTTAGTCTGAAACATGGTTGAGTCTTCTAGAGGCTATGAAGTGTATTGTGTAGATAATGGTTTTACTTTAGGCTATAGCCCCCCTGAACAACAGTGAACCAGGATGTGGGTTCATGTGTACACAAAGTCTTCATTTCAAATGTCATTGATTGAAAAAGGCTTAAAATATAAATATAAATACACAAGTTAGTCTGAAACATGGTTGAGTCTTCTAGAGGCTATGAAGTGTATTGTGTAGATAATGGTTTTACTTTAGGCTATAGCCCCCCTGAACAACAGTGAACCAGGATGTGGGTTCATGTGCTCACTGGTTTCACAGAGGGAAACAAAAGGAGGAAATGCGAAGAGAAAGAACAGAGGCACATTGAAGGCTGTGAAAAAAATAAAATGAAACACATTCCCAATCCGCTGAAGTGCATGTAATAATATAATATATGCCATTTAGCTGACGCTTTTATCCAAAGCGACTTACATTGCAGTGAGTGCATATATTTCAGTATATATGGTCCCAGCAGGAATCAAACCCACAACCTAAGCATTGTTAGCGCTGTGCTCTACTAACTGAGCCACAGAGGACCATCTGTTCTGTCATGCTCTCTTTGCACCCGACCATGAGCATCAGACCAACCGAAAGCATTACAAACTCCTGTAGCGCCCCCTAGCGTGTCTGGCTATTAGTGTGGAGTGCGCTCCCCGAATTCCTATGTAGCGAGAGATCTCTCTCTCTCTAGTGTTAATTAATGCTCTAATGTAATTACCTAATTATTACCTACTTGTTAGCATTTACCCCTCTTCACATTACCCCAATAATATCTACCATTAGGCTTTTAACTTAATGCAAAATGTCAATAGTGACTATATAGCTAACGGAAATAAATCACTAAAAGTATGTAACTATCATCTGTGCTTAGTTAAATAAGCCTCAGCTTTTAAAGTTACATTCATATTTTAACTGTTTTAAATAGCTAACAATATTAATCATGTAATAAGCTTCAATAGAAATGTCACCGATAATCATTAATCAGCACTTTTACTTTAAATCAGGCAAATGTAAACCGTTTTTTCCATTAGCTTACTTTCAGTATCAAACTTATCAATATGATTAACCCAATGAAATGCAAGTCTTCAACAGAAATACATTTAAACTATTTACTGAAAAATATAGTATTTACATATAAACCGTTTGGTTAGGCTTTTAGCTTCTCAGTAAAGTATTTGACTTAATTTCTTTGAGAAACTAACAAAAAATTAACGGCTAATGCTAACGGCTATTAGGCATTAAATTACTAATTACTTAATTGCATTAATTAAGATCCCAGACGTGCCCCCATTTTATGTAGCGCCCCCTAGCGTGTCTGGCTATTAGTGTGGAGTGCGCTCCCCGAATTCCTATATAGCGAGAGATCTCTCTCTCTCTAGTGTTAATTAATGCTCTAATGTAATTACCTAATTATTACCTACTTGTTAGCATTTACACCTCTTCACATTACCCCAATGAAATGCAAGTCTTCAACAGAAATACGTTTCAACTATTTACTGAAAAAATTTAGTATTTGCATATAAACAGTTTGAGTATAAAAGTAAAATGATTTGGTTTGGCTTTTCAAGTGCAATACAAATAAACACAATTCAGTTCAATGACCACACATTTACACACATTCAGTTTCACTTGAAGCTAAAGCTAAGCCGGCAAATGACTAAATAAATGCTCAATGATATGAATCGGTAACCAAACCGCAAGTCACAGTCAAAGGAGGACACGTGGCAGGCCCGTAACGTTGCTCGGGATCGTGGAGACAAAATGGTCGCTTCAAACCTTTGCGCAGCAAACAAAAGAAACTCACTGCCGTAGTGCTGGTCGTTGTCGTTCATCCACGCCGCGGCAACGCGGTTCTGGCGATGGTGGTGGTTGAAGACGTCGTCCGACAGCAAAGCAGATAGGGTTCTGGAGATAAGTGCTTCCTCAGACGATGCACAAAAGGGCAACCGAGCAGGCTACTCCTCTTAGCTAACTCGCGCTGACGAGCTGTCCGTTCTTTCCCTTGGTATTACACTGTAAACTTCAAATAAAATGTATATAAACTCACTCTTCGTGCAGTCTTGAAGCACATTTACTATGCCACGCATTAACTTGGTGTTTTACCAACTTCTAACGTTGCAGATCTCACTCATGTCCTTCTCTTTCTCCCTCCGGTCTCGTTCTCCTCGCGTTCTCCCAACGTCCGTCTTCCTCCCACTTCCTGACCTTTGACCCCCGACTCCTGATTGGTCCTCACTCCAGGTAAGTGCATTTGAACTAATACATATTTTTAATGCATGTAAACATTATTTAAACATTTTAAACATTCTGGAAAACATGTTTGAAAAGAAAATAAACAAAATAAAAATACAAAGAGTTTAGGAAATACCCAAAATTCCCATAGGGCTACATCTATAAAATATCTGAAAAACATGCAGTGTGCTTGAACCTCTGATCAGACACAAGCACTAGAATAGTCTCAGGAGTGCCAACGCTGCACGGCCTAAATCAATCAATGGTGTTCAGGGTTTATACCCACCTATTTAATCTATGGTGTTCAGGGTTTATACCCACCTATTTAATCTATGGTGTTCAGGGTTTACCCACCTATTTAATCTATGGTGTTCAGGGTTTACCCACCTATTTAATTTATGATGTTCAGGGTTTATACCCACCTATTTAATCTATGGTGTTCAGGGTTCATACCTACTTATTTAATCTATGGTGTTCAGGGTTTACCCACCTATTTAATCTATGGTGTTGAGGGTTTATACCTACCTATTTAATCTATGGTGTTCAGGGTTTACCCACCTATTTAATCTATGGTGTTGAGGGTTTATACCTACCTATTTAATCTATGGTGTTCAGGGTTTACCCACCTATTTAATCTATGGTGTTCAGGGTTTATACCTACCTATTTAATCTATGGTGTTCAGGGTTTATACCAACCTATTTAATATATGGTGTTCAGGGTTCATACCTACCTATTTAATATATGGTGTTCAGGGTTTATACCTACCTATTTAATCTATGGTGTTCAGGGTTTACCCACCTATTTAATCTATGGTGTTCAGTATTTACCCACCTATTTAATCTATGGTGTTCAGGGTTTATACCTACCTATTTAATCTATGGTGTTCAGGGTTTACCCACCTATTTAATCTATGGCTTTTTGTCACCATTATGGATCCTTTTTTTGTGCACTTTCTGGTTAACACCATTGATTGATTTAGGCCGTGCAGCGTTGGCACTCCTGAGACTATTCTAGTGCTTGTGTCTGATCAGGGGTTCAGGCACACTGCATGTTGTTCAGATATTTTAGATATTTAACAGTGCCTTTGCAAAGTTTTCCGACCCCTTCACTTTTTCCACATTTTGTTGTGTTTTTGACTCAATTTAAAATGGATTAAACAAAAAGAATTTGCCATCAATCCACACACAATACCCCAGAATGACAAAGCGAAAACACGATTTTTGAAATTTCAGTACATTTATTAAAACTGAAATACAGAAATACCTCATGTACATAAATATTCAGACCGTTTGCTATGGCAGTCTTAAAATTAGCTAAAATGCAAACATGTCATCAACAAATCACTCAATAAGTTGAATTAAGTCCATCTTAATGCAAGCATAATAGTTCATGTCATATTGGAAAAAATATCTTTGTTTTTATAGGGTCTCTGATTTGCATAGGAATCAATTACACACTGTGTAGATTAGGATGTTCTGAAGACACTGTCCATGTTGTACTGACAGAGAAGGAGAGCTGTCTTCACATCCACTCCCTGCTACCTTACACACAGCAACGCAATTGTTACGGTTCCCCCTCCCAACCAACCCTCTGGCACCACCTCGAGGCCGCGGCGGTCATCACTGGAGCGTCTTCCCAGTCGACAGCGCAACTGTTCCCTATCGCCAATCAGCGCACCTGCTACCCATCGCCAATCACCTGCCGATAAGAACCCTGCCCGATCTTCTCTCCAGTGCCAGATCGTACTGCGTCCCTCGACACCCCGTCCTCCCTGGTGTTTCCCCTCGTCGACCCTTCCATGGACCTAGCCCCCTCCCCGACTACTGGACCTCCCGGCCTGCCGAACCCCCGCTCATCTGACTACCGCCTGCCTGCCGAACCCCTGCTCGTCTGACTACCCGCCTGCCTGCCGAACTCCTGCTCGTCTGACTACCCGCCTGCCTGCCGAACCCCTGCTCGTCTGACTACCCGCCTGCGTACCGAACCCCTGCTCGTCTGACTACCCGCCTGCCTGCCGAACCCCTGCTGGTCTGACTACCGCCTGCGTACCGAATCCCTGCTCGTCTGACTAACGCCTGCCTGCCGAACCCCTGCTCGTCTGACTACCCACCTGCCTGCTGAACCCCTGCTCGTCTGACTACCCACCTGCCTGCTGAACCCCTGCTCGTCTGACTACCGCCTGCCTGCCGAACCCCTGCTCGTCTGACTACCGCCTGCCTGCCGAACCCCTGCTCGTCTGACTACCGTCTGCCTGCCGAACCCCTGCTCGTCTGACTACCCGCCTGCCTGCCGAACCTCCGCTCATCTGACTACCCGCCTGCCTGCCGAACCCCTGCTCGTCTGACTACCCGCCTGCCTGCCGAACCCCTGCTGGTCTGACTACCACCTGCCTGCTGAACCCTGGACCGACCCACGACCACTCTATCGGATTACCCCCCTCCTTCTCTCCCCTACCCCTTTCCCTTATTATTATTATTATTAAATACGCCTTCGGGCTAATCATACCCCTGAGCGCCGTCTTTTGGTTCCGCCGCCGTTCATAGTGTAACAGTAATCCAGCATCACAACTCAAACACCCAATCTAACCAACTCTTATATACATACAGACACTCTCTCCTGTGTTATTCTCAGAGTTCATCATCAGTCTGACTTGATCATCTAATCATTCATCTGGATTGTTTCACTGTCAGTTGAATTTCTTCTATACATCCACTCTCTCCTTGTGGTCCGAGGAAGACATTTGGGCTGACAGGTCTCAGGCAGGGCTACTCATCTCAAGACACGACACACTGTTCACCACACACTGTACACTACACCCTACACACTACACGCTACACACTACACACCACACACTACCCACTACAGCCGACACACTACAAACGACACACTAAACACTACACCCTACACACTAGACCCTACACCCTACACACTGGGAGAGGTAACATCTGTCCATCCAAAATCTCAGTGAAAACACACCACTATCCAACTGCATCATGTTATGATCCATCATCTTTGAGCCTTTGGTGTTCAGTGTGATCTCCCTGAGACTAGTTTACACAGGGTCACTGAAGAGCCCTGGTACCAAACCCTAAACCCTGGGTAGAGGGGCTCAGTGAATGTGGAGTGGAATGTGTACAGGAGGGTCTGTGTGTCAGAGGAGACGCTGTAGAAGGACAGAGTGCCGGCCGGCCAGTCCAGATACACTCCTACTCTGTGGGAGCCAGAGGAGGGGACAGGCATGACAGTGTTCTTCTTATTGTGACAGGCGGAGTAACTGTTACCAGAGCAGCTCAGACTCCAGGACTTGTCATTGTATCCCAACACACAGTCATTACCCTCTCCTCTCCTGCTGATTCCTTTATATGTCACTCCTATATAAGCCACTCCCCCACTCCACTCTACCTCCCAGTAACGGCGCCCAGTCAGACTCTCTCTACACAGCACCTGTTCCCAGTCCTCAAATCTCTCTGGGTGATCAGGATACGGCTCCTCCTCTCTCCCCCGTGTCACCTTTTTGTTCTCCTCAGACAGAGAGAGGTCTCTGTATGCTGTGTTTGGGTCCAGTGTGAGCTAGCAGGCATCTGGGAGAAGAGCAGAGGGAGGGAGGGAGGGAGGGAGAGAGAGAGAGAGAGGAGAGGGGGGAGAGAGAGGGGGACGGAGAAAGAGAAAGAGGGATGGAGGGAGAGAGAGAAAGAAAGAGGGAGAGAGAAAGAGAGAGAGAGGATGAAGAGAGAGTGGGACAGAGGAAGAGAAAGAGATAGAGGGATGGAGGGAGAGAGAGAGGAGAGAGAGAGAAAGGAAGAGAGAGGGGGATGGAGGAAGAGAAAGAGAGAGGAGAGAGAGAGAAAGAGAGAGAGAGGAGAGAGAAAGAGAGAGAGAGAAGGAACAGAGAGGGGGACGAAGGAAGAGAAAGAGAGAGAGAGAGGAGAGAGAGAGGGGAGAGAGAGCGAGAGAGAGAAGGAACAGAGAGGGGGACGGAGGAAGAAAAAGAGAGAGAGGAGAGGGGAGAGAGAGAAAGAGAGGGAGAGAGAGAGATAGGGGAGAGAGAGAAAGAGAGAGAGAGAGAGAGAGAGAGAGAGAGAGGGAGGAGGAAGAGAGAGGGGGATGTAGGAAGAGAAGGAGAGAGAGGGAGGGAGGGAGAGAGAGAAGGAACAGAGAGGGGGACGGAGGAAGAAAAAGAGAGAGGGATGGAGGGAGAGAGAGAGAGAGGGAGAGAGAGAGAAAGAGAGAGGAAGAGAGAGAGAGAGAGAGAGAGAGAGAATGAACAGAGAGGGGGACAGAGAAAGAGAGAGATGGATGGAGGGAGAGAGAGAGAGGAGAGAGAAAGAGAGAGAGAGGGGAGGGAGAGAGAGAGAGGGGGACGGAGGAAGAGAAAGAGAGAGAGGGATGGAGGGAGAGAGAGACAGAGAGAGAGGGGAGAGAGAGATAGGGAGAAGGAACAGAGAGGGGGATGGAGGAAGAGAAAGAGAGAGAGGGAGGGAGGGAGGGAGGGAGGGAGAGAGAGGAGAGAGAGAGAAAGAGAGGGCGACGGAGGAAGAGAAAGAGAGAGAGAGAGGAGAGAGAGAGCAAGAGAGAGAAGGACCAGAGAGGGGGACGGAGGAAGAGAAAGTGAGAGAGGGATGGAGGAAGAGAGAGAGAGAGAGAGGGGGACAGAGAGGGGGACGAAGGAAGAGAAAGAGAGAGAGGGATGGAGGGAGAGAGAGAGAGAGAGAGAGGAGAGAGAGAGCAAGAGAGAGAAGGACCAGAGAGGGGGACGGAGGAAGAGAAAGTGAGAGAGGGATGGAGGAAGAGAGAGAGAGAGAGAGGGGGACAGAGAGGGGGACGAAGGAAGAGAAAGAGAGAGAGGGATGGAGGGAGAGAGAGAGAGAGAGAGGGAGAAGGAACAGAGAGGGGGATGGAGGAAGAGAAAGAGAGAGAGGGAGGGAGAGAGAGAGAGAGAGAGAGAAAGAGAGACAGAGAGAGAAAGAGAGAGAGGGGAGAGAGATAGAGAGAAAGGAGATAGAGAGAGGGGGACAGAGGAACAGAAAGAGAGAGAGGGAGAGTCAGATATGTAGGCTGTCTTTGATGAGTCTCTCCCTCTCCTAGAGATCTCTAGTTGTGTCTCAGGGGTTTGTGGAGAGGATCAATGGAGGGAGGGAGGGAGGGAGGGAGGGAGAGAGGGAGAGAGGGAAGGATGGAGGGATAGAGGGAGGGAGGAACAGAGAGAGGGAGGGAGGGAGAGATAAAGAGAGAGAGAGACTGTCAGCTACTTCAGGAGAAACACACTCACATTGGAAGAACTGGGCTCTGGTCTTGGGCTGGAAAACATCCACTCCATTCACTACAGACGGAAGGGAGGGAGGGAGGTAGAAAGGGAGGGAGGGAGAGAGGGAGGTAGAGAGGTAGAAAAAGGAAGGGAGGAGAGGGAGGGAGGGGGAGAGAGAGAGGGGAGTTAGAGGTAGAGGGAGGGAGGAGAGGGAGGGAGGGGGAGAAAGGGATAGAGGGAGAGAAAGAGAGGGAGGGAGATGAAGGGAGAGGAGGGAGGGAGAAAGAGTGAGGGATAGAGGGAGGATGGAGGGAGGGAGAGGATGGAGGGACAGAAGAAGGGAGAGATGGGGGGAGAGAGGTGGGGAGGGAGGGAGAGAGAGGCACGGAGGGAGAGCAAGAGGAGGGAGGAAAGGGAGGGGAGTGAAAGAAAGAGAGAGAGAGGGAGTGAGGGAGGAATGGAGGGGAGGGAGGGAAAGAGGATAGGATAGAGGGAGGGAGAGAGGGAGGGATAGAGGGATGAAGGAGGGAGGGAGAGAGGGAGAGAGAGGAGGGAGGGAGGCAGAGAGGGAGGGAGAGGAGGGAGAGAGGAAGGGAGATAGGGAGGGAGAGAGGGGGGGTGGGAGAGAGAGGATTGAGGGAGAACGGGAGAGAGAGAGAGAGGGAGGGAGGGAGGTAGGGAGAGAGGGTGGGAGATAGAGGGAGAGAGGGGGGAGGTAGAGGGAGAGAGGGGGGTAGGGAGGGAGAGAGAGAAAAAGACAGAGAAAGAGGGAAAGAGAGAGAGCGAGATTGGATGGGGAGAAGAGGTAGGGAGGAAGAGAGGGAGGGAGAGAGGGAGGGAGAGAGGGAGGGAGAGAGAGAGAGAGAGAGAGACATGTATCAGTCAAGGGTTGTAAACATGGACAGGTCCCACATTGTTCTGATGGGGGGAAAAGAGAAGGCCTCACTTTGCAGGTTAACCCTTTGGGGACCAGGGGTATTTTCTCCATTTTTACATACATTTATTCTTTCTCAATTTGAAGTCACTTCCATACAAAATAATACCCAAGTGTTTCATATCAATATTTTCAGGACAAACTCAGCTTTCTTGATTGTGATGAATGTTTACCCCAAGAGCACTGTCTGAATAGGTAAATAGGCCTAAACCTGAACATTTCGAATCCGTTTTTCAGAAATGTTTCAAATCCCATGTGAAAACACATTAATTTACCCATGTGGATGAATTGTTTTGGTGCTTGAAATTCATTTATGAAGTCCTGAGCTACACAGAAATGGTATACAATATGAATAAAATACTAGACAGAATATAAAAAAGGACTTCTAATGGATCCTTGTAAACACATCTTCTCTGCTATCTGTCTCTGTCACTGTCACTGAAATGTTTGTCAACACCGACAATGCCTAAGGTAGGTTAGGGTTTAGGGTCTGTTGTTGGTTGGATGTTTTCATTGATGGTTTAGTATTTGGGTTAGGGTTAGGGGGTTTGGGGTTACGGTCTGTTGTTGGTTGGATGTTTTCATTGATGGTTTGGTAATTGGGTTAGGGGTTAGGGTCTGTTGTTGGTTGGATGTTTTCATTGACGGTTTAGTATTTGGGTTATGGTTAGGGGTTAGGGTTAGGGGTTTTAGGGTTAGGGTCTGTTGTTGGTTGGATGTTTTCATTGATGGTTTATTATTTGGGTTAGGGTTAGGGGTTAGGGTCTGTTGTTGGTTGGATGTTTTCATTGACGGTTTAGTATTTGGGTTAGGGTTAGGGGTTTGGGGTTAGGGTCTGTTGTTGGTTGGATGTTTTCATTGAAGGTTTAGTATTTGGGTTAGGGTTAGAGGTTAGGGTTAGGGGTTTGGGGTTAGGGTCTGTTGTTGGATGGATGTTTTCATTGATGGTTTATTATTTGGGTTATGGTTAGGGGTTGGGGTTAGGGTCTGTTGTTAGTTGGATGTTTTCATTGATGGTTTGGTAATTGGGTTAGGGGTTAGGGTCTGTTGTTGGTTGGATGTTTTCATTGACGGTTTAGTATTTGGGTTATGGTTAGGGGTTAGGGTTAGGGGTTTTAGGGTTAGGGTCTGTTGTTGGTTGGATGTTTTCATTGATGGTTTATTATTTGGGTTAGGGTTAGGGGTTAGGGTCTGTTGTTGGTTGGATGTTTTCATTGACGGTTTAGTATTTGGGTTAGGGTTAGGGGTTTGGGGTTAGGGTCTGTTGTTGGTTGGATGTTTCCATTGACGGTTTAGTATTTGGGTTAGGGTTAGGGGTTTGGGGTTAGGGTCTGTTGTTGGTTGGATGTTTTCATTGACGGTTTAGTATTTGGGTTAGGGTTAGGGGTTATGGTTAGGGGTTTGGGGCATAGGGTCTGTTGTTGGTTGGATGTTTTCATTGATGGTTTAGTATTTGGGTTAGGGTTGGGGTTAGGGGTTAGTGTTAGGTTGTAGGTTAGGGGGTTAGGGGTTAGGGTCTGTTGTTGGTTGGATGTTTTCATTGATGGTTTAGTATTTGGGTTAGGGGATTAGGGTTTAGTGTCTGTTGTTGGTTGGATGTTTTCATTGATGGTTTAGTATTTGATAGAATAGATGCTGAATTGTATGTGACTTTAAATGTCCGACTGATGGGGAAACGGAAAGTCATAAAAAGAGGCTTTGTCAAGAGGAGGAGAGACAATAGGATTTGCGCCCCCTGGGGGAGTCCAAAGGTTTGAGTGACCTGGGTCTGCGAGGACCAGTTAGTCTAAAAGCCCACAAAGTGAAATCTAACGTGTTGCAGAGAACCGGTGGATCGACCTCCGCGGTGAAACGTGGTTCTTGTCTACAAGAACATTGGCTGGGAATACCCACACTGTGTCCTCTCGTCGCGGCCTGCGCACCCTCTCACTCACCGCTCTTTCCTCCTCTGTCTTAACCACCCTACCCTCTGTTGAATCTTTCTCTCTTCTATCCACTGACGCAGCTTCCTCCAACCTCCTGTCCTCTCTTTCCTCATCTGTCGACTCTCTGTCCACAGATCTCAAGGCCGGCACAATCCTCTCCATGCGCTCCATGGCTGTCTGAAACCCTGCAAGCTTGTAGAATAGGGCTCCGGGCAGCTGAGAGGAAATGGATAAAATCTGGCCTTCCTGATGATCTAGACCCTTATCTCTCTCTCCTCCTCAACTACACCTCATCTGTATCAGCTGCTAAAGCCTTATACTACCATTCCAAAATTCAATCCTCTGTCTCTGACCCAAGGAAACTGTTCTCCACATTTTCCTCCCTCCTCAACCCTCCTCCTCCCGCTCCTCCCTCCTCTCTGTCTGCCGATGACTTTGTCACCTATTTTGAAAAGAAGGTTGATGACATTAGCAGCTCCTTCCCTCTACCTCTCACCAACAATGCTACCTCTCCTCCCAAACCCACTGTGCAACACCCAGTCTCTGGTTTATCAGATTTCTCCCCCTCTCGCCTGAGGATGTTCAAAAACTGGTCACATCCAAGCGGGCAACCCCAACCCCAAGACCTCTTTCACCCCTGCTAACTCGCTGTACAAGTTCTCTCCTGCTAATGAAATCAATTTAAAAAAATTAATAAAAATAGCCTACTGGCATTACAACTGCCAATGGCCCCTGGTGTGAGCATTGATTACTTTGTCTAATGATGACTGTTGGAAAGATGATTCACTTACTTAAACAAATGTATTTTTGTAAGTCGCTTTGGATAAAGGCGTATGCTAAATGCCATGAATGTAATTTGTAAAAGACGGATCCGTTTTCTATTGGGACTAAGTGGATTAGGGCGGGACTTGGACCTGAGGAGGGAAAAACCCAGTGATTGGTTGGACATTTAGGGAGGGGGCTTTGTGATTGGATATGGACCCTGTTGTGTTTGTTTGCTGAGTTACAGATATTATTTACTGTACTTCTCTGTCTATTAGTTTTCTCCTGATCACCATTCTATTACTAATATATAATGTCAATCATATACAAGGAACAGGGAAGAACAGTAGATCCACATTTTTTGCGACACAATCTTGATAATATTCATTATTGACAGTTACACACACACACACACACACACACAAGTTTACATACACTTGTAAAGAACATGTATGTCATGGCAGTCTTGAGTCACAAAAAACCATTCATGAAGTTTGGTTCTTTTATGAATTTATTATGGGTCTTCTGAAAATGTGACAAAATCTGCTGGGTCAAAAATATACATACAGCACCTTGAATTATCAATTTTGGTGATGTAGAAAGTTGTGTCAATCAAATTTGCTTTGTGGCATGGCCTCTTAACTTCTTATGAGTGATTTTGATTGACTACAACTGGTGACTTATTTCAGCCCATTTAAAAAGGCTCGTTTGATACGCTCATTACACTCAGCCAAAAACGCTACAATGGGAAAATCTAAGGAGCTCAGCACGGTCTGAAAAAGCGCATCATTGACATGAAAAAGTCAGGAAAGTCACTTGGAGCGATTTCAAAGCAGCTACAGGTCCCAAGATCAACTGTGCAAACAATTGTTTGTAAGTATAAAATGCATGGCACAGTTGTGTCACTGCCACGATCAGGAAGAAAACGCAAGCTATCACCTGCTGCTGAGAGAAAATTGGTCAGGATGGTCAAGAGTCAACCAAGAACCACCAAAAAGCAGGTCTGCCATGAATTAGAAGCGGCTGGAACACAGGTGTCAGTGTCCACAGTCAAGCGTGTTTTACATCGCAATGGGCTGAGAGGCTGCCGTGCAAGAAGGAAGCCGTTGCTCCAGAAGCGGCACCTTAAGGCTTGACTGAAGTTTGCTGCTGATCACATGGACAAAGAAAAGGCCTTCTGGAGGAAAGTTCTGTGGTCAGATGAAACAAAAATCTAGCTATTTGGCCACAATGACCAGAAATATGTTTGGAGGAGAGAAGGTGAGGCCTTTCACCCCAAGAACACCATACCTACCGTCAAGCATGGTGGTGGTAGTATTACGCTCTGGGCCTGTTTTGCTGCCAGTGGAACTGGTGCTTTACAGAAAGTAAAGGGAATAATGAAGGAGGAGGATTACCTCCAAATTCTTCAGGAAAACCTAAAGCCAGAATGTTGGGTCTTGGACGTAGTTGGGTGTTCCAACAGGACAATGACCCCAAACACACATCAAACGTGGTAAAGGAATGGCTAAATCAGGCTAGAATTAAGGTCTTAGAATGGCCTTCACAAAGTCCTGACTTAAACCCCATTGAGAACATGTGGAGTGTGCTGAAGAAATAAGTCTGTGTCAGAAAG
>NC_139654.1:612500-755000 GCF_951799395.1 Argentina silus | reverse complement strand
CCACGGAACACAGATAACAGATACACTGCTGGTCAGTACGGCAGAACATCTTCATCACTTCATCATGAAGAGAGCAGATCTTCTCCTGCAGTTGTGTGGAGGCTTTGACCAGCTTGTGCTTCTTAAAGGCAGGAGATTCATAGTGAGTCTGGAGGTGAGTCTCACAGTAAGAGGCCAGACACACCAGACAGGACTTGAGGGCTTTCTGCTTTCTCCCAGTGCAGAAATCACACGCCACATCTCCAGGTCCAGCATAACAGTGAGCAGGAGGAGCAGCTTGGAGTCTTGTCTTCTTCAGATTCTCCACTATTTCAGCCAACAGAGTGTTTTTCTGTAAAAGAGGCCTTGGGATGAAGGTCTGTCTGCATTGGGGGCAGCTGTAGACCCCCTTCTGATCATCCTGATCCCAGCAGCCCTTAATACAGCCCATACAGTAGCTGTGTCCACAGGGAATAGCCACCGGATCCTTCAGTAGATCCAGACAGATCGGACAGCTGAAAGAGTCCATGCTCTCTGCCATGTTGCTGCACACACGACCAGACTGAGCAGCGTCGAGTGTCAGAGATACTGTAAGTTTTGTTTTCCTAGAAGTGCTTGTGGGCGGAACACTTCCTTGTTCTGTGTCTGTGTCACTGTCGGGGGAGTGGTGTGTGTGTGTGTGTGTGCGTGCGTGCGTGTATGTGTGTGTGAGAGTAATGCTCCACCCTACATTCCACAGCAGAGTGTCAGAGATATTGTAAGTTTTGTTTTCCTAGAAGTGCTTGTAGGCGGGAACACTTCCTTGTTCTGTGTCTCTGTCACTGTCGGGGGAGTGGTGTGTGTGTGTGTGTGTGTGTGTGTGTGTGTGTGTGTGTGTGTGTGTGTGTGTGTGTGTGTGCGCGTGTGTGTGTGTGTGTGTGTGTGAGAGAGTAATGCTCCACCCTACATCCCTCTCAGCTCCCTCCCACACACACCACATCAGGTTGCAATCATTTCAGTGACAGTGACATGCGCGCGACGCATGCGCGCCGCCATCTTGGTTTTGATATCCAGTGGAGTATGTTCCATGTGAACGTAGCAGGGTTATCCAATGGAGTAGGCTGCATGCTAACGTTGCATTCATAGCCGGTGGAGTATGCTAAATGCTATTGTTGTATTCTTATCCAGTGAAGTAGGCTACATGCTAATATTAGCACTGCATCGCGCGCATGTCACTGAAATGTTTGTCAATACCGACAACACGTGTAGCGAAGAAGACGGACGTGCGAATCGACCAATCAAAAGGCAGCGTCTGAGCGACTCAACCTAGCCTGCTACCAAATCCACCAATCACGCAGGGAGGGCGTGTACCAAGATGGCGGCGCGCATACATCGCGAAGCCCGCTGTCTCGCTGAATTAGTGGTTATTTGCGTGTTTATTTCAAGTATTCTCGCTAAAAACAGTTTAGCGTCCATATCGTACAGCCGACGACAACTTCTGGACATCGGCTCCGGCATTCCAGACATCTTTATCGACGCAATACCGTGAGATCTGCTGGACTGGGGAGTCCACACTGTCAACTACAGACACTGAGGTGAGGTCTCAGACTGTTCTTGTTGTCAGACACGTCATTACTAAGTGTCTGTTACATTATCATTCTATGGAATCAATGATACTTGCACAGAAAGGCTCAATAATTGAGACAGACAATGTACATTATCTTCCAATCAATTCTGATATAATGTGTGTGTGTGTGTGTGTGTGTGTGTGTGCGCGTGTGTGCGTGCGTGCGTGCGTGTGGTGGCAGGAGGGGCTGCTCTGTCTGCACCCAGTGAATATGTTTCCATCCTCAATTCCTGACCCACCTGGCCTTAGATCAGCTCACATAATACTGCACTAACCCAATAGCTAGCAAATACATGTATCCTTGGTCCACTGTTGAGAGCAACTATAACTCTCACTCATGAATTCTTGCACCACAGTGATCGTTTGGCTTCATGTATTTATTTGTATTCCTCATTCAGGCTGAATGGATGTCACCTCACAGAGAGATACTGTGAAGCATTGGCCTCAGCTCTCAGCTCAGACTCCTGCCACCTGAGAGAGCTGGACCTCAGTAACAATGATCTAGGTGACGGGGGGGTGAAGCTGCTCTCTGCTGGACTGGGGAGTCCACACTGTCAACTACAGACACTGAGGTGAGGTCTCAGACTATTCTTGTTGCCAGACACATCATTCCTGAGTGTTTGTTACATTATCATTCTATGGAATCAATGACACTTGCACAGAAAGGGTCAATGATTGAGACAGACAATGTACATTATCTTCCAATCAATTACTATATAACGTGTTTGTGTGTGTGTGTGTGTGTGTGTGTGTGCGTGTGTGTGTGTGTGGTGGCAGGGGGGCTGCTCTGCCTGCATTGTCTAAATAACTTTACTCTCCTGAAATCCTGACCCACCTGGCCTCAGATCAGCTCATGGGACTACACAATACTGCACTAACCCAATAGCAAGAAAATACATTATACCAGACGTAGAAATCCAGTGACTTCAAATGTATCCATGGTTGCTTGCTCCATGTTGCTCCCGCAACTGTAACTGTCACTCATGAATTCTTATCATAATGCAACACAGTGATGGTTTGGCTGCATGTATTTATTTGTATTCCTCATTCAGGCTGAATGGATGTCACCTCACAGAGAGATGCTGTGAAGCGTTGGCCTCAGCTCTCAGCTCAGACTCCTGCCACCTGAGAGAGCTGGACCTCAGTAATAATGATCTAGGTGACGGGGGGATGAAGCTGCTCTCTGCTGGACTGGGGAGTCCACACTGTCAACTACAGACACTGAGGTGAGGTCTGAGACTATTCTTGTTGTCAGACACATCATTCCTAAGTGTCTGTTACATTATCATTCTATGGAGTCAATGATACTTGCACAGAAAGGCTCAATAATTGAAACAGACTATGTACATTATCTTCCAATCAATTACTGTTTGTCTGTGTGTGTGTGTGTGTGTGTGTGTGTGTGTGTGTGTGTGTGTGTGTGTGTGTGTGTGTGTGTGTGTGTGTGTGCGTGTGTGCGTGTGTGTGTGTGTGTGTATGGTGACAGGGGGGGCTGCTCTGTCTTCACTCTCTGAATATGTTTGCCCTCCTCAAATCCTGACCCACCTGGCCTTAGATCAGCTCATGGGAATACACAATACTGCACTAACCCAATAGCTAGCAAATACATGATACCAGACGTAGAAATCCATTGACTACAAATGTATCCATGGTTGCTTGCTCCCCTGTAGAGAGCAACTATAACTCTCACTCATGAATTCTTGCACCACAGTGATCGTTTGGCTGCATGTATTTATTTGTATTCCTCATTCACATGTGGCCTTTCAACTGCGAAATGAAGAGGATTCAAAGCTGCACATGTACATTAGAGAGGAATAATCCGATTCTTGATATCAGATTGAGTGACACTGTTTCCCCAGGTTGTCAGGCTGTGGAGTCCCAGAGGAAGGCTGTGTTTCTCTGGCTTCAGCTCTGAGGTCTAATCCCTCCCACCTGAGAGAGCTGGACCTCACCTACAATCACCCAGGAGACTCAGGACTGGCGCTGCTCTCTGCTGTACAGAAAGATCCACTCTGTAAGCTACAGACACTCAGGTAAAGGCTGAATATGTGGCTGGACGTATCAATGAGATTAATACACAGTATCTATTTTTCTAACATGATTGTGAGTGTGTCATTCAACCTCTGTGGGTTCTTCTGTGGTTGATATAGTGTGGACCATGGTGGAGAGTGCAGGCTCAAACGTGGGCTGATCAAATGTAAGTCACCAACGCTGTAGAGAATAGGACTGTGATATTACTCAAGAACCAGGGTACAGCAGAGTTCAAACAGAGCACCAGTATTGTATTCATATGTACATCTAAAATATTAGTAAATGTGAATTAGTTGTATCCCTTGTAAAACATTTTCAATTAATAAGTAATATTTTGTGAAAAAAAGAATGTTATCATAACAAGATCTCATTGTGAATATTGTAATTTATTCAATTGTATTGATTTGATGATTATTTCTGTCCACTCAATCAGATGCCTGTGAGCTCACACTGGACCCAAACACAGCACACAGAATCCTCTCTCTGTCTGAGGAGAACAGAAAGGTGACACTGGGGAGAAAGGAGCAGCCGTATCCTGATCACCCAGAGAGATTTGAGCGCTATGCACAGGTGCTGTGTAGAGAGGGTCTGACTGGGCGCTGTTACTGGGAGGTAGAGAGGAGTGGGAGAGAGGTTGTTATAGGAGTGACATATAAAGGAATCAGAAGGAGAGGATGGGGTTATGACTGTGTGTTGGGAAACAATGACAAGTCCTGGAGTCTGTGGTGCTCTGGTAACAGTTACTCCGCCTGGCACAATAATAAGAAGACTGACATATCTGTCCCCTCCTCTGGCTCCCACAGAGTAGGAGTGTATCTGGACTGGCCGGCCGGCACTCTGTCCTTCTACAGCGTCTCCTCTGACACACGGACCCTCCTGCACACATTCCACTGCACATTCACTGAGCCGCTCTACCCAGGGTTTATGTTTTGGCATGGGGGCTGTTCAGTGACCCTGTGTAAACTAGTCTCAGGGAGATCACACTGAACACCAAAGGCTCAAAGATGACGGATCATAACATGATGCAGTTGGATAGTGGTGTGTTTTCAATGAGATGTTGGATGTACAGATGTTCCCTCTCCCAGTGTCTAGTGTGTAGGGTGTAGGGTGTAGTGTGTAGGATTGTTGTGTGTAGTTATATTATTTTTTACTATATATATATATATATATATATATATATATATATATATATTATATAAAATAAAATAAAATGCATCTGATAGTAAAATAGACTGCAATAGAGTGACAAAAAATAGAAGCTTACATGTTTTTTAGTTGTTTTGATGGAAATGCATCTGACAATCCAGATGAATGATTAGATGATCAAATCAGACTGATGATGAACTCTGAGAATAACACAGGAGAGAGTGTCTGTATGTATATAAGAGTTGGTTAGATTGGGTGTTTGAGTTGTGATGCTGGATCACGTTGCCGTGTGTAAGATAGCAGGGAGTGGATGTGAAGACAGCTCTCCTTCTCTGTCAGTACAACATGGACATGTTCTGTAATTCACTTTCCATAGATTCCTTCACCTGTCTATCTATCCAACGTACATGTTGTTCCTTCTCCTCTGTGTGTGTGTGTGTGTGTGTGTATATAAGAGTTGGTTAAATTGGGTGTTTGAGTTGTGTCACCGAGGGTGAGTCTAGTACAGCCTTTCCCCGGCCTGAACACCATTCCCAACGTTCCCCAGTTAAGCACAGCAGGATCGGCCCGAGGTTTGAGAGCAACCTTGGTGAATCACCATGACACTGCTAGAAAGAGAAAAAGCTTAGCAGCCGGGGGCCCGACCTGACGAGGGACACCGCGGCTGAGGATGTTCCTGAAACACATTTTATCTTCCATCTATCCCTCAAATAGGTGCAACTGCATAACTGCTTATGAATGATAAGTTGATTCAAATAGGTGCGACTGCATAACTGCTTATGAATGATAAGTTGATTCAAATAGGTGTGACTGCATAACTGCTTAAGAGGAACTAGAGTGTGAGTGTATGACCCCCCCGTGTCAACATGTCTGCTTAGGCCTCATTATGATGACGGCATGCTACCAATGAAAGTACTATGAATATAAGAATACCAATGTTTGATTGCGTGAATCTTACTCAGGGATGATTACTGATGTATGATACTATATTACTGACGTTTATTTTGATGATACAGAGTTTTATTATTGCATATAAGGGGATATTATATAGGGCCTTCGGGGTGAAGTAGGTCAGGTGGTGGGAATCCCCAACAAAAAGTACTACTGTGTCCATAATCAAGTATGAGAATGATAACAATGATTAAGTGTAACAATGTGAAGTATAGAGTGATTTACTGGTTTTGATCTATGATATTTGATTACTATACTGTATTACTGTTTGGATGTATTGTATTGATGTCGATGAGGTTTTGTAACACTGAGAGTTGAGGGACAGAGAAAGTTCCTGAAAAGGACTTCCCCAAAAGCACTTCCTTATTTACTTTAGAAGGAAGCTACTTAGCTACTAGCTTAGCTTAGCCACGGTTCTAGCTAATCGCTCAAAGGGTAAAACACCGCTCTGTTTGTAGACAAAGAAGATGTCACGTGAGGAATCTTGGCTCTGTTAGTAAACAGAGAGGATCACGTGGGAGGAATCTTGGCTCTGTTAGTAAACAGAGAGGATCACGTGTGAGGAATCTTGGGTCTGTTTGTAAACAGAGATGATGTCATATGGGAGGAGTTTTGGATCAAAAGCAGAGTATAAAAAGAGCTCCCCGGAGTAGCGCAGCGGTCATTCCCCGCTGAGGAGCGTTAAAACCTGAAGAACCGGAGCGGGACGGAGTGTGTTGGATACCTCACCCCGGGGTGGAACTGGAGCTCTCATAGTCTGGTGCCCGAGAATTTCTCCGTGGCCGGAGTTCACACTCTGATCAAATCCTGACTAACGGACTCGCCACTGCATTGCAACAGAGGACCTGGCGGACCTTTCTTTGAGGAAGAACGGTCTTTGAGGAAAAGCTGAGACCGGTAGAGCAGTTTCAGGGGGCAAAGCTGAGACACTCTGCGGGAATCAGAGTCCCTCGGCCAGGGGAGCATAACACCGGCTCTTTACCACAGCCGTGGCGGAAAGAGGAACCGGCTTCACTCGACGGAGAGGAACTGGGACTTCTTTAAATTTCACAGACAAGTAGATCAGGCAGAGCAGGGATAGAGGTAGAGATTTTATTCTTTTCTAATTTTGATCATTTTTTATATTTTCATCATTTTAATATTTTAATACTCTGTTTGTAACCCATTTTTATGATAACTTAGCTATGCTGTAATGCTTTAAGCCATTATTAAACAATCTAACCTGCATTTAAAGTAACAGTTTTCTAAACTCAATTTTTAAAAATGTTATTTTTATTGAACTATTCCATTCATCAAAAGTATTTCTACCTCCTCCTAGTGACATAAAAGGTTATAGATTACTGTGCATATTTCATCATAGGATCTGAATGGTTATATCTAGCCCATCATTACCTCCTTTGGGTAAATTGTACTTACCGATAAACACCTTTCCGCAACCACACCAACTTGCACTCATATAAGATTAGAGCAGTCGTTAACCATAGAGGTTACCCACTTCTGTGTACGGTTTTCGGGGGAGTTTTCAGTTCAACTGAAGTGGGTAAAGGAAGTCAATGGAGGAACTATGGGACGTAGACTGTTAACAGCGGAGTGAGTCTAATCGACACCAACCTACACCGGACCTGTTAGGAAGTAGCTTACAGGGTAAGACCCTGCAGGCTGAGGTCCATACCTGTTAGTCAGAGGGTTGGTCCGGGGTCCTGTACAGGGTAAGACCCTGCAGGCTGAGGTCCATACCTGTTAGACAGAGGGTTGGTCCGGGGTCCTGTACAGGGCCTGAACTGCCGGGAGACAAAGTGTCATGATCATCAAAAAACCCCGAAAGACTTTCGTGTTTTTTTTCGCGTGTAACTTTTAAATAAAGATTAACTTGTTTTACTTATGGTGTTTCTTTCATGGAAATCCTGATTGTTGACGTATCGTCTGTGCTCTGTCGTAGAGCTGGGCATCTTCGGCTCATCGAGTTACAAGGAGACCTCCTTCACCTCACGGAGGAGGTGAAAGTGAGAGGTGATTTGTATTATTACTCTCCAGGACCAGCTGAGAGAGCGTCTCCTACAGCTCGGCCCCTCCCTTTACTAGACTGGTCCCCAACCCGGTGGTCAGATAATACAAAGAAAAACAGGCTCGCGGCTGAGAGTGTCACTCCCCAGGTTTTCCCCCGTTGGTGTAAAATGGCTTGAAAGAGGAAAAATGTGCTAAACATAAATAAATAAATAACATTGATGGTACTTGATAATAATACGCACAGCACATAATATTATTGGAATACTGTGATATATACATATCTGCCATTTTACTGACGCTTTTATCCAAAGCGACTTACATTGCAGTGAGTGCGTACATTTCAGTATATATGGTCCCAGCAGGAATCAAACCCACAACCTAAGCATTGTTAGCGCCGTGCTCTACCAACTGAACCACAGAGGACCAGGTGTGTGACTGTGTCATGATGAGCCACAGAGGACCAGGTGTGTGACTGTGTCATGATGAGCCACAGAGGACCAGGTGTGTGACTGTGTCATGATGAGCCACAGAGGACCAGGTGTGTGACTGTGTCATGATGAGCCACAGAGGACCAGGTGTGTGACTGTGTCATGATGAGCCGCATCAAACCAAACCATAACAAGTGTGGAGTAAATATGTTGTCCCCCACAACTGAGTTACCCACACACACACACACACACACACACACACACACACACACACATACACACCCACACACCCTCACACACACCCACACACACATACACACCCACACACACATACACACCCTCACACACACCCACACAGCCAGCAGAGGGAGGAAGTCAGCAAGATGATTTACATGACCAGTTCCTGGTCATAGTCCAGTTCATTACACACAACACAGAGAAAGAAGCAGATTCCTCTCACGAGACGGAACCTTAACCTCGATAGTAACGCAAATACACAGAAGCTGATTTCCATTACCAAAAGGTACGAATCTTACAGAAATATTACAGCACTTATTTTTTAGGTTGTTTTTATTGCTGTTGTTGTTGTTGTTGAGGCTATTTTTGTTCAAATGTGTAGCTCACGGTATGAGGAAACAAGTCAAGTACAGTACACAAAAGTCTTCATTGTTAGGCTGGTTTTTAGCAGACGCCTTTGTCCAAAGCGACTTACAACATACATTTAAATAGATGACCATGAGTGATATTGTTATGCAAATACTATTTAGACCTTGGTATGATGTTTAGACTGCAGTTTTTACTCAAGCTTAGCCAGGACTATGTTAGCCAGCTACCTAGCGTTTGTTTCTTCTGCTTATATACCTTTTCTGATTATTAAGTGTTACTGTAAGCTTACGGTAATTCTCGTTGAGTTTCTAACGTTTGGCAGTGTAGGTTAAGTTACATCATTTTCGCTATCTTTTGTGTTAGCTAACTGCTCACATTAGCAAATTAGCTAGGTGAGAACATGCCTCCACGTGTTAGCTGTGTTGCTGTCCAGCAAAGGAGTTGGTATTGCAAAATCCTGATATGAGGACTGTTCATATCTGTAACTTCAATTGTGGGCAGACCCACAAATCAGACCCACAGAAAACTTTTCAACTTTTTACTTGGAATAGTTAGTGGAGCAGCTAGGAGGTGTTTTCTCCTCAAAATGAATGAAAAGCAACAGGCACATGCATGGTGAAAATCCTCATTGTTTCATGATTCTCCTGTAAATCGATGGCTTGTTGGTCATAAATCAATTGTAGTTTTCAATAATAGGCTACTGTGCAAATTCAAAAGGATTTTAAGGTTTGTAGAAAGGATGACTTTACATAAATTATATAAGTTCTTCATATAAAAACTACCTCAGTATCACTGCACTGTGATAGTGATGCATATTCTTAATCTTGACACTTATGTTTTTATTTGTTTATTCACAGCAGGCGGTAAACCTCACCTTGTTTCACTCTCTTCACATTGATAAGCACTGTCATGTTTTACAGAGGCATTATGATTCTGGCTCTGGTTCTATTTGGACTGTGTGGGCCTGGCTTGATTAACAAATAGTTATTTAATTATATCCTTTTACAGGAAATGCTGGTTAAAGTGGAGATCCGAGGAGTGCAGAAATACATTAGAGTTCCACAGACTGATCAAGTCTTTCAATATTCAAGAAGTTCCTTCAAGAAAGTTTGTAGTTTATTTATGGAAATAGTTTTGCATTTAATGTTATCACTTTAGTTGAACATGCAATCTTAAATATTCTGCAAATACAGTGATTAGTTTGCAAGTGCTAGTGTCCCATAGGTATTACACAAACTGTTCTGTCAGCAAACAGATTAATATTGTATTAATGCAATGTACTGTACTTTTGATTCTCCTAGTAACAGAGAAGTTTAGTCTGGAAGAGAGTTTCAGTGGGGGCGAGCTAAGCTTGACTGATGTGTCAGGAACAGAGGTGGGTGGAGATGTCTTCGATGAGCTTGTAAAGTCAGGTGTCTTGACCTTCATGGTCCCTTTCCCAGTAGGTAAGGAAAGTACTTGAAAAGGCAGGTGTCTTGACCTTCATGGTCCCTTTCCCAGTAGGTAAGGAAAGTCCTTGAAAAGGCAGGGGTTTTGATGAGGTATCACAGGCAGTGTGAACCCTGAGAGGCACATAGTGTTTTGTCAAATATTGTCATTATCATTTTGGAGGCCTCAAACTGTTATCATTTGATATTCTATTGATCATTATCTTTGGCACACATATTATCCATAGATGGACAGTACCTAAAATGTGTAAAAGATAATATACCGTACTATACCGTAAAAAAAATAAAATAATAATAATTCTTCCATTTATTTGTTTTAATGCTTTTGTTACTGATGAATACATGTACATTGAAATTAATTTTGTCTGCCATTTTGAAGATCTGGATGTTCAGCTGGTCGAAAAATTAGGCATTCTCATCTGTCGTGACTGCACTGTCCCCAGCTTCATCCCATTCATCCTTGGTCGCTTCATCCCATTCATCCTTGGTAGTGGCGGAGACTCCACTATCCCCAGCTTCATCCCATTCATCTGATTCTACAATTGTCCTTGAGTCCACAAGAAAGAGGAGGAACCCATCAGGGTTAATGGATCAATATGAAGCAAAACAGGTAAGCTTTGAAAAAATACATTTAAAATCCTCAATTAAGTCATTTTTATTATTGATAATATCTTTAAATATATATCTGCAGAAGAATATTGGGTATTCTGTATAAAGGAATGCCATAGAAAAGTGAATTGTTTTTTTGGGGGGAAAAAATCACAAAAATCCTCTTTTAAATTTCCGTAAGCAAGCTTCCTTACAAGCCTCCATTGTAACATGTTTTGTCAGAAAGTTGAAAATGTTCTGAGGGCCAATCAGAAGGGTGAGAAATCTTTAAGGAGTATGACAAGACGACAACACTACCGGATGCAACACGTAAACAGATGGTGAACATCCTGGTTGCAGATATGATGGAGTTACATAGGTAAGAATGTATCTCCATCTTCTCTCCCTTGCAAAACATACACACTTACAAGGTGGGCTCAAGCATAAACTATGATTTGTTTTGAAAGGAGGATTCCACCGCCAAGTGTGAGAACCAATTATGCACTGGGAATTGTGACACTTTTTCCTTACCTCCAAGATCCATTCTCCAAACAAGGATATGCAAGTTCTTGTTTTCTATGTGAAAACCCAAACCATTGTATTTTCTATACTTTCTTCCCTTTTTAGTTTCCTTGTTTGTATTTAAATCCTGTTTCAGATGAGTATATAGGTTTCTCAGCCTTGTATTTCCCACTAGTTTTTGTAAAGTTGTATATTGTCAGTGTCTAAACTTATTGTGTTGAGTAATTTATATGAATATGTGTGCCTTAGTTTTGTTGTCTTAAACAGGAACACTACTATGATCCTGAGGGTAACACTGGCTACATTGCATGGAGGATCAAGACGGTTCAACGCAACACCTCTGCTGGCTCCCGGGGTCATTCCAAGACAGTTATTCAGGATGGTCCAAAAGCCAGACGAGAATCTTTGTTGGCCTGTGAACAGCTATTTGGTGAGGAGTGCAGGGAGGCGATATCTACAATCAGACATTCAACTGATGAATCTGTGGTCAGAGACAAAATGAGAGTGACTTTTGAGTATCGACAGAAGATGGTCCATGATGAGGATGCATCATCATCAGTCCTGGATGTGTTCCTTCGTTTCCTTGATGTGCCTGGATTGGTAAGAAAATCTTTAGCTTTTGTAGTAGTTTCAGTATTTGACCCCACCATTTCCCTTTGTCATCTATACTTAAATCTGTATATCAAAATATTGTCTCCTTGTTTTTAGATCGACCAGGATTTCTCCATGATGTTTGGTGACGAAGTGTCTCAGAAATTCCTGGCAAAGTGGTCAACATTCTTCAAGCCAAAAGTCATCGCAGACTGCAAGACTCTTCCACCAAATCAGTACATTGTTGAGCTTCTGTCAGGAACTGAACCTCAACCTGAGGAAAACCACGGTCAGTAAAGACGGTTTTGTATTTCCAAAATATTTCATTAGTGTTCATTAGTTCATTAGTGTTCATTAGTGTCTAACTTCATTCTTTTGTGATGTCTTTAGGATGGGACAGTGATATGTCATCAATCCTTTTGCTTCTGCATCTGCTCCCTCCGACCTCAAGAGGACAGAAAAAAACAGCCAAGATCAGTTCAGCTCAAGCAGCCAGCCATCTTGTGAGATATCTTAAGGTATGCAAAAGTTAATTTTTAAACCTCAAATGTGCACTTTGAGGGGCAGATTATTTTGGAATTCTGAGACATACATCATTTCATTTTGTTCATTCCATCTGTAAATAAGCTGTGATGAAACGCTTGGTGATAAAAAAACCATGCAAAGAGTTTAATTTTCATATTTACTTTGTCCCTTTTCTGACCTACAGGAAGGAGCCAGTGTGACTACCTTCCTTGAGACTGCTGACACAAAACAACCATTCCTCCTCTGCATCGGTGAGCAAAGGAATGATATCCAACGGTTCTACCTTGTTATCGACCGAAAACCGAAACCATGCAAGGCACATACATCAGTGGCAGCTTTTGATGAACTGTTCAAAACTCACTACGTCTTCAGTCTTTCATATGACGAAGGTCTTTGTAATTTCTACACATTTATCCAAACCACAATTTACAACATCGATATCGGAAGAGCAAAGGAGAGCCCACGTGTTAAAGAACTTAGAGCAAGACTGCTGCAGCGAGAGGACTGCATTTATAAACAGCCTTCAAGATGTTCACATGTTTTGTATGTAAAGCGCACCACAAAAATAGTTTGGTTCTTTGCCAACATCTAAAATTTCAACACGGTCTCTATCCTGGCAAAACGTTACGTTTACAATGTGGAGAGCTAGTTTTGTCCATTATCATTTTGTACTACAAGTGGCTTCCGAAAGCACCTCAATAAGGTGCATAGTCACAGCATGGATCAAGAGGTTGATACTAATCAGGATGTTGCCACTCAGAAAGAATGTGAGGCGGAATGTTCAAGTGATCGCCCAACTGTTGTTGCCACTTTGCAGATTCCACCGGTACCAACAAAGCTTTGTGAAGTAACAAGTCAGCTACCTTCAATGTGTGGATCAATTGTTGCACATCTGCAAGCATCAGGTCTCCCTGAAAGTGCTGTCCAAACAATTGTTTGTTCAATGGAAGAAGTCGTTAATGACGTCCAAAGCCAAGCACGAGTAGCAGTTCTCAAAACGGTTTCTCCTGAAACTAAGAGTTCAGGCATTTCTCAAAAAATAGAGCACTGTTTTGATCAATTAGGTAATCCTTTTTCAGAATTAAACACGGGGGCAAAGAGGTATAAATATTACAATGAAAAATGGGAAATTGTTGAACGTAAAGAATATGTCCTTGGGGTGAGACTGAATTTGCGCAGAGATAGAACTACAGGTGTCTACAATCAGGTTCCTGTAACAAACAAGTGCATGTATGTGCCGATTCTGGGTACACTCAAATCCATATTCAAAAACAGCCAAGTAAGAGAGAGCTTTTTACAGGACAAACAAAGTGAAAATGGTATTTACAAAGACATCAATGATGGGTCATATTTTCAAAATCATGCCCTGTTCTCACAGCAAAAGCATGCTTTACAGATTCTACTCAATTACGACGATTTTGAAACTGCTAACCCTCTAGGTTCCAAGAAGGTGATACACAAAATTGGGGGTGTCTACTTTACTCTAAAAAATCTTCCACCCAGGTGTAACTCAGTACTGATGAATGTACATCTTGCAGCTCTATTCTACACTGAAGATCTGAAGACATATGGTTTTGATGTGATACTAAAGCCTCTTATTGATGACCTGAAAATCTTAGAAACCGAAGGAATACAGCTTCCTTGTTTTGAACAACCATTGCTTGGCTCAGTAATTCAAGTAACAGGAGATAATCTGGCTTTAAATAGCTTGTTGGGGTTTGTGGAATCTTTCAGTGCAACACATTTTTGTAGGTTTTGTTTAATGAGTAAGGAAGATGTGCAATCTGTATTTACTGAGAATCATCCTGGGTTAATTTTCCGTTCCAAAGAGGGTCATACTGAACATTGTAGGGCACTAAATGAAAATCCTGAACTGCGTTCATTATATGGTGTTAAAAAGTCATGTGTGCTCAATTCATTAGAGTATTTCCATAACACTGATAACTATGCTGTTGATATAATACATGATTTGCTAGAGGGTGTGGTACAGTATGAACTTAAGCTGGTTTTTGAGTACCTTGTTAAACAGGGCTATGTCTCTTTGAACTCATTGTCAGACAGGATACAGAGCTTTAATTACGGTTCCACAGAACATAAAAACAAACCAAGTGGGTTAAAGATGGATGATAAGAGCAAACACCTGGGTCAGAATGCCGTCCAGTCATGGTGTCTTCTGCGCAACACTCCACTTATATTGGGTGATGTCATTGAAAGGGATAACAGTCACTGGAACTTTCTGCTGCTTCTAATACAGATAGTCAATATAGTGTTTTCCTACACCACAACTGATGGGATGATGTCTTACTTGAAACATCTGATCTGTGATCACCAACATCTGATCTGTGATCACCATACTCACCATACTCTGTTCAAAGCATTGTTTCCCAACAAGAAGTTGATCCCCAAGCACCATTTGATGATACACTATCCGAGATGCATGCAAAAAATTGGCCCTCTTATCCATATGTGGTGCATGCGATTTGAAGCCAAACACACATTTTTCAAAAGATGTGGTAAAGATTTAAAAAATCTCACCAAATCATTGGTGAAGCAGCATCAGCGCCAACTGGTGTTTCAATTTAAAAATTATTGTTTTAGACGATTTGAATTTGGTCCTAAAACATCAAAAACAATCAGCACCTTGCAAGGTGGGGAAGAACTTAGTCAGACATTATATTTAGAAGCATGTTCAAGTGTTTCAAGCACCAACTGGGTCAGAAATGATGGTACTGAGTACCAGGTTGATTTGTTCATATGCACTGGATGTACCGATGATCTCCCTGCTTTCAAAAAGATCTGTGATATTATTATATACGAAGAGCGTGCTTTCATAATAGCCTGTAATGTAGAAACAATGTACTATGATGACCACTTTAATACCTACTGTATAGAAGACCAAATGGATGAGTTTTCTGTTATCTGCGTGGATGAACTGACTCATTTCAAACCATTTGACAAGCAGTGCTCTAATGAGAATAGTCACAAAGCATACATAGTGCCCTATTCTTATATGTAGAAAAGTTCTCAGTAAATACAGATTGCACTTCTGTCACAAAGGTGTCGCAGTGAAGTTGTTACATTATTTTTATTTTTTTATTTTGAATAAATAAGCCTCAAAGTCTGGTACTATTCTGCGACATACATCATCTAATTTTGTTCATTCCATCTGTAAATAAGATGTGATGAAATGCTTAGTAATAAAAACATGCATATTTACTTTGTCCCTTGGCTTACCGACAGAAGGGAGCCAGTGTGACGTGTACATTTAAATTGTCTTTGTTTTGTCTGCCATTTATCTGCCATCAAGATCTGAATGATAACAAAATAAAACATGTTTTTTATAAAGCAATCAACTTGTATGTCATTCTTATTTTTAATTGGTTCATTTCCGAATTATTTAAATATTTAAATGTTTTATTTTAATTGTATAGTAGCATATTTTGACTTTTTAGTGTTAATGAGGCAACTCCTTTTATAGAAATTCAAATCACACTGAGAGAGTTAATTTCTAACACTAAGCACTGGAGTTGAAAACATGTAACACTGGTAAATGTTAACCAGTGTTAAATTTCAACTATAGAAATAGTTGATATTAACTCTATTATAGTGGAAACATGGCAACACTTTCAAAATTGTTAAATTCACTCTGTGGGGAGTGGACCCCTCCGGACACTTTAAATGTGTTGAAATTAACTCTTTTAGAGTTAATTTGAGTCTGTCGATTTTGCTGTGTACTGATTCAACTGCTAGTGATTCAACTACTAGTGATTCAACTACTAGTGATTCAACTGCTAGTGATTCAACTACTAGTGATTCAACTACCAGTGATTCAACTACTAGTGATGATTCAACTACTAGTGATTCAACTACTAGTGATTCAACTACTACTGATGATTCAACTGCTAGTGATTCGACTACTAGTGATTCAACTACTAGTGATTCAACTACTAGTGATGATTCAACTACTAGTGATGATTCAACTACTAGTGATTCAACTACTAGTGATTCAACTACTAGTGATGATTCAACTACTAGTGATGATTCAACTACTAGTGATTCAACTACTAGTGATTCAACTGCTAGTGATGATTCAACTACTAGTGATTCAACTACTAGTGATGATTCAACTACTAGTGATTCAACTACTAGTGATTCAACTACTAGTGATTCAACTGCTAGTGATTCAACTACTAGTGATGATTCAACTACTAGTGATTCAACTACTAGTGATTCAACTACTACTGATGATTCAACTGCTAGTGATTCGACTACTAGTGATTCAACTACTAGTGATTCAACTACTAGTGATTCGACTACTAGTGATTCAACTACTAGTGATTCAACTACTAGTGATGATTCAACTACTAGTGATGATTCAACTACTAGTGATTCAACTACTATTGATTCAACTACTAGTGATTCAACTACTAGTGATGATTCAACTACTAGTGATGATTCAACTACTAGTGATTCAACTACTAGTGATTCAACTGCTAGTGATGATTCAACTACTAGTGATTCAACTGCTAGTGATGATTCAACTACTAGTGATTCAACTACTAGTGATTCAACTACTAGTGATTCAACTGCTAGTGATTCAACTACTAGTGATGATTCAACTACTAGTGATTCAACTACTAGTGATTCAACTACTAGTGATGATTCAACTACTAGTGATTCAACTGCTAGTGATTCAACTACTAGTGATTCAACTACTAGTGATTCAACTACTAGTGATTCAACTACTAGTGATGATTCAACTACTAGTGATTCAACTACTAGTGATTCAACTACTTGTGATTCAACTACTAGTGATTCAACTACTGTCTCCCGGCAGTCAGGCCCTGTACAGGTGCCCCGGACCAACCTTCCGACTAACAGGTATGGACCTCAGCCTGCAGGGTCTTACCCTGTACAGGACCCTGGACCAACCCTCTGTCTAACAGGTATGGACCTCAGCCTGCAGGGTCTTACCCTGTACAGGACCCCGGACCAACCTTCTGTCTAACAGGTATGGACGTCAGCCTGCAGGGTCTTACCCTGTAAGCTACTTCCTAACAGGTCCGGTGTAGGTTGGTGTCGATTAGACTCACTCCGCTGTTAACAGTCTACGTCCCATAGTTCCTCCATTGACTTCCTTTACCCACTTCAGTTGAACTGAAAACTCCCCCGAAAACCGTACACAGAAGTGGGTAACCTCTATGGTTAACGACTGCTCTAATCTTATATGAGTGCAAGTTGGTGTGGTTGCGGAAAGGTATTTATCGGTAAGTACAATTTACCCAAAGGACGTAATGATGGGCTACATATAACCATTCAGATCCTATGATGAAATATGCACAGTAATCTATAACCTTTTATGTCACCAGGAGGAGGTAAAAATACTTGTGATGAATGGAATAGTTAAAAAAAAATAACATTTTTAAAAATTGAGTTTAGAAAACTGTTACTTTAAATGCAGGTTAGATTGTTTAATAACGGCTTAAAGCATTACAACATAGCTAAGTTATCATAAATATGGGTTACAGACAGAGTATTAAAATATAAAAATGATGAAAATATAAAAAATGATCAAAATTAGAAAAGAATAAAATCTCTACCTCTATCCCTACTCTGCCTTATCTACTTGTCTGTGAAATTTAGAGAAGTCCCAGTTCCTCTCCGTCGAGTGAAGCCGGTTCCTCTTTCCGCCACGGCTGTGGTAAAGAGCCGGTGTTATGCTCCCCTGGCCGAGGGACTCTGATTCCCGCAGAGTGTCTCAGCTTTGCCCCCTAAAACTGCTCTACTAGCTTTTCCTCTAAGTCCGTTCTTCCTCAAAGAAAGGTCCGCCAGGTCCTCTGTTGCAATACAGTGGTGAGTCCGTTAGTCAGGATTTGATCAGAGTGTGAACTCCGGCCACGGAGAACTTCTCGGGCACTAGACTGTGAGAGCTCCAGTTCCACCCCGGGGTGAGGTATCCAACACGCTCCTTCCTGCTCCGGTCCTTCAGGTTTTAACGTTCCTCAGCGGGGAATGACCGATGTACTGCTCCAGGAAGCTCTTTTTATACTCTGCTTCTGATCCAAAACCTCCCATATGCCATCATCTTTGTTTACAAAAAACAAACAGAGCGGTGTTTTAACCCTTTTGGCAGGTAGCTAGAACCATGGCTAAGCTAATCTAGTGGCTAAGTAGCTTGCTTCTAAAGTAAATAAGGAAGTGCTTTTAAGGGAAGTCCTATTAAGGAAGTTTTTCTGTCCCTCAACTCTCAGTGTTAGAAGACCTCATCAAAACAATACATCCAAACAGTAATACAGTATAGTAATCAAACATATCCATAAATCAATACCAGTAAATCAATCTATACTTCACATTGTTACTCTTAATCATCCTTATCATTCTCATACTTGATTATGGACACAGTAGTACTTCTTGTTGTGGATTCCCACTACTTGACCTACTTCACCCCGTAGGCCTTACACAATAACCCCTTTTATGCAGTGATAAAACTTTGTATCATCAAAAATAAACTTCAGTAATATAGTATCATACATCAGTAATCATCCCTGAGTAAGATTCACACAATCAAACATTGGTATTCTTATATTCTTAGTACTTTCAGTGGTAGCATGCCGTCATCATAATGAGGCCTAAGCAGATATGTTGACACAGGGTCATACACTCACATTCTAGTTCCTCTTATGCAGTTATGCGGTCGCACCTATTTGAATCAACTTATCATTCATAAGCAGTTATGCAGTCACACCTATTTTAATCAACTTATCATTCATAAGCACAGGGTCACTGAATAGCCCACATGCCAAACCCCAAACCCTGGGTAGAGCGGCTCAGTGAATGTGGAGTGGAATGTGTGCAGGAGGGTCCGTGTGTCAGAGGAGACGCTGTAGAAGGACAGAGTGCCGGCCGGCCAGTCCAGATACACTCCTACTCTGTGGGAGCCAGAGGAGGGGACAGGAATGTCAGTCTTCTTATTTTTGTGACAGGCGAAGTATCTGTTACCAGAGCAGAACAGCCTCCAGGACTTGTCATTGTATCCCAACACACAGTCATCACCCCTTCCTCTCCTGCTGATTCCTTTATATGTCACTCCTATATCAGCCACTCCACCACTCCTCTCTACCTCCCAGTAACAGCGCCCAGTCAGACCCTCTATACACAGCACCTGTGCATAGGGCTCAAATCTCTCTGGGTGATCAGGATACGGCTGCTTCTCTCTCCCCCGTGTCACCTTTCTGTTCTCCTCAGACAGAGAGAGGTTTCTGTGTGCTGTGTTTGGGTCCAGTGTGAGCTCACAGGCATCTGATTGAAAGGCCAAAAATAATCATCAAATCAATACAATTGAATAACTTACAAGATTCACAATGTGATATTGTTATGGTAACATTCTTTTTTTCACAAAATACAACTAATTCACATTTACTAATATTTTAGATTTACATATGAATACAATACTGGTGCTCTATTTGAACTCTGCTGTACCCTGGTTCTTGAGTAATATCACAGTCCTATTCTCTACAGCGTTGGTGACTTACATTTGATCAGCCCAGGTTTGAGCCTGCACTCTCCACCATGGTCCACACTATATCAACCACAGAAGAACCCACAGAGGTTGAATGACACACTCACAATCATGTGGAAAATAGATACTGTGCATTAATGTCATTGATATGTCCAGCCACATATTCAGCCTTTACCTGAATGTCTGTAGTTTACAGAGTGGATCTTTCTGTACAGCAGAGAGCAGCGCCAGTCCTGAGTCTCCTGAGTAATTGTAGCTGAGGTCCAGCTCTCTCAGGTGGGAGGGCTTAGACCTCAGAGCTGAAGCCAGAGAAACACAGCCTTCCTCTGGGACACCACAGCCTGACAACCTGGGGAAATAGTGTCACTCCATCTGATATCAAGAATCTGATTATTCCTCTCTAATGTACATGTGCATGTACATCTTCATTTGGCAGTTGAAAGGCCACATGTGAATGAGGAATACAAATAAATACATGCAGCCAAACGATCACTGTGGTGCAAGAATTCATGAGTGAGAGTTATAGTTGCTCTCAACAGGGGAGCAAGCAACCATGGATACATTTGTAGTGACTGTATTTCTACATCTGGTATAATGTATTTGCTAGCTATTGGGTTAGTGCAGTATTGTGTAGTCCCATGAGCTGATCTAAAGCCAGGTAGGTCAGGATTTGAGGAGAGTAAAGTTATTCAGATAGTGCAGACAGAGCATCCCCCCCTGCCACCACACACACACACGCACACGCACACACACACACACACACGCACACGCACACACACACACACACACATGCACACACACACACGCACACACACACACACACATTATATCGTAATTGATTGGAAGATAATGTACATTGTCTGTCTCAATCTGCATTTCGTTGTCTCTGTACTTGTACTCTGCACAATGACAATAAAGTTGAATCTAATCTAAAAAAAAATCAATCATTGACCATTTCTGTGCAAGTCTCATTAATTCCATAGAATGATAATGTAACAGACACTTAGGAATGATGTGTCTGACAACAACAATAGTCTCAGATCTCACCTCAGTGTCTGTAGTTGACATTGTGGACTCCCCAGTCCAGGAGAGAGCAGCTTCACCCCCCCGTCACCTAGATCATTATTACTGAGGTCCAGCTCTCTCAGGTGGCAGGAGTCTGAGCTGAGAGCTGAGGCCAACGCTTCACAGCATCTCTCTGTGAGGTGACATCCATTCAGCCTGAATGAGGAATACAAATAAATACATGAAGCCAAACGATAAATGATTGTTGCATTGTGTGCCTTATTCCCATGCTCCCTCCTTAATAGTGTGAGGGGAGACAGATTTCTCATCTGTTATTTATGATATTCTTATCATCAATAAAGAGAAACAACAATCTATTTTAATCAGTATGACCATGTCATGATGATTATAGTTTTTCAGTCATACACTGTTCATTGATTCATTTATGATCAGTATTGTACTGGTTAATGATTTTATGTAGTAACGGTACAAATCAAGACAGCCAGTCAGGTTGACAGTGGTAATATCTTTCCCCTGAGTTATATCTGTTGGTGGGGATGTGCTGAGTCAGCTGCAAGGCCATCCTGACCTAAAGGTTGGCCTCTTGTTATTGAACTGTGCATGTGTTGCTGTACCAATGAAATGGTTACTCAAAAACACCTCATCTGAGATAGGTAAGATGGTATCCTTCATCGATTTTTTTTTAATTATGAAGACCGCTCATCAAGATAAAACAAATGCACGCACGAGATGATGGTCTGGGAGCTAACAAAAAAAAAGGTGGAAAACAAAAAAAGTGGTAGGCCAAGTGTAGTCACAGTGAAGAGTTTAGGAATTGATTTGAAGATCATGTTAATGTTCTGTCTCCATCATTGAGTTTTGCAGAGCAAGTTTCATTGATAATGTAACTCACATAGGAATGATGTGTCTGACATCAATAATAGTCTCAGACCTCACCTCAGTGTCTGTAGTTGACAGTGTGGACTCCCCAGTCCAGCAGAGAGCAGCTTCACCCCCCCGTCACCTAGATCATTATTACTGAGGTCCAGCTCTCTCAGGTGGCAGGAGTCTGAGCTGAGAGCTGAGGCCAACGCTTCACAGCATCTCTCTGTGAGGTCACATCCATTCAGCCTGAATGAGGAATACAAATAAATACATGCAGCCAAACGATCACTGTGGTGCAAGAATTCATGAGTGAGAGTTATAGATGCTCTCAACAGACGAGAAATTAACCATGGATACATTTGTTGTCACTGGATTTCTACGTCTGGTATGATGTATTTGCTAGCTATTGGGTTAGTGCAGTATTGTGTAGTCCCATGAGCTGATGTAAGACCAGGTGGGTCAGGATTTGAGGAGGGCAAACATATTCAGAGAGTGAAGACAGAGCAACCCCCCTCCCACCACACACACACACACACACACACACACACACACACACACACACTCACACACACACACACACACACACACACACACACACACACACACACACACACACACACAGACACACACACTATATATAGTAATTGATTGGATGATAATGTCTTTTGTCTGTCTCAATTATTGAGCCTTTCTGTGAAGGTATCATTAATTCCATAGAATGATAATGTAACAGACACTTAGGAATGATGTGTCTGACAAAAAGAATAGTCTGAGACCTCACCTCAGTGTCTGTAGTTGGCAGTGTGGACTCCCCAGTCCAGCAGAGAGCAGCTTCACCCCCCCGTCACCAAGATCATTATTACTGAGGTCCAGCCCTCTCAGGTGGCAGGAGTCTGAGCTGAGAGCTGAGGCCAACGCTTCACAGCGTCTCTCTGTGAGGTGACATCCATTCAGCCTGAATGAGGAATACAAATAAATACATGCAGCCAAACCATCACTGTGGTGCATTATGATAAGAATTTATGAGTGAGAGTTATAGTTTTTGGGGGGACATGCAGCGTTCGGCCTGTAGAGGGAGCTACAGGACCGTGGCCGGGGTTTACGAAAATGAGGCTTCGTTGCACAGCTGTTGCGAATGAAGCCTCGTTGAGGAAATGGTTTAAGATGTGTGTGCCTCTGCTTTAGGGGGAAAAGGCTGGAAAGCCAGGACTGGAAAGTCATCAGAAGAATTTGTAAACATTATCATAATAAACGGGACATTCCCTCATCACCACACTGTGTCCGCCTCTCTGTGAACAAGGGACTCGTTACATAGTTGCTTTCAACAGAGGAGAAATTAACCATGGATACATTTGTAGTCACTAGATTTTTACGTCTGGTATAATATATTTGCTAGCTATTGAGTTAGTGCAGTATTGTGTAGTCCCATGAGCTGATCTAAGGCCAGGTTGGTCAGGATTTGATGAGAGTAAAGTTATTCAGAGTTTGAAGACAGAGCAGCCCCCCTGCCACCACACAGACACGCGCACACACACACACACACACACACACACACGGTATATAGTAATTGATTGGAAGATAATGTACATTGTCTGTCTCAATAATTGAGCCTTTCTGTTCAAGTATCATTGATTCCATTGAATTATAATGTAACACACTTAGGAATGATGTGTCTGACAACAAGAATAGTCTGAGACCTCACCTCAGTGTCTGTAGTTGACAGTGTGGACTCCCCAGTCCAGCAGAGAGCAGCTTCACCCCCCCGTCACCAAGATCATTATTACTGAGGTCCAGCTCTCTCAGGTGGCAGGAGTCTGAGCTGAGAGCTGAGGCCAACGCTTCACAGCATCTCTCTGTGAGGTCACATCCATTCAGCCTGAATGAGGAATACAAATAAATACATGCAGCCAAACGATCACTGTGGTGCAAGAATTCATGAGTGAGAGTTATAGTTGCTCTCAACAGGGGAGCAAGCAACCATGGATACATTTGTCGTCACTAGATTTCTCTGTCTGGTATCATGTATTTGGTAGCTATTGGGTTAGTGCAGTATTGTGTAGTCCCATGAGCTGATCTAAGGCCAGGTGGGTCAGGATTTGAGGAGAGCAAAGTTATTCAGAGAGTGAAGACAGAGCAGCCCCCCCTGCCACCACACACACACACACACACACACACGCACGTACACACACACACGCACGTATACACACACACACACACACACACACACACACACACACACACACACACACACACACACACACACACTCATTATATAGTAATTGATTGGAAGATAATGTCCTGTGTCTGTCTCAATTATGGAGCCTTTCTGTGCAAGTATCATTGATTCCATAGAATGATAATGTAACAGACACTTAGGAATGATGTGTCTGACAACAAGAATAGTCTCAGACCTCACCTCAGTGTCTGTAGTTGACAGTGTGGACTCCACAGTCCAGCATAGAGCAGATTCACCCACCCATTACCAAGATCATTATTACTGAGGTCCAGCTCTCTCAGGTGGCAGGAGTCTGAGCTGAGAGCTGAGGCCAACGCTTCACAGCATCTCTCTGTGAGTTGACATCCATTCAGCCTGAATGAGGAATACAAATAAATACATGAAGCCAAACGATCACTGTGGTGCAAGAATTCATGAGTGAGAGTTATAGTTGCTCTCAACAGGGGAGCAAGCAACCATGGATACATTTGTAGTGACTGGATTTCTACATCTGGTATAATGTATTTGCTTGCTATTGAGTTAGTGCAGTATTGTGTAGTCCCATGAGCTGATCTCAGGCCAGGTTGGTCAGGATTTGATGAGAGTGAAGTTATTCAGAGAGTGAAGACAGAGCAGCCCCCCCTGCCACCGCACACACACACACACACACACACACACACACACACACACACACACACACACTATATAGTAATTGATTGGAAGATAATGTACATTGTCTGTCTCAATCATTGAGCCTTTCTGTGCAAGTATCATTGATTACATCAAATTAAAATATTACAGACGCGTAGGAATGATGCGTCTGGCAACAAGAAGAGTCTGAGATCGCACCTCACTGTCTGTAGTTGACAGTGTAGACTCCCCAGTCCAGCAGAGAGCAGATTCACCCCCCCGTCACCTAGATCATTATAACTGAGGTCCAGCTCTCTCAGGTGGCAGGAGTCTGAGCAGAGAGCAGAGGCCAACGCTTCACAGCATCTCTCTGTGAGGTTACATCCATTCAGCCTGAATGAGAAATAAATACAAGCATCAAGTCTTTCTAACTCAGAGAAAAATGTACATATGTGATTTCCAGTTGCATGTAGCCGCACCTAATTACAATATAATGACATTTTCGGGATTTTAACATAGAATATGTTTTCTAATCATTTCACTTCATTTTAAAAGTGAAATCTTCATGTATCCATACTTTTCATGCCTTAAATGATGGATAGAGCTTTCAGTTGGAGATGAGTGGCGAGCTCCTTCCAACTACACCAACTGTAAAAAGCTGACAAACTCATTAGCTGAACTATGAACACAACCAGCCACGTTATTATATATGCTACCTATGTTATTTGCTTACTGTCAGACCAAAAGTCTTCATTTGAGCCGCGGTGTGAGTATCCGTGGTATCACGAGTGGAATGCGATAGTCATTAGGTTAAAAACAGTGTCAACGTCAGGAGTGGATTTCTCCAAACCAGTGTTCAGTCCTCCGACTGGAACAGGCTTTCTAATTCATTATTGGGAGTCGAGACACAAAGTGACTGAACATGATGGAGCAAGTCACATATTTGTGTGTCAATAAAAGATGAAAGATAAGTGTGCAATCCATTAATGAATTACTTTTGACCTTGTGATCAATAACTCAGTTTCTTCCATTGAATCCGTAAATCATAATAAGTGATCACATACTCCATTCATAGCCCAAGTTTCAATACAATGTTTTGTCCATCTACTTACAGTGCCGTCTTAGAGGTTGTGAACACTGGTATGAGCCTCAGAAGACCCTCTTCTGATGTGGAGTACTTCTTCAGGTCAAACACATCCAGCTCTTCTTCTGAAGTCAGCAACACAAAGACCAGAGCTGACCACTGTGCAGGTGAGAGTTTGGCTTCTGAAAGACGTCCTGAGGTCAGGTAGCTTTGGATCTCCTCCACTAGAGAATGGTCATTCAGCTCATTCAGACAGTGGAACAGATTGATGCACCTCTCTGGAGAGGGATTCTTCCTGATCTTCTTCTTGATATACTTGACGGTTTCCTCATTGGTCTGTGAGCTGCTTCCTGTCTGTGTCAGAAGGCCTCGAAGGAGATTCTTATTGGACTCCAGTGAGAGGCCCAGGAGGAAGCGCAGGAACAGGTCCAGGTGACCATTCTCACTCTGTAAGGCCTTGTCCACTGCAATCTTGTGTAAGTCGACCAGAGGATTGGGTTCGAGTGATGACCAAGGATTCCAGGATGAGGATTTCTGTTTGACCAGTGGATTCTCATTGCTGTGGTTGAATGTGAGAAACACATATAAAGCAGCTAGAAACTCCTGGATGCTCAGATGCACAAAGCTGAACACTTTGTGCAGCCCAAAGTCCTCTCTGAAGATCTGAGTGCACACTCCCGAGTACACTGTGGCTTCTGTGACATCAATGCCACACTCTCTCAGGTCTTCCTCATAGAAGATCAGATTGCCATTTTGCAGCTGTTTAAAGGCCAGTTTTCCCAGTGACAGAATTAGTTCTTTATCCCACTGTGGATCTCTGTCATGGTCTCCAAGGTACTTCACATTCCTCTGTTTGGTCTGAAATACCAAGAAGTGTGTGTACATCTGTGTCAGAGTCTTGGGCATCTCTCCGCTCTCTGCTTCACCCAACAGTCTCTCTAGGGTAGTGGCTGAGAGCCAACAGAACACTGGCATGTGGCACATGATGTGGAGGCTCCTTGATGACTTCATGTGTGTGTTGATTCTGCTGGCCAGGTTCTCATCACTGATTCTCTTCCTGAAGTACTCCTCCTTCTGTGGGTTGTTGAACCCTCGTACCTCTGTCACCTGGTCAACACACTCAGGAGGGATCTGATTGGCTGCTGCAGGTCGGGAGGTTATCCAGAGGAGAGCAGAGGGAAGCAGATTCCCCTTGATGAGGTTTGTCAGCAGCACGTCCACTGAGGTTGACTCTGTGGCATCACAACATGTCTCGTTGTTCTGGAAGTCTAGAGGAAGTCGACACTCATCCAGACCATCAAAGATGAACAGAACTTTATACTTGTCAAAGTTGGAGATTCCTGATTCTTTTATTTCAATGAAGAACTGACCAAGAAGTTCATTCAAACTGCATTTCTTCTCTTTCATTAAATTCAGCTCCCGAAAAGGAAGTGGAAATATGAACTGGACATCCTGATTGGCTTTTCCTTCAGCCCAGTCCGTAATGAACTTCTGAGTTGAGACAGTTTTTCCAATGCCAGCGACTCCCTTTGTCAGCACATTTCTCATTGGTTTGTCTTGTCCAGGTAAAGGCTTGAAGATGTCGTTGCATTTGATTGGTGTCTCCTGTGTTGCTGGTCTCCTGGATGCTTTCTCAATCTGTCTGACCTCATGTTCGTTATTGACCTCTCCACTTCCACCCTCTGTGATGTAGACCTCTGTGTAGACCTTATCGAGAAGAATTGGGTTGCCTTGTTTAGCTATTCCCTCAAACACACACTGAAACTTCTTCTCCAGGTTGGACTTGAGTTCTTGTTGGCACACCACAGCAAGCTCATCTGAATGACAAAACAATTAACAAAATATTCCTGGCACACTTCACATTAAGTTGACCCAATACCTGCAATAACTGTAAATATATATATATATATGCCATTTAGCTGATGCGTTTACATTCTGTATATATGGTCCCAGCAGAATCAAACCCACAACCTAAGCGTTGTTAAAGCCATGCTCTACCGACTGAGCCACAGATGTTGTATTAATTAACAAGTTGTTATATAGTAATTAATTATTAATTTATTATATAAGATTTAATTACATAATATGTAGTGTAGTTGAATGATATATTACTACACATCTAGGAAAGATCAGTCCTTATTCCATCTGTGTTATAAGAAACTGTCCAAACCCATTACTATGCAATTATACAGAAACAACCAATCTTGTTACTGGAGTAATTACAGAGACACTAAGTTATAGAGGCAACATAATATGAAGAGTGACCAAATAGGGATATACATCATAATTACAGTTAGTGGTGTTTGTATTTTCAATAATATTTCAGCCCAGTAACACTTCTCTGTGAAAACACATGAGGTCTCTTACGTTTCTCCAGTGTGTCAGCGAGCTCCTTCTGGTTCATGTTCCTCAGGACGTGCAGTGTGATCTTCAGAGCCCCTTCTCTGGCACTGCTCTCCTGCTTCTCTTCTTCTTCATCATCCACCACTTCCTCTTCCTCCCCCTGACTCTCAAAGCACTCTGGGTAGTCTGGAGAAATAAGCCTCTTGAACCTCTTCAGCTCATTTCTCACTAAACTGATGACATTGTCTTCAAGCAACTGAAACATTTAGAAAAATAAAGTGGAATGAGATAGACAATAATGGCTAACTTTTACACACAGTAGAGAGACTAAATACAAAAAACACATCACATGACTTTGGCATGCAATTGAAACAAGAAAAAAATTACTTTTGTATGGGGATGACTAAGCCATCTTCAATGTCATACTTTCTATTTAGCTCACCCTGAATATGGAGGCCAGTTCACTTTGACTCTGGACAGACTGACCACTGGGAATCTCTGACTCTGGTCTCTCCACCTGGTCACTGGGAATTCTGTGTAAAAACAAGAAATAAGCAGATGTCTTTATCCAGAGAAGTGTGAATGAGGCCCAGTTTCTCAAATAGAATAACTTAAGTGTGTATACCGCTACTGAATGTTATTGGCAGCCTCATAGACCACTATGAGGATTAAACCTCAAACTAACCGTTAACAAGATTCAGATGACTGTATCCTGACTGATGTATGATTGAAAACCCATTGTTGTTTTCGGCCATTGAAAATAAGTTATTAAAGTTAAACAAAGCTCTTGGGTCAGCTGAATATTACAACAAAATAACATTGGTGGACGGTGTAGCCAGTCCAAATTCATATATCTGTATTGTCAGTAGCTTTTAGATTTTTAGTGGCCATCTCCCTCCAAGATCCTCTCTCCTCCTCCATGGACAAGCCTTCTAGTGAGTGTTGTAACACTGTCTGTTGCTACAGTTTGCATTGAACTACAGTATATCTACATTCCTGTGTCTAACATTTGAAATTCTGCCTTTAATGATTAATATGTGTTGAACTCCTAGAGCTGAGGATGATGTGATTATAAGCTGTACAATAAATTATTGTTGCATTGTGTGCCTTATTCCCATGCTCCCTCCTTAATAGTAGAACCTGAGTTCATTATAGTTTCCTCCGAGGACCTCATGAAACAAACAGGTGGCGTAGTCTAGCAGTTAGTTCATCCCATCCCCCATGATACACCTACCCTTGTTTAGTAGTGACGGTTCCTTGTCTGAAGTTTAATGGATGTCCCATAGAGTGGTCACTCTTCATGGACACACAGCTGGGTACAGGGAAGGCTGGTCTCTCTTTCTGCTGGACCCTGTCAAACACAAAGACACCAACATTCTCACATGTTCAACAGAAGACAATGGATGTCATGTGTTCATATGAGTGTGTGTATGTGTGAGAGTGGCGACGGTGTAGCCTGTCCAAATTCATATATCTGTATTGTCAGTAGCTTTTAGGTTTTTAGTGGCCATCTCCCTCCAGGATCCACTCTCCTCCTCCATGGACACGCCTTCTAGTGAGTGTTGTAACACTGTCTGTTGCTAAAGTATGCATTGAACTACAGTATGTCTACATTCCTATGTCTAACATTAATCTGGTTCTGAATGAAGTATCTATCATCATCATCATCATCATCATCATCAGTATCATCATCTTCATGATAAATGACCTACAGAGAATCTTCTCTTACCCCATGTCTTCAACCTCCCCAGAGAGACTCATTTTAGAGGCAGTTGTCCCCTCCTCTTTCTCCCCAGAGAGACTCATTTTCGAGGCAGTGGTCCCCTCCTCTCTCTCCCCAGAGAGACTCATTTTAGAGGCAGTGGTCCCCTCCTCTCTCTCCTCTCCTCAAATAACCTCCTGCTATAAACCCAATGAACACACGCAGCACGTTAAAGGAGACCAAAGTTCAAAACCAGTGAAGTGAGAAACTACAGTCTGGGGCTCAACAGAGGGAGGAAAGGGACATGAAAGCCTGCTGATCCTGGATATACAGTATCTCTCTCTCCTGAAGCCAACAAGGGACACTGACAATGTCTCTCTGTCTGTCTCTCTCTCTCTCTCTCTCTCTCTCTCTCTCTCTCTCTCCACTTACTGGTTGCATAAAATTCAAATTAAATCAAAGATGAAAGTTAACTTTGATTACACAAACCAATCTTTACATAAAAAAACAAACATACAGTGAACCAACTAACTCTTCATAGAGTCTGTCTGCCAGAAAAACAATGAAAAACATCAACTTACGGTTGTGATCTGTCTCCCACCTCAGTGCTCAGCTCTGCTCTCTGTCTGGCTCCTCACTGATGCAGCTCTCCCCTGGATGAACTAGTTTGTACACGTTGTATCACGTGATGATGCACATATGGGGCATATGACAGGATGACAGTTATCACACCACTGACAACTGTTCACGTAAATACACATGTTGTTCTTTTTTGTTCAATCTTCTAGTGTGTCGTCAACACAACGTCCAGTCTGACAGATCTCCAAGGTTGTCAACATGACTTAGAGACAGAGAGGGGGCGTGGCCTATCTTGTCCAGATTATCTCTAATATAAACGTCTAACTTTTAACCTGCTGTAAATAATTGGCAGCCTCCATTAGATAATGTTGAATAAGAGGGAAGTAAATAACGTAATTCTCTGACAAAATGTGGCCATTAAAATGTCACACACACACACACACACACACACACACACACACACACACACACACACACACACTCACACATGTATGATTTTCATGCTGCAGGAAATAGACTTAAAAGAATGACCAAAGCGAAAATCTGACTTGAAATTAAATGATTATTTGATTGATGATGTGATGTGGGACTCACTCAACAAGGTATATGCAGGGTTCAAGAGTCACGGTTGTCTGCTGGTCCAGGACAAGGTCTTTGCAGGGTTCAAGAGTCACGGTTGTCTGCTGGTCCAGGACAAGGTCTATGCAGGGTTAAACAGTCATGGTGGTCTGCTGGTCCAGGACAAGGTCTATGCAGGGTTAAACAGTCACGGTGGTCTGCTGGTCCAGGACAAGGTCTAGTCAGGGTTAAACAGTGACGGTTGTCTGCTGGTCCAGGACAAGGTCTAGGCAGGGTTCAACAGTCACGGTTGTCTGCTGGTCCAGGACAAGCCGACAGTACCAACTAGAAGAAGACTGAACTGTAAAGGAATGTAACAATCAATATAATACAACAGAGGCTTGAATGTTTCAAGTAGAGGAAATTATCAATACAATTACACAGTTAAATGTGTCTCCCCTCCTCCTCTCTGACCTCTGTCAGAAGATGATACATTTATTGTAATAATTATGACTAAAAACACTTTAGGTGACTTTAGGAAATGAGGTGGTAGTTGTGGTTGGTCCATGGGAGAATAGAAGAGGGAAATAAACTATACATGTTAACATAAAGCATGATGGCCGACTAGAAGATGTGTTTCGACTAGGATAGAGTCTCTAAGCTCAAGAGCTTGTTAGCAGTGTCTACAGTAGACACAACCATAGACACACTACTCTGCACACGTGACAGTTCTTTGTAACTGACTCGGTCAACGCCTCCCATTTGCTGTACAACGTGTAGTAGAGAGCTGCGTGTGTCGAGGAGGGCCACATCTCTCTCTCCTCTTCCCCCTGTGCCAGGCCGAGATTCTCCTTTCTACTCTGAGGAGGTGTGTACACCATATAGACTGGGGTAGATTCTCTATTCTCTGTCAGATAGAGATATACTATATATAATGTTACAACAAAAAAGAAATTGTGATGTATCCCTTTAATGCAGTAAGAATGTCCAGTAGACGTCAATCAAAGCTATTTACCATTGTAAACAGGCAGATGAAGCCAGCTCAGCCTGAATATGAAGGCCAGGTCAGTTTGACTCTGGACCGTAACTGTTAATATCAGATGATACATCATAGTCATAGTACCCTCTCTTCCTGGTTAATAATCAACAACAACATGTACACTTACACAACTTTTACTGCTCAGTATCATAGCTCACACCACACCACACCACACCACACCACACCACACCACACCACACCACACCACACCACACCACACCACACCACACAACACTACACTAAACTACACTACACACCACTACACACACAACACTACACTACACTACACTACACTACACTACACACACAACACACCACTACACACACAACACGACACTACACTACACTCTTTACACAAGCTCAAACATGATAGACACTCTCTTTCCCTCTGTACCTCTCCCTCCTTCCTCTCTCCATCCCATCCCATCTCTCTTCCTCCCTCTCTCTACTACTCTCCCTCCCTCTCTCCCTCCATCCTCTCCCTCCCTCCCCCCCTCTCTCTCCCTCCCTCTCTCCCTCCTCTCCCTCCCTCTCTGCCTCCCTCCCTTCTCTCTCTCCCTCTATCCCTCCCTCTATCCCTCCCTCACTCCCTCCTCTCTCTCATTCTCTCCCTCCCTCCTTCCCTCCCTCACTCCCTCACTCCCTCTATCCCTCTGTCTGGCACCAACAACTATGCCACGTTCAAAGTCACTTAAACCACCTTCAGCAGGTCGTCTTGACCATGTCTACATGCCTAAATGCATTGAGTTGCTGCCATGTGATTGGCTGATTAGATATTTGCGTTAAAGAGCAGTCGAACAGGTGTACCTAATAAAGTGGCCGGTGAGTGGATATATATATATATATAATATGTATAATATAATATCAAAAAAAAAAGATCTATCCCTTTAATGCAGTAAGAATGTACAATAGACGTCAATCAAAGCTATTTTCCATTGTAAACTGGCAGATGAAGCCAGCTCAGCCTGAATATGAATATGACTGTTAATATCATATGTTACATCATAGTCATAGTACCCTCTCTTCCAGGTTAATAATCAACAACATGTACACTTACATAACTTTTACTGCTCAGTATCATAGCTCACACCACAGAACACTACACTACACTACACAACACACCACAACATATGCTAAATTTAAAGACAATATAAGGGTTTGCAATGGAATGGAAGAGGTCACAAGAAAACGGATGGTCCTAGAACATTTAGAGAATGCAGTCAAGAGGAGTGAGGTCAGATTGAGGGGTTTGCTATAGGTGAAGAAAACAAAGGATCAAAGCTGGAGAAACCAGGATAGAGTAATTAAAAGTTAGGGTAATTAAGTAATAAACAAAGGTATAAACAGCCAGAACAAAAGGCTTTTTGAAATCAGCCTTGGCGTCAGCAACGTCTGACCAGACTAACTGGTGCCAGCCAGGTAGGTGGCGCACACCTTGATGACGAAATATAGATCTTGAATGTTATTGGTGCATGTAGACAGGAAACAGAAATAGGTTGAATAGAAGGCGTTAACCTGTGTGAAGTCTATGAAGGCAGGTGACTGAAGAGATAATGGGGTCAACTTTGCAAACCTGAACGGCTAAATATTCTCTGTGAATAAAGTCTTTGAATGAATCAACAGCTCTGGTTAACGGTATTTTATTTCAAAGTATTATAACTTAAATTCTAACCCTACCCCTAACCCAAACACACCACACAACACACCACACCACACTAAAACACTACACAACACACACACCACACCACACCATACCACACACACACACACACACACACACACACACACACACACACACACACACACACACACACACAGACACACACACACACACACACAGACACTACACCACACTACACACCACAACAAAACACACCACAACAGAACATACCACAACAACACCACAATACACCACACAACACACCACAACACAACACCACAAGTACACTTTTCCAGCAGAGCACACTCTCCCTGGTTAATGAACAACAAGAACCATAAACAGTTATCTGATTTTTACTGCTCAGGATCACAGTTCACACAACACAACACTCACAATTAACATTTCCATCACAGTTCAATCTTGTTAAATATGATGATTCATCAACAAGAGAGATTCTCACATTTCTCTTCTTCTGGCTTGGTTGTGGACACACGATGATATGAAACACTTGGGTATTATTTTGAGAGAGAAAAAAATAAAATATTTCAAAAAATAATCCCTATCCCTTTTTTTTTGTGATCTATCCCTTTAATGCAGTAAAAATGTACAGTAGACGTCAATCAAAGCTATTTTCCATTTTAAACTGGCAGATGAAGCCAGCTCAGCCCGAATATGGAGGCCAGGTCAGTTTGACTCTGGACCGTAACTGTTAATATCATCTGATACATCATAGTCATAGTACCCTCTCTTCCTGGTTAATAATCAACAACAACATGTACACTTACATAACTTTTACTGCTCAGTATCATAGCTCACACCACACCACACTACACTACACTACACTACACTACACTACACTACACAACACTACACTACACTACACTACACTACACAACACACCACACCAAACACAACACAACGCTACACACCACACCACACCCAACACAACGCTACACACCACACCAAACACAACATAACACAACACAACACAACACAACACAACACAACACAACGCAACGCAACACAACACAACATTGTACTCTGCATTGTACTCTAACCCAATGACAATAAAGTTGAATCTAATCTAATCTAATCTAGTACACTGTGTGGCAACCTGATGAGGTGTGTGTGGGAGGGAGCTGAGAGGAACATAGGGTGGAGCATTACTCTCACACACACCCACACACACACACACACCACTCCCCCGACAGTTACAGAGACACAGAACAAGGAAGTGTTCCCGCCCACAAGCACAAAACTTATCTCTGACACTCTGCTGCTCAGTCTGGTCGTGTGTGCAGCAACATGGCAGAGAGCATGGACTCTATTAGCTGTCCGATCTGTCTGGATCTACTGAAGGATCCGGTGACTATTCCCTGTGGACACAGCTACTGTATGGGCTGTATTAAGGGCTGCTGGGATCAGGATGATCAGAAGGGGGTCTACAGCTGCCCCCTATGTAAGGAAAGCTTTATCCCCAGGCCTGTTCTGAGGAAAAACACTCTGTTGGCTGAATTAGTGGAGAATCTGAAGAAGAGAAGACTCCAAGCTGATCCTCCTACTCACTGCTCTGCTGGACCTGGAGATGTGGCGTGTGATGTCTGCACTGGGAGAAAGCAGAAAGCCCTCAAGTCCTGTCTGGTGTGTCTGGCCTCTTACTGTGAGACTCACCTCCAGACTCACTATGAATCTCCTGCCTTTAAGAAGCACAAGCTGGTCAAAGCCTCCACACAACTGCAGGAGAAGATCTGCTCTCTTCATGATGAAATGATGAAGATGTTCTGCCGTACTGACCAGCAGTGTATCTGTTATCTGTGTTCCGTGGAAGAACATAAAGGCCATGACATAATCTCAGCTGCAACAGAAAGGACAGAGAAACAGGTAAGAAGAAGAGCTTCAGACTGGTATCACTCTGAATATCACATACAGGACAACTATGAGTAATAAGTAAGAACCAGAGCTACTAGTTGGTGACTCTGTCTGTAAAACATCTAAAAGTAAATGTCACTGACTGATTGAATGATATTTCCAGAGATCCAAAGTCTCTTCCACATGACTGTGTTTGTGTAGGGAGAGGGTTAAGGTTGTTGATGTTCTTGTTTTACAATCTGGTTCTTATCAGACAAGTTTTAACAGGTACAATGACTCATAACAGTGTAACAGTGCTTCTCTCTCTCCTGGACTCATAACAGTGTGTAGTATACAGTAACAATGTGTGTGTGTCTACAGCGTCATTTGGGGATGAGTCAGCAGGAAGTCCAGCAGAGAGTCCAGAAGAGAGAGAAGCAACTGAAGGAGGCCAAACAGGCTGTGGAGTCTCTCCCAGTGAGTGTGTGTGTGTGTGTGTGTGTGTGTGTGTGTGTGTGTGTGTGTGTGTGTGTGTGTGTGAGTGTGTGTGTGTGTGTGTGTGTGTGTGTTTTCTTTCTTTTCTTCTTTTTGCCCTTAAGTACTTCGTTTGTTTTATTCATTTTAATAGTTATTACAAATATATTCCATCTACTAGGTACCTATTTATGTTATTATTTATTCATTTATTTATTATTGTACATGGTCATTGATGTCCATTTTGGTTTATTTGGTGTTTTTTCTGTTGTACATGTTAAAATATATAAACTCCATCCACACATACACGATTAGTAAATAGTGTAATTGAATTTAATCTGATTATTTACTGTAATATTTGATCTGATTGTTCTGGAGGATAACATCGAAATTGTAACCAGCTTTGTATGCCTTGTTTTAACAAGGGTGATACTTTGTACAGTATTTCATTTTCAACATCCTAAAACTGAGATGTTGTGATCTGTATGAAGGCCAACAGGCCTTTTTTAAATCGAGGGTGAGCTTCTTTTAGTAATCTGCTACACAACCAGTTTGGTAAAGTACAGTATAGTTTTTGAATGATTGAAGCTTTTAGGGAGAGGCCCGTCCTTAAATAGACTGGGTCTTTATACTGACCAGTGATAGCGAGATCAGACCCTCTTGTTGTGTGTCAGATAGTTTGTTGTTTTTGGAGGAACTTCTCCTGCCAGTAATGGATGTTTCAGTATCTCACCAAAGTTTCATATACTTCTACTCGTATGCCATCAAAACCAGGGCTTTTTCCTGTCTGATAAGATTCAATTGCCTTAAGACGTTGTGTGTGTGTGTGTGTGTGTGTGTGTGTGTGTGTGTGTGTGTGTGTGTGTGTGTGTGTGTGTGTGTGTGTGTGTGTGTGTGTGTGTGTGTGTGTGTGTGTCCTAACAGCGCTCTGCACAGACAGCAGTGGAGGACAGTGAGAGGATCTTCACGGAGCTGATCCGCTCCATTGAGAGAAGGTTGTCTGAGGTGAAGCAGCTGATCAGAGCCCAGCAGGAGGCAGCAGTGAGTCAGGCTGAAGGACTGGTGGAGAAACTGGAGCAGGAGATAGCTGAGCTGAGGAGGAGAGACGCTGAGATGGAGCAGCTTTCACACACAGAGGATCCCATCCATTTCCTCCAGGTAACCACACTGACCCTCCATCTGCAATACTGAAAAAAGATTACTGTTCAGTTATTCATTCATCCTCTGTTCTCTCTCTCTCCTTCTCTTTCTCTCTCTGTCTCTGTCTCTCTCTCTCTCTGTCTCTCTCTGTCTCTCTCTCTGTCTCTCTCTCTGTCTCTCTCTCTCCAGAGTTATCAGTCTCTCTCCAGTCCCAGTGAATGTTCAGACTTCCCCAGCATCATTGAGGGTCCTCTTCAGTTGTTTGGAGGTGTGAGTGAGGCTGTGTCTGAGCTGAGAGACAAACTAGAGGACCTCCTTAAGGGAGAGTGGCCCAACATCTCAACTACAGGTGGGTTAGTGTTAGGGTTAGGGTTAGGCTTAGGGTTAGGGTTAGGGTTAAGGTTAACTCTAACCCTAACCCAACATCTCAACTACAGGTGGGTCACAAACTCTACCTGCTCAACTTACATCACCTCAACTTCAGACCAGTTACAGTTGTGGTCAGAAGTTTACATACACTTGTAAAGAACATGTATGTCATGGCAGTCTTGAGTTTCCAATCATTTCTACAACTTTTATTTTTCTGTGATGGACTGATTGGAGTACATACTTCTTTGTCACAAAAAACATTCATGAAGTTTGGTTCTTTTATGAATTTATTATGGGTCTTCTAAAAATGTGACAAAATCTGCTGGGTCAAAAATATACATACAGCAATGCTAATATTTGATTAAATGTCGCTTGGCCATTTTCACCTCAATTAGACGCGTTTGGTAGCCATCCACAAGCTTCTGGCAAGCTTCTGGTTGAATCTTTGACCACTCCTATTGACAGAATCGGTGCAGTTCAACTAAATTCGTTGACTTTCTGACACAGACTTGTTTCTTCAGCACACTCCACATGTTCTCAATGGGGTTTAAGTCAGGACTTTGTGAAGGCCATTCTAAGACCTTAATTCTAGCCTGATTTAGCCATTCCTTTACCACGTTTGATGTGTGTTTGGGGTCATTGTCCTGTTGGAACACCCAACTACGTCCAAGACCCAACCTTCTGGTTTTAGGTTTTCCTGAATAATTTGGAGGTAATCCTCCTTCTTCATTATTCCCTTTACTTTCTGTAAAGCACCAGTTCCACTGGCAGCAAAACAGGCCCAGAGCATAATACTACCACCACCATGCTTGACGGTAGGTATGGTGTTCTTGGGGTGAAAGGCCTCACCTTCTCTCCTCCAAACTTATTTCTGGTCATTGTGGCCAAATAGCTCAATTTTTGTTTCATCTGACCACAGAACTTTCCTCCAGAAGGCCTTTTCTTTGTCCATGTGATCAGCAGCAAACTTCAGTCAAGCCTTAAGGTGCCGCTTCTGGAGCAACGGCTTCCTTCTTGCACGGCAGCCTCTCAGCCCATTGCGATGTAAAACACGCTTGACTGTGGACACTGACACCTGTGTTCCAGCCGCTTCTAATTCATGGCAGACCTGCTTTTTGGTGGTTCTTGGTTGACTCTTGACCATCCTGATCAATTTTCTCTCAGCAGCAGGTGATAGCTTGCGTTTTCTTCCTGATCGTGGCAGTGACACAACTGTGCCATGCATTTTATACTTACAAACAATTGTTTGCACAGTTGATCTTGGGACCTGCAGCTGCTTTGAAATCGCTCCAAGTGACTTTCCTGACTTTTTCATGTCAATGATGCGCTTTTTCAGACCGTGCTGAGCTCCTTAGATTTTCCCATTGTAGCGTTTTTGGCTGAGTGTAATGAGTGTATCAAACAAGTCTTATTTAAATGGGCTGAAATAATTCACCAGCTGTAGTCAATCATAATCACTCATAACAAGTTAAGAGGCCATGCCACAAAGCAAATTTGATTGACACAACTTTCTACATCACCAAAAATTGATAATTCAAGGTGCTGTATGTATATTTTTGACCCAGCAGATTTTGTCACATTTTCATAAATTCATAAAAAGAACCAAACTTCATGAAAAATCAATTTTTTTGTGACTCAAGACTGCCATGACATACATGTTCTTTATAAGTGTATGTAAACTCTTGCATGTGTGTGGGTGTGTGTGTCTAACTGTCAATAATAATAATAATATTATCAAGATTGTGTCACAAAAAATGTGGATCTACTGTTCTTCCCTGTTCCTTGTATATGATTGACATTATATATTAGTAATAGAATGGTGATCAGGAGAAAACTAATAGACAGAGAAGTACAGTAAATAATATCTGTAACTTAGCAAACAAACACAACAGGGTCCATATCCAATCACAAAGCCCCCTCCCTAAATGTCCAACCAATCACTGGGTTTTTCCCTCCTCAGGTCCAAGTCCCGCCCTAATCCACTTAGTCCCAATAGAAAACGGATCCGTCTTTTACAAATTACATTCATGGCATTTAGCATACGCCTTTATCCAAAGCGACTTACAAAAATACATTTGTTTAAGTAAGTGAATCATCTTTCCAACAGTCATCATTAGACAAAGTAATCAATGCTCACACCAGGGGCCATTGGCAGTTGTAATGCCAGTAGGCTATTTTTATTAATTTTTTAAAATTGATTTCATTAGCAGGAGAGAACTTGTACAGCGAGTTAGCAGGGGTGAAAGAGGTCTTGGGGTTGGGGTTGCCCGCTTGGATGTGACCAGTTTTTGAACATCCTCAGGCGAGAGGGGGAGAAATCTGATAAACCAGAGACTGGGTGTTGCACAGTGGGTTTGGGAGGAGAGGTAGCATTGTTGGTGAGAGGTAGAGGGAAGGAGCTGCTAATGTCATCAACCTTCTTTTCAAAATAGGTGACAAAGTCATCGGCAGACAGAGAGGAGGGAGGAGCGGGAGGAGGAGGGTTGAGGAGTGAGGAAAATGTGGAGAACAGTTTTCTTGGGTCAGAGACAGAGGATTGAATTTTGGGATGGTAGTATAAGGCTTTACCAGCTGATGCAGATGAGGTGTAGTTGAGGAGGAGAGAGAGATAAGGGTCTAGATCATCAAGCTTGCAGGGTTTCAGACAGCCAGGGAGCGCGTGGAGAGGATGGTGCCGGCCTTGATATCTGTGGACAGAGAGAGTCGACGGATGAGGAAAGAGAGGACAGGAGGGTGGAGGAAGCTGCGTCAGTGGATAGAAGAGAGAAAGATTCAACAGAGGGTAGGGCGGTTAAGACAGAGGAAGAAAGAGTGGTGAGTGAGAGGGTGCGCAGGCCGCGACGAGAAGACACAGTGTGGGTATTCTCAGCCAATGTTCTTGTAGACAAGAACCACGTTTCACCGCGGAGGTCAATGTTCTTGTAAACAAGGTCGATCCACCGGTTCTCTGCAACACGTTAGATTTCATTTTGTGGGCTTTTAGACTAAATGGTCGTCGCAGACCCAGGTCACTCCAACCTTTGTACTCCCCCAGGGGGTGCAAATCCTATTGTCTCCCCTCCTCTTGGTAAAGCCTCTTTTTATGACTTTCCATTTCCCCATCAGTCGGACATTTAAAGTCGCATAAAATTCAACATCTATTCTATCAAATACTAAACCATCAATGAAAACATCCAAACAACAACAGACCCTAAACTCTAACCCCCTAACCCTAATGGAAATACTAAACCATCAATGAAAACATCCAACCAACAACAGACCCAAACCCCAAACCCCTAACCCTAACCAACAACAGACCCTAACCCCCAATCCTAACCCGAACCCCAACCCGCAACCTTAATCCTACTTATTTAACCCTTTCGGGACCTCAAACGCGCAGCTGCGTTTTCAGGGGTTTCCAAAATGTTTTGATCAATATCTCAGTGATAATCCGGCGTAGAAACATGGTTTAAATATCCCCTGAGCCCTCCTGTGACATGCCCTCTCACTTACAGACGGAGCTATTAACCTAGGAACAGCTTGGTACAGGCCCTCCCTGCGTAATTGGTGAATTTGGAAGCAGCCTAGCTTGAGTCGCTCAGACACTGCCTTTTACCGTCGTTGATTGGTCAATTCGCACGTCCATCTTCTTCGCTACACGTGACGTCGGCATTGTCGGTATTGACAAACACTTCAGTGACAGAGACAGAAAGCAGAGAAGATGTGTTTACAAGGATCCATTAGAAGTCCTTTTTTATATTCTGTCTAGTATTTTATTCATATTGTATGCCATTTCTGTGTAGCTCAGGACTTCATGAATGAATTTCAAGCACCAAAACAATTCATCCACATGGGTAAAGGTATGTTTTCACATGGGATTTGAAACATTTCTGAAAAACGGATTCGAAATGTTCAGGTTTAGGCCTACTTACCTCTTCACACAGTGCTGTTGGGGTAAACATCTATCACAATCAAGAAAGCTGAGTTTGTACTGAAAATATTGATATGAAACACTTGGGTATTATTTTGTATGGAAGTGACTTCAAATTGAGAAAGAATAAATGTATGTAAAAATGGAGAAAATACCCCTGGTCCCCAAAGGGTTAACCTGCAAAGTGAGGCCTTCTCTTTCCCCCCCCATCAGAACAATGTGGGACCTGTCCATGTTTACAACCCTTGACTGATACATGTCTCTCTCTCTCTTTGTCTCTCTCTCTCTCCCTCCCTCTCTCCCTCTCTCCCCCCCTCCCTCCCTCCCTCCCTCTCTCCCTCCCTCCCTCCCTACCTCTTCTCTCCATCCAATCTCTCTCTCTCTCTTTCCCTCTTTCTCTGTCTTTTTTTCTCTCTCCCTCCCTACCCCCCTCTCTCCCTCTCCCTCCCTCCCTTTCTCCCTCCCTCCCTCTCTCCCTCCCTACCACACTCTCTCCCTCCTTCCCTCTTTCTCTCTCTTTCCCTCCCTTTCCTCCCTCCCTCCCTCCTCTTGCTCTCCGTGCCTCTCTCTCCCTCCCTACCTCTCTCTGCTACTCTACCTACCTCTCTCCCTCCATCCTCTCCCTCCCTCCCTCCCCCACCTCTCTCCCTTTCTCTCTCCCTCCCTCTATCCCTCCCTCCTTCCCTCCTCTCCCTCTCTCCCTCCCTCTTTGCCTCCCTCCCTCCTCTTTCTCCCTCCTTCCCTCCCTCTATCCCTCCCTCTATCCTCTCCCTCCCTCTTTCTCTCTCCCTCCTTCCTCTCTCTCCCTCTCACCATCCATCCCTCCCTCTATCAATCCCTCTATCTCTCCCTCCCTCCCACCTCTCCCTCCCTCCCTTCTTCCTCCCTCTATCCTTCCCACTATCCCTCCCTCTATCCCTCTTTTCCTCCCTCCCTACTCTCTCTCCCTCTCTCCCTCAATCCTCTCCCTCCCTCCCTCACCCCCTCTCTCCCTCCTGTCCCTCCCTCTCTGCTTCTCCCTCCCTCCTTCCTCCCTCTATCCCTCCCTCTCTCCCTCAATCCTCTCCCTCCCTCCCTCCCTGCCCCTCTCTCCCTCCCTATCTCTCTCCCTCTCTCCCTCCTCTCCCTCCATCTTTGCCTCCCTCTCTCCTCTCTCTCCCTCCCTCTATACCTCCTTCTCTGCCTCCCTCCCTCCTCTCTCTCATTCTCTCCCTCCCTCCCTCCTTCCCCCCCTCCTTCCCTCCCTCCCTCTATCCTTCCCTCTATCCTCTCCCTCCCTCTTTCTCCCTCCCTCTCTCCCTCCCTCCCTCCTTCCTCTCCCTCCCTCTCTTTCTCCCTCACTCCCACCTCTCTCTCCCTCTCTCCTTCCTCCCTCTATCAATCCCTCTATCTCTCCCTCTCTCCCTCCCTCCTTCCTCCCTCTATCCTTGCCTCTCTCCCTCCCTATTTCTTTTTCTCTCTCCCTCCTCTCCCTCCCTCTCTGCCTCCCTCCCTCCTCTCTCTCCCTCTCTCCCTCCCTCCTTCATCCCTCTATCCTTCCTCTCCATTCCTCCCTCCCACCCTCTATCACTCCCTCCCTTCCTCTCTCCCTCCCTCTTTCTCCCTCTTTCCCTCTCTCTCTCCCTCCCTCCCTCTCTCCCTCCCTCACTCTTTCTCTCTCTCTCTTTCTTTCACTCCCCTCTCTTTTCTCCCTCCCTCCCTCCTCTTGCTCTCCCTCCGTGCCTCTCTCTCCCTCCCTACCTCTCTCTACTACTCTCCCTCCCTCTCTTCCTACCTCCTTTTTCCCTCTCTCCCTCCCTCTCTCCCTCTATCCTTCCTTTCCCCCCCTCACTCCCTCCCTTCCTCTATACCTCCCGACCTGCATCCCTCCCTCCCTCTTTCCTTCCCTCTCTCCCTCCCTCTATCCTCTTTTTCCCTCTATCTTCTCCCTCTCTCTTTCTCCCTCCCTCTATCCCTCCTCTCCCTCTCTTCCTCCCTCCCTCTATCCCTCCTCCCTCTCTTCCTTCATCCCTCCTCTCTCTCTCCCTCAATCCTCTCCCTCTCTCCCCCCCCTCTCCCTACCTATCTCCCTATCTCCCTCTATCCCTCTCTCTATCTCTCCTTCTTTCCCTCCCTCTATCCTCTCCCTCCCTCTATGCTCTCCCTCCCTCCCTCCTCCCTCTTTCTCTCTCCCTCCCACCCTCCTCTCTCTCCCTCTCACCCTCCATCCCTCCCTCCCTCTATCAATCCCTCTCTCCATCCCTCCCTCTCTCCCTCTATCCTCTCCCTCCCACTTTCTCCGTCCCTCTCTCCCTTCCACCCTCCCTCCCTCCCTCTTCTCTCTCCCTCCCTCCCTCTCTCTCCTACTCTCCCTCCCTCGATTCCTCCTCTCCCTCTCTCGCTCCCTCCCTCCCTCCTCTATCTCCCTCTCTCCCTCCCTCCTTCATCCCTCTCACCCTCTATCCTCTCCTTAACTCTTTCTCCCTCTTGCCTCCCTCCTTCCTCCCTCTATCCCTCCCTCCCTCCCTCCTTCCCCCCTCTATCCCCCCCTCCCTCTCTCCCTCCCTCCCTCTCTCCCTCTTTCTCCCTCTCTCCCCCCCTCCCTCTATCCCTCCCTCTCTGCCTCCCTCATTTCTTCCTCTCTCCCTCCCTCCATCCTCCCTCTATCCCTCCCTCTTTCTCCCTCCCTCCTCTCCCTCCCTCCCTCTCTCTCTCTCCCTCCCTCCTCTCTCTATCCCTCCCTCCCTCCCTCCCTCCTTTTCTCTCTCCCTCTTTCCCTCCCTCCCTCTCCCTTTCTCCCTCCCTCTACCCCTACCTCCCCTCTCTCTCTCTCTCTCTCTCTCCCTCCCTCTCCTCCCTTCCTCTTTCTTCCTCTCTCTCTCCCTCCCTCCCTCCCTCCCGTCTGTAGTGAATGGAGTGGATGTTTTCCTGCCACCAGAGCCCAAGACCAGAGCCCAGGACCAGTTCTTCCAATGTGAGTGTGTTTCTCCTGAAGTAGCTGACAGTTTCTCTCTCTCTTTATCTCTCCCTCCCTCCCTCTCTCTGTTCTTCCCTCCTCTCCCTCCCTCCCTCCCTCCCTCCATTGATCCTCTCCACAAACCCTGAGACACAACTAGAGATCTCTAGGAGAGGGAGAGACTCATCAAAGACAGCCTACATATCTGACTCTCCCTCTCTCTCCCCCCTCTCTCTCTCTCTTTCTCTCTCCTCTCTCTCTCTCCCTCTCTCTCTCTCTCCCTCCATCCCTCTCTCTTTTTATCTTCCTCCGTCCCCCTCTCTCTTCCTCCTTTCTCTCTCTCTCTCTCCCTCTCTCTTTCTTTCTCCTCTCTCTCTCTCCCTCCATCCCTCTCTCTCTCCCTCCATCCCTCTCTCTCTTTCTCTTCCTCCGTCCCCTCTCTCTCTCTCTCTCTCCTCTCTCTCTCTCCTTCCCTCCCTCTCTCTCTTTCTCTTCCTCCGTCTCTCTCTATCTTCCTCCTCTCTCTCTTTCTCTTCCTCCGTCTCTCTCTCTCTATCTTCCTCCTCTCTCTCTCTCTCTCTCCTCACTCTCTCTCTCTCTCTCCTCTCTCTCTCTCTCCCTCCCTCCCTCTCTCTCTTTCTCTTCCTCCATCTCTCTCTATCTTCCTCCTCTCTCTCTCCCTCTCTCTTTCTCTCTCCTCTCTCTCTCTCCCTCCCTCCATCCCTCTCTCTTTCTCTTCCTCCATCCCCCTCTCTGTTCCTTCTCTCTATCTCCCCTCTCTCTCTCCCTCTCTCTCTCTCTCTTCCTCTGTCCCACTCTCTCCCCCCTCTCCTCTCTCCCCTCTCTCTCTCTCTCCTCTCTCTCTCTCTTCCTCCGTCCCTCTCTCTCTTCCTCTGTCCCACTCTCTCCCCCCTCTCCTCTCTCCCCTCTCTCTCTCTCTCTCTCTCTCTCTCTTTCTCTTCCTCCGTCCCCCTCTCTCTCCCTCCCTCTCTCCCTCTATCCTTCCTTTCCCCCCCTCACTCCCTCCCTTCCTCTATACCTCCCGACCTGCATCCCTCCCTCCCTCTTTCCTTCCCTCTCTCCCTCCCTCTATCCTCTTTTTCCCTCTATCTTCTCCCTCTCTTTCTCCCTCCCTCTATCCCTCCTCTCCCTCTCTTCCTCCCTCCCTCTATCCCTCCTCCCTCTCTTCCTTCATCCCTCCTCTCTCTCTCCCTCAATCCTCTCCCTCTCTCCCCCCCCTCTCCCTACCTATCTCCCTATCTTCCTCTATCCCTCTCTCTATCTCTCCTTCTTTCCCTCCCTCTATCCTCTCCCTCCCTCTATGCTCTCCCTCCCTCCCTCCTCCCTCTTTCTCTCTCCCTCCCACCCTCCTCTCTCTCCCTCTCACCCTCCATCCCTCCCTCCCTCTATCAATCCCTCTCTCCATCCCTCCCTCTCTCCCTCTATCCTCTCCCTCCCACTTTCTCCGTCCCTCTCTCCCTTCCACCCTCCCTCCCTCCCTCTTCTCTCTCCCTCCCTCCCTCTCTCTCCTACTCTCCCTCCCTCGATTCCTCCTCTCCCTCTCTGACTCCCTCCCTCCCTCCTCTATCTCCCTCTCTCCCTCCCTCCTTCATCCCTCTCACCCTCTATCCTCTCCTTAACTCTTTCTCCCTCCCTCCCTCCCTCCTTCCCCCCTCTATCCCCCCCTCCCTCTCTCCCTCCCTCCCTCTCTCCCTCTTTCTCCCCCCCTCCCCCCCTCCCTCTATCCCTCCCTCTCTGCCTCCCTCATTTCTTCCTCTCTCCCTCCCTCCATCCTCCCTCTATCCCTCCCTCTTTCTCCCTCCCTCCTCTCCCTCCCTCCCTCTCTCTCTCTCCCTCCCTCCTCTCTCTATCCCTCCCTCCCTCCCTCCCTCCTTTTCTCTCTCCCTCTTTCCCTCCCTCCCTCTCCCTTTCTCCCTCCCTCTACCCCTACCTCCCCTCTCTCTCTCTCTCTCTCTCTCTCCCTCCCTCTCCTCCCTTCCTCTTTCTTCCTCTCTCTCTCCCTCCCTCCCTCCCTCCCGTCTGTAGTGAATGGAGTGGATGTTTTCCTGCCACCAGAGCCCAAGACCAGAGCCCAGGACCAGTTCTTCCAATGTGAGTGTGTTTCTCCTGAAGTAGCTGACAGTTTCTCTCTCTCTTTATCTCTCCCTCCCTCCCTCTCTCTGTTCTTCCCTCCTCTCCCTCCCTCCCTCCCTCCCTCCATTGATCCTCTCCACAAACCCTGAGACACAACTAGAGATCTCTAGGAGAGGGAGAGACTCATCAAAGACAGCCTACATATCTGACTCTCCCTCTCTCTCCCCCCTCTCTCTCTCTCTTTCTCTCTCCTCTCTCTCTCTCCCTCTCTCTCTCTCTCCCTCCATCCCTCTCTCTTTTTATCTTCCTCCGTCCCCCTCTCTCTTCCTCCTTTCTCTCTCTCTCTCTCCCTCTCTCTTTCTTTCTCCTCTCTCTCTCTCCCTCCATCCCTCTCTCTCTCCCTCCATCCCTCTCTCTCTTTCTCTTCCTCCGTCTCTCTCTATCTTCCTCCTCTCTCTCTTTCTCTTCCTCCGTCTCTCTCTCTCTATCTTCCTCCTCTCTCTCTCTCTCTCTCCTCACTCTCTCTCTCTCTCTCCTCTCTCTCTCTCTCCCTCCCTCCCTCTCTCTCTTTCCCTCCGTCTCTCTCTATCTTCCTCCTCTCTCTCTCCCTCTCTCTTTCTCTCTCCTCTCTCTCTCTCCCTCCCTCCATCCCTCTCTCTTTCTCTTCCTCCATCCCCCTCTCTGTTCCTTCTCTCTATCTCCCCTCTCTCTCTCTCTCTTCCTCTGTCCCACTCTCTCCCCCCTCTCCTCTCTCTCTCTCTCCTCTCTCTCTCTCTTCCTCCGTCCCTCTCTCTCTTCCTCTGTCCCACTCTCTCCCCCCTCTCCTCTCTCCCCTCTCTCTCTCTCTCTCTCTCTCTCTTCCTCCGTCCCCCTCTCTCTTCCTCCTCTCTCTCTTATTCTCCCTCTCTCTCTCCCTCTCTCTCTTCTCTCTCTCTCCCTCCATTCCTTTCTCTCTTTCTCTTCCTCTGTCCCCCTCTCTCTTCCTCCTCTTTCTCTCTCTCTCTCCTCTTTTTCTCTCTCTCCTCTCTTTCTCTCTCTCTCTCCCCCTCTCTCTCCCCTCTCCTCTCTCTCTCTTTCTCTCTCCTCTCTCTCTCTCCCTCCATCACTCTCTCTCTTTCTCTTCCTCCGTCCCCCTCTCTCTCTCTCCTCTCTCTCTCTTTCTCCCTCCCTCCCTTCCTCCCTTTGCTCTTCTCCCAGATGCCTGTGAGCTCACACTGGACCCAAACACAGCACACAGAGGACTCTCTCTGTCTGAGGAGAACAGAAAGGTGACATGGGGAGAGGAGGAGCAGCCGTATCCTGATCACCCAGAGAGATTTGACTCCTGGTCACAGGTGCTGTGTAGAGAGGGTCTGACTGGGCGCCGTTACTGGGAGGTAGAGTGGAGTGGGGGAGGGGCTCGTATAGGAGTGACATATAAAGGAATCAGCAGGAGAGGAGAGGGTAAAGACTGTGGGTTGGGATACAATGACAAGTCCTGGAGTCTGAGGTGCTCTGATGACAGTTACTCCGCCTGGCACAATAAGAAGATGACTGACATACCTGTCCCCTCCTCTGGCTCCCACAGAGTAGGAGTGTATCTGGACTGGCCGGCCGGCACTCTGTCCTTCTACAGCGTCTCCTCTGACACACGGACCCTCCTGCACACATTCCACTCCACATTCACTGAGCCCCTCTACCCAGGGTTTAGGGTTTGGGACGAGGGCTGTTCAGTGACCCTGTGTAAACTAGTCTCAGGGAGATCACACTGAACACCAAAGGCTCAAAGATGACGGATCAGAACATGATGCAGTTGGATAGTGGTGTGTTTTCACTGAGATGTTGGATGTACAGATGTTCCCTCTCCCAGTGTGTAGGGTGTAGGATTGTTGTGTGTAGTTATATTATTTTTTACTATATATATATATATATATATATATATATATATATATATATATATATATATATATATATATATAGTAAAAAATAATATAACTACACACAACAATCCTACACCCTACACACTGGGAGAGGACTGATTTAGGACTGATTTAATTTTATATAATATATATATATATATATATATATATATATATATATATATTATATTATATTATATTATATAAAATTAAATCAAATGCATCTGATAGTAAAATAGACTGCAATAGAGTGACAAAAAATAGAAGCTTACATGTTTTTTAGTTTTTTTGATGGAAATGCAACTGACAATCCAGATGAATGATTAGATGATCAAATCAGACTGATGATGAACTCTGAGAATAACACAGGAGAGAGTGTCTGTATGTATATAAGAGTTGGTTAGATTGGGTGTTTGAGTTGTGATGCTGGATCACGTTGCTGTGTGTAAGATAGTATGGTCAATTTCCATAAAAAATAAAGATTCCTAATTCCACAAAGGAAAGGCAGAGAGAGAATTAAGAGCAGGATGGCCAGTGATTGATTTGTGAAGGGAGAATAGTGGAGATGTTTATAATTATAATAGGAGGGGAAACCAGGCCGCGACGCGATGTAGGAGAATAATGATATTGGTGATATAAGTGATTTGTATATGAGGGAAGTAACCTAGATTTGAAACTATAAATGGCGGTCTGAAAGGACAACGAAAAACCCCTTTGCAAACGTGTTTACTTTTATAACTTGTGAATAAAAGTGTCTGAATAAACCATGAATTCTAGTCTTATGTTCAAGTATTTTTAACTTGAAATTCCACCACACTAACTACAGTCAATCACACTGCTACTGTATCAACTAGCTACAGTCAATCACACTGCTACTGTATGAACTAGCTACAGTCAATCACACTGCTACTGTATGAACTAGCTACAGTCAATCACACTGCTACTGTATGAACTAGCTACAGTCAATCACACTGCTACTGTATGAACTAGCTACAGTCAATCACACTGCTATTGTCTTACGTGTCTCCAACATGTCTCACTTGTCTCGTACTTGTGTCACTTATTGTCTTGTCATTGCACTACTGCTTATTTGTATTATGTGTATTTTGTATGCTGCATTGTCATGGAATCAAGCCTAAGAATTGTACTCCCTGCACTTGTGTATGGGATGCAATAAACTTGAAACTTGTAACAGTAATGCCTTTTTTGTTGTAACTACCTGCTTGATAGTGAATATTTTAGATTACGGTCTCTAGCGGTTGTGAATGAACATTGTCAGCAACGACACACTGACTTATATTTGTGAGGTAGTTCAGGAACCACTGACAAGCGTTCTGATCCAAATCTATTAAAGACAGTCGACTCACTAACAGTGAATGATCCACTGGATCAAAAGCTTTTGATAGATCATTAAACAAGGCAGCACAATGCTGCTTTTTATCAAGGGCACAGACAATATCATTGATTACAAAGAATGTCGCTGAAATAGTCCTGTCTACTGGTCTAAAGCCTGATTGAAATGCTTAGTTTACACTTCACTACCCATAAGGCCTGCTGTAGTTTAGACTTCACTACCCATAAGGCCTGTTGTAGTTTAGACTTCACTACCCATAAGACCTGCTGTAGTTTAGACTTTACTACCCATAAGACCTGCTGTAGTTTAGACTTCACTACCCATAAGTCCTGTTGTAGTTTAGACTTCACTACCCATAAGGCCTGTCGTAGTTTAGACTTCACTCCCCATAAGGCCTGAAGTAGTTTAGACTTCACTACCCATAAGGCCTGCTGCAGTTTAGACTTCACTACCCATAAGGCCTGTTGTAGTTTAGACTTTACTACCCATAAGACCTGCTGTAGTTTAGACTTTACTACCCATAAGACCTGCTGTAGTTTAGACTTCACTACCCATAAGGCCTGTTGTAGTTTAGACTTCACTACCCATAAGGCCTCTCGTAGTTTAGACTTCACTCCCCATAAGGCCTGAAGTAGTTTAGACTTCACTACCCATAAGGCCTGTTGTAGTTTAGACTTCACTACCCATAAGGCCTGCTGTAGTTTAGACTTCACTACCCATAAGGCCTGTTGTAGTTTAGACTTTACTACCCATAAGACCTGCTGTAGTTTAGACTTTACTACCCATAAGACCTGCTGTAGTTTAGAATTCACTACCCATAAGGCCTGTTGTAGTTTAGACTTCACTACCCATATGGCCTGCTGTAGTTCAGACTTCACTACCCATAAGGCCTGCTGTAGTTTAGACTTCACTACCCATAAGGCCTGTTGTAGTTAAGACTTCCCTACCAATAAGGCCTGTCGTAGTTTAGACTTCACTCCCCATAAGGCCTGAAGTAGTTTAGACTTCACTACCCATAAGGCCTGCTGTAGTTTAGACTTCACTACCCATAAGGCCTGCTGTAGTTTAGACTTCACTACCCATAAGGCCTGTTGTAGTTTAGACTTTACTACCCATAAGACCTGCTGTAGTTTAGACTTTACTACCCATAAGACCTGCTGTAGTTTAGACTTCACTACCCATAAGTTCTGTTGTAGTTCAGACTTCACTACCCATAAGGCCTGCTGTAGTTTAGACTTCACTACCCATAAGGCCTGTCGTAGTTGAGACTTCACTACCCATAAGCCCTGTCGTAGTTTAGACTTTACTACCCATAAGGCCTGTTGTAGTTTAGACTTCACTACCCATAAGGCCTGTCATAGTTTAGACTTCAATACCCATAAGGCCTGTTGTAGTTTAGACTTCACTACCCATGAGGCCTGTTGTAGTTTAGACTTCACTACCCATAAGGCCTGTTGTAGTTTAGATTAGAGTCAACTTTATTGTCATTGTGCAGAGTACAAGTACAGAGACAACGAAATGTAGTTAGCAGAAAAGTGCAGTGTGAACAGTATATACAGGTAGTTCAGTATATGAGCAGTCTTGTAGTGCAGTATAGTATAAGTAGTGCAGTATAAGCAGTATATGAATTAGCAGGAACATTATAACCAGAATAAATAGAATGCAGTATGAACAGTGTAGCAGCATATGAGCTGTATGGGCAATGCAGTCTAGCAGTATATATGTATGAACAGTAACATTAGAGTAAATAGCAGAATAAACATGGAACGCCGTATGAACAGTATAAACAGGTAGAAAGAAAGAAAGAAAGTCTGTTTATTTGCCATGCAATCAATTCACATCAATTGTTGGAATGGGTCTTTTTGCACACACCCCCCCCGAGACAACACACACGCACTGCACACCCCCCCTCCGAGACAACACACGTGCACACCCCCCCAGGGAGAACAGAGCACTGGGCTCTGGGCACAGGGTCAGCCAAGTCAGCGCCCCTGGAGCAATTCGGGGTTAAGTGCCTTGCTCAAGGGCACAACGGCAGTGGTAGGGACCTGGATATGCTGCCAGCAACCCTCCAGTCACCAACTCACATCCAGATCCCTCCTGGAGCGGGGATCGAACCAGCAACCTTCCGATTGCTGGCCGGCCTCTTTAACCTCCAGGCTACCTGCCGCCCAGGTATGTACAGTACGTACAGTGTATTAACAGTAGTATTAAAAGAAAAACCTAAGGATATGTGCATTATGAACACGTCTTGTTCACATCGATGCACAAACCTCCACCTCTGGTCTGACCCGGAGTCCCCCCCCCCCCCGCTGTTCTGTCTGCTCGGAGGACGTAGCGCCCTGCTGGCTCGGTAGCGTTGTCGGGTCCCTCGCTGTTGGGCCAGGTTTCCGTGAGAACCATCATGTTACAGTCCGTAATCCATGTGTGTGTGTGTGTGTGTGTGTGGAGCCGCAGTTCATCCATCTTGTTCGCCAGGGAATGAACATCGGTGAGGAAAAGGCTCGGTAGTTGTGTTGTTGTTATAGTACATGATATTGGTTCCGCCCGATGCTGTTGTACCCGGACTGAGGGACCGCAGGTAAAACCTACGATGCTTGAATGTACAGATGAACGTCGTGGAATAAAGCCAGTAAAAGAAACCCTGCCCGTTCATTCCTAGTTAGGAATACAAATAAAACACAAACATAACAGTAGTGAGAGTCGATGTGGAGTCATCTCGAGCCGAGCTCTCAGCCCACCTCGGCGATGTATGCGCGCCGCCATCTTGGTACACGCCCTCCCTGCGTGATTGGTGGATTTGGTAGCAGGCTAGGTTGAGTCGCTCAGACGCTGCCTGTTGATTGGTCGATTCGCACGTCCGTCTTCTTCGCTACACGTGTTGTCGGCATTGACAAACATTTCAGTGACAGTGACATGCGCGCGACGCATGCGCGCCGCCATCTTGGTTTTTATATCCAGTGGAGTATGTTCCATGTTAACGTCGTAGGGTTATCCAATGGAGTAGGCTGCATGCTAACGTTGCATTCATAGCCGGTGGAGTATGCTAAATGCTATTGTTGTATTCTTTTATAATGAAGTAGGCTACATGCTAATATTAGCACTGCATCGCGCGCATGTCACTGAAATGTTTGTCAATACCGACAACACGTGTGGCGAAGAAGACGGACGTGCGAATCGACCAATCAAAAGGCAGCGTCTGAGCGACTCAACCTAGCCTGCTACCAAATCCACCAATCACGCAGGGAGGGCGTGTACCAAGATGGCGGCGCGCATACATCGCGAAGCCCGCTGTCTCGCTGAATTAGTGGTTATTTGCGTGTTTATTTCAAGTATTCTCGCTAAAAACAGTTTAGCGTCCATATCGTACAGCCGACGACAACTTCTGGACATCGGCTCCGGCATTCCAGACATCTTTATCGACGCAATACCGTGAGATCTGCTGGACTGGGGAGTCCACACTGTCAACTACAGACACTGAGGTGAGGTCTCAGACTGTTCTTGTTGTCAGACACATCATTCCTAAGTGTCTGTTACATTATCATTCTATGGAATCAATGATACTTGCACAGAAATGGTCAATAATTGAGACAGACAATGTACATTATCTTCCAATCAATTCTGATATAATGTGTGTGTGTGTGTGTGTGTGTTTGTGTGTGTGTGTGTGTGTGGTGGGAGGGGGTCTGCTCTGTCTTCACTCTCTGAATATGTTGCCCTGGTCAAATCTTGACCCACCTGGCCTTAGATCAGCTCATGGGACTACACAATACTGCACTAACCCAATAGCAAGCAAATACATTATACCAGACTTAAAAATCCAGTCACTATAAATGTATCCATGGTTGCTTGCTCCCCTGTTGAGAGCAACTATAACTCTCACTCATAAATTCTTGCACCACAATGATCGTTTGGCTTCATGTATTTATTTGTATTCCTCATTCAGGCTGAATGGATGTCACCTCACAAAGAGATACTGTGAAGCGTTGGCCTCAGCTCTCAGCTCAGACTCCTGCCACCTGAGAGAGCTGGACCTCAGTAATAATGATCTAGGTGACGGGGGGGGTGAAGCTGCTCTCTGCTGGACTGGGGAGTCCACACTGTCAACTACAGACACTGAGGTGAGGTCTCAGACTATTCTTGTTGCCAGACACATCATTCCTGAGTGTTTGTTACATTATCATTCTATGGAATCAATGACACTTGCACAGAAAGGGTCAATGATTGAGACAGACAATGTACATTATCTTCCAATCAATTACTATATAACGTGTTTGTGTGTGTGTGTGTGTGTGTGTGTGTGTGTGTGCGTGTGTGTGTGTGGTGGCAGGGGGGCTGCTCTGCCTGCATTGTCTAAATAACTTTACTCTCCTGAAATCCTGACCCACCTGGCCTCAGATCAGCTCATGGGACTACACAATACTGCACTAACCCAATAGCAAGAAAATACATTATACCAGACGTAGAAATCCAGTGACTTCAAATGTATCCATGGTTGCTTGCTCCATGTTGCTCCCGCAACTGTAACTGTCACTCATGAATTCTTATCATAATGCAACACAGTGATGGTTTGGCTGCATGTATTTATTTGTATTCCTCATTCAGGCTGAATGGATGTCACCTCACAGAGAGATGCTGTGAAGCGTTGGCCTCAGCTCTCAGCTCAGACTCCTGCCACCTGAGAGAGCTGGACCTCAGTAATAATGATCTAGGTGACGGGGGGATGAAGCTGCTCTCTGCTGGACTGGGGAGTCCACACTGTCAACTACAGACACTGAGGTGAGGTCTGAGACTATTCTTGTTGTCAGACACATCATTCCTAAGTGTCTGTTACATTATCATTCTATGGAGTCAATGATACTTGCACAGAAAGGCTCAATAATTGAAACAGACTATGTACATTATCTTCCAATCAATTACTGTTTGTCTGTGTGTGTGTGTGTGTGTGTGTGTGTGTGTGTGTGTGTGTGTGTGTGTGTGTGTATGGTGACAGGGGGGGCTGCTCTGTCTTCACTCTCTGAATATGTTTGCCCTCCTCAAATCCTGACCCACCTGGCCTTAGATCAGCTCATGGGAATACACAATACTGCACTAACCCAATAGCTAGCAAATACATGATACCAGACGTAGAAATCCATTGACTACAAATGTATCCATGGTTGCTTGCTCCCCTGTAGAGAGCAACTATAACTCTCACTCATGAATTCTTGAACCACAGTGATCGTTTGGCTGCATGTATTTATTTGTGTTCCTCATTCAGGCTGAATGGATGTCACCTCACAGAGAGATGCTGTGAAGCGTTGGCCTCAGCTCTCAGCTCAGACTCCTGCCACCTGAGAGAGCTGGACCTCAGTAATAATGATCTAGGTGACGGGGGGGATAAGCTGCTCTCTGCTGGACTGGGGAGTCCACACTGTCAACTACAGACACTGAGGTGAGGTCTCAAACTATTATTTTTGTCAGACACATCATTCCTAAGTGTCCGTTACATTTTAATTCGATGGAATCAATGATAGTTGCACAGAAAGGCTCAATGATTGAGACAGACAATGTACATTATCTTCCAATCAATTACTATATAGTGTGTGTGTGTGTGTGTGTGTGTGTGTGTGTGTGTGTGTGTGTGTGTGTGTGTGTGTGTATGTGGTGGCAGGAGTGGCTGCTCTGTCTGCACTCTCTGAATATGTTTGCACTATTCAAATCCTGACCCACCTGGCCTTAGATCAGCTCATGGGACTCCACAATACTGCACTAACCCAATAGCTAGCAAATTCATTATACCAGACGGAGAAATCCAGTGACTTCAAATGTATCCATGGTTAATTGCTCCCCTGTTGCTTCCGCAACTGTAACTCTCACTCATGAATTCTTATCATAATGCACCACAAGTGATCTTTTGGCTGCATGTATTTATTTGTATTCCTAATTCAGGCTGAATGGATGTCACCTCACAGAGAGATACTGTGAAGCGTTGGCCTCAGCTCTCAGCTCAGACTCCTGCCACCTGAGAGAGCTGGACTTCAGTAATAATGATCTAGGTGACGGGGGGGAGAAGCTGCTCTCTGCTGGACTGGGGAGTCCACACTGTCAACTACAGACACTGAGGTGAGGTCTCAGACTATTCTTTTTGTCAGACACATCATTCCTAAGTGTCGGTTACATTTTAATTCGATGGAATCAATGTTAGTTGCAGAGAAAGGCTCAATGATTGAGACAGACAATGTACATTATCTTCCAATCAATTACTGTGTGTGTGTGTGTGTGTGTGTGTGTGTGTGTGTGTGTGTGTGTGTGTGTGTGTGTGTGTGTGTGTGTGTGTGTGTGTGTGGTGGCAGGGGGGGCTGCTCTGTCTTCACTCTCTGAATATGTTTGCCCTCCTCAAATCCTGACCCACCTGGCCTTAGATCAGCTCATGGGACTACACAATACTGCACTAACCCAATAGCAAGCAAATACATTATACCAGACGGAGAAATCCAGTCACTACAAATGTATCCATGGTTGCTTGCTCCCCCGTTGAGAGCAAGTATAACTCTCACTTATGAATTCTTGCACCACAGTGATGGTTTGGCTAAATGTATTTATTTGTATTCCTCATTCAGGCTGAATGGATGTCACCTCACAGAGAGATGCTGTGAAGTGTTGGCCTCAGCTCTCAGCTCAGACTCCTGCCACCTGAGAGAGCTGGACCTCAGTAATAATGGTATAGGTAACGGGGGGGATAAGCTGCTCTCTGCTGTACTGGGGAGTTCACACTGTCAACTACAGACACTGAGGTGAGGTCTGAGACTATTCTTGTTGTCAGACACATCATTCCTAAGTGTCTGTTACATTATCATTCTATGGAATCAATGATACTTGCACAGAAAGGCTCAATAAGTGAAACAGACAATTTACATTATCTTCCAATCAATTACTGTTTGTCTGTGTGTGTGTGTGTGTGTGTGTGTGTGTGTGTGTGTGTGTATGGTGACAGGGGGGGCTGCTCTGTCTTCACTCTCTGAATATGTTTGCCCTCCTCAAATCCTGACCATCAGCTCATGGGACTCCACAAAACTGCACTAACCCAATAGCTAGCAAATACATGATACCAGACGTAGAAATCCAGTGACTACAAATGTATCCATGGTTGCTTGCTCCCCTGTAGAGAGCAACTATAACTCTCACTCATGAATTCTTGCACCACAGTGATCGTTTGGCTGCATGTATTTATTTGTGTTCCTCATTCAGGCTGAATGGATGTTACCTCACAGAGAGATGCTGTGAAGCGTTGGCCCCAGCTCTCAGCTCAGACTCCTGCCACCGGAGAGAGCTGGACATCAGTCATAATGATCTACGTGACGGGGGGGTGAAGCTGCTCTCTGCTGGACTGGGGAGTCCACACTGTCAACTACAGACACTGAGGTGAGGTCTCAGACTATTCTTGTTGCCAGACACATCATTCCTGAGTGTTTGTTACATTATCATTCTATGGAATCAATGACACTTGCACAGAAAGGGTCAATGATTGAGACAGACAATGTACATTATCTTCCAATCAATTACTATATAACGTGTTTGTGTGTGTGTGTGTGTGTGTGTGCGTGTGTGTGTGTGGTGGCAGGGGGGCTGCTCTGCCTGCATTGTCTAAATAACTTTACTCTCCTGAAATCCTGACCCACCTGGCCTCAGATCAGCTCATGGGACTACACAATACTGCACTGATCCAATAGCTAGCAAATACATTATACCAGACATAGAAATCCAGTGACTACAAATGTATCCATGGTTAATTGCTCCCCTGTTGAGAGCAACTATAACTCTCACTCATGAATTCTTATCATAATGCACCACAGTGATGGTTTGGCTTCATGTATTTAATTGTATTCCTCATTCAGGCTGAATGGATGTGACCTCACAGAGAGATGCTGTGAAGCGTTGGCCTCAGCTCTCAGCTCAGACTCCTGCCACCTGAGAGAGCTAGACCTCAGTAATAATGATCTAGGTGACGGGGGGGTGAAACTGCTCTCTGCTGGACTGAGGAGTCCACACTGTCAACTACAGACACTGAGGTGAGGTCTGAGACTATTCTTGTTGTCAGACACATCATTCCTAAGTGTCTGTTACATTATCATTCTATGGAATCAATGATACTTGCACAGAAATGGTCAATGATTGAGACAGACAATGTACATTATCTTCCAATCAATTACTATATAATGTGTGTGTTTGTTTTTGTGTGTGTGTATGTCTGTGTGTGTATGTCTGTGTGTGTGTGTGTGTGTGTGTGTGTGTGTGTGTGTGATTGTGTGTGTGTGTGTGTGTGTGTGTGTGTGTATGTCTGTGTGTGTGTGTGTGTGATTGTGTGTGTGTGTGTTTGTGTGTCTGTGCGTGTGTGTGCGCGTGTGCGTGTGTGTGTGGTGGCAGGGGGGGCTGCTCTGAATGCACTGTCTGAATAACTTTACTCTCCTGAAATCCTGACCCACCTGGCCTTAGATCAGCTCATGGGACTACACAATACTGCAGTAACCCAATAGCAAGCAAATACATTATACCAGACGTAGAAATCCTGTCACTACAAATGTATCCATGGTTAATTGCTCCCTTGATAAGAGCAACTGTAAATCTCACTCATGAATTCTTATCATAATGCAACACAGTTATCGTTTGGCTGCATGTATTTATTTGTATTCCTCATTCAGGCTGAATGGATGTCACCTCACAGAGAGATGCTGTGAAGCGTTGGCCTCAGCTCTCAGCTCAGACTCCTGCCACCTGAGAGAGCTGGAACTCAGTAATAATGATCTAGGTGACGGGGGGGTGAAGCTGCTCTCTGCTGGACTGGGGAGTCCACACTGTCAACTACAGACACTGAGGTGAGGTCTGAGACTATTCTTGTTGTCAGACACATCATTCCTAAGTGTCTGTTACATTATCATTCTATGGAGTCAATGATACTTGCACAGAAAGGCTCAATAATTGAAACAGACTATGTACATTATCTTCCAATCAATTACTGTTTGTCTGTGTGTGTGTGTGTGTGTGTGTGTGTGTGTGTGTGTGTGTGTGTGTGTGTGTGTGTGTGTGTGTGTGTGTATGGTGACAGGGGGGGCTGCTCTGTCTTCACTCTCTGAATATGTTTGCCCTCCTCAAATCCTGACCCACCTGGCCTTAGATCAGCTCATGGGAATACACAATACTGCACTAACCCAATAGCTAGCAAATACATGATACCAGACGTAGAAATCCATTGACTACAAATGTATCCATGGTTGCTTGCTCCCCTGTAGAGAGCAACTATAACTCTCACTCATGAATTCTTGCACCACAGTGATCGTTTGGCTGCATGTATTTATTTGTGTTCCTCATTCAGGCTGAATGGATGTCACCTCACAAAGAGATGCTGTGAAGCGTTGGCCTCAGCTCTCAGCTCAGACTCCTGCCACCTGAGAGAGCTGGACCTCAGTAATAATCATCTAGGTGACAGTGGGGAGAAGCTGCTCTCTGCTGGACTGGGGAGTCCACACTGTCAACTACAGACACTGAGGTGAGGTCTGAGACTATTCTTGTTGTCAGACACATCATTCCTAAGTGTGTTTCATTGTCAAGTGATACTTGCTCTGCAAAACTCAATGACGGAGACAGAACATTTACATGATCTTCCAATCAATTCCTAAACTCTTCACTGTGGCTACACTTGGCCTACAATTTTTTTTGTATTTCACCTTTTTCTTTTGTCAGCTCCCAGACCATCATCCTGTGCGAGCATTTATTTTGCCTTGAAGAGCGGTCTTCATAATTAAAAAAAATCTATGAAGGATACCGTCTTACCTTTCTTAGATAATGTGTTTTTGAGAAACCATTTAATAGGGACAGGAACACATGCACAGTTCAATAACAAGAGGCCACCCTTTAGGTCAGGATGGCCTTGCAGCTGACTCAACACATCCCCACCAACAGATATAACCCAGGGGACAGATATTACCGCTGTATATCTGACTGGCTGTCTTGATTCGTACCGTTACTACATAGAATCATAAACGAGTCCAATACTGATCATAAAGGAATCAATGAACAGTGTATGACTGAAAAACTATAATCATCATGACATGGTCATACTGATTAAAATAGATTGTTGTTTTGCTATATTGATTATAACAAAATCATAAATGACAGATGAGAAATCTGTCTCCCCTCACACTCTCAAGGAGGGAGCATGGGAATAAGGCACACAATGCAACAATCATTTATTGTGCAGCTTATAATTACATCATATTCAGCTCTATTTATCGTTAAAGGCAGAATTTCAAAGAGTGTATGTGTGTGTGTGTGTGGGGGGGGGGGGGGCACTCTCTGAATACCGTTACTCTCCTCAATTACTGACCCACCTGGCCTTAGATCATCTGATGGGGCTACACAATACTGCACTAACCCAATGGCTAGCAAATATACCACACTGTATAATATGTGTGTGTGTGTGTGTGTGCGTGTGCGCGTGTGCCTGTGTGTGTGTGTGTGTGTGCGTGTGTGTGGTGGCAAGGGGGGGCTGCTCTGTCTGCACTGTCTGAATAACTTTACTCTCCTGAAATCCTGACCCACCTGGCCTTAGATCAGCTCATGGGACTACACAATACTGCACTAACCCAATAGCTAGCAAATACATTATACCAGACGTAGAAGTCCAGTCACTACAAATGTATCCATGGTTGTTTGCTCCCCTGTTGAGAGCAACTATAACTCTCACTCATGAATTCTTGCACCACAGTGATCGTTTGGCTACATGTATTTATTTGTATTCCTCATTCATATGTGGCCTTTCAACTGCCAAACGAAGAGGATTTAAAGCTGCACATGTACATTAGAGAGGAATAATCAGATTCTTGATATCAGATGGAGTGACACTATTTCCCCAGGTTGTCAGGCTGTGGAGTCCCAGAGGAAGGCTGTGTTTCTCTGGCTTCAGCTCTGAGGTCTAAACCCTCCCACCTGAGAGAGCTGGACCTCAGCTACAATCACCCAGGAGACTCAGGACTGGCGCTGCTCTCTGCTGTACAGAAAGATCCACTCTGTAAACTACAGACACTCAGGTAAAGGCTGAATATGTGGCTGGACGTATCAATGAGATTAATCCACAGTATCTATTTTCCTCGTGATTGTGAGTGTGTCATTCATCCACTGTGGGTTCTTCTGTGGTTGATATAGTGTGGACCATGGTGGAGAGTGCAGGCTCAAACCTGGGCTGATCAAATGTAAGTCACCAAGGCTGTAGAGAATAGGACTGTGATATTACTCAAGAACCAGGGTACAGCAGAGTTCAAACAGTGCACCAGTATTGTATTCATATGTAAATCTAAAATATTAGCAAATGTGAATTAGTTGTATCCCTTGTAAAACATTTTAAATGAATAAGTCATATTTTGTGAAAAAAATAATGTTGCCATAACAAGATCACATTGTGAATATTGTAAGTTATTCAATTGTATTGATTTGATGATTATTTCTGTCCTCTAAATCAGATGCCTGTGAGCTCACCCTGGACCCAAACACAGCACACAGAGGCCTCTCTCTGTCTGAGGAGAACAGAAAGGTGACACGGGGGACAGAGGAGCAGCCGTATCCTGATCACCCAGAGAGATTTGACTACAGGGCCCAGGTGCTGTGTAGAGAGGGTCTGACTGGGCGCCGTTACTGGGAGGTAGAGTGGAGTGGGAGAGTGGCTGGTATAGGAGTGACATATAAAGGAATCAGCAGGAGAGGAGAGGATGATGATTGTAGGTTGGGATACAATGACAAGTCCTGGAGTCTGAGGTGCTCTGGTAACAGATACTTCGCCTGTCACAATAAGAAGAAGACTGACATACCTGTCCCCTCCTCTGGCTCCCACAGAGTAGGAGTGTATCTGGACTGGCCGGCCTGCACTCTGTCCTTCTACAGCGTCTCCTCTGACACACGGACCCTCCTGCACACATTCCACTCCACATTCACTGAGCCCCTCTACCCAGGGTTTTGGCTTTTGTATGTAGACTCTTCAGTGACCCTGTGTTAACTAGTCTCAGGGAGATCACACTGAACACCAAAGGCTCAAAGATGACGGATCAGAACATGATGCAGTTGGATAGTGGTGTGTTTTCACTGAGATGTTGGATGTACAGATGTTCCCTCTCCCAGTGTGTAAGGTGTAGTGTATAGTGTGTAGGGTGTAGTGTATATATATATTATTAAATTAAATGCTTCTGATAGTGAAATAGACAGATCAGTAATTGAGTGACAAAAAACAGAAGCTTACATGTTTTTTATTTTTTTTTATGGAGATGCAACTGACAGTGAAACAATCCAGATGAATGATTAGATGATCAAATCAGACTGATGATGAACTCTGAGAATAACACAGGAGAGAGTGTCTGTATGTATATAAGAGTTGGTTAGATTGGGTGTTGGAGTTGTGATGCTGGATTACGTTGCTGTGTGTAAGATAGCAGGGAGTGGATGTGAAGACAGCTCTCCTTCTCTGTCGGTACAACATGGACAGTGTCTTCGGAACATCCTAATCTACACAGTGTGTAATTGATTCCGATGCAAATCAGAGACCCCATAAAAACAAAGATATTTATTCCAAAATGACATGAACTATTATCCTTGCATTAAGATGGACTTAATTCAACTTATTGAGTGACTTGTTGATGACATTTTTGCATTTTAGCTAATTTTAAGAGTGTCATAGCAAAAGGTCTGAATACTTCTGTACATGAGGTATTTCTGTATTTCAGTTTTAATAAATGAAGAAATTTCAAAAATCGTGTTTTCGCTTTGTCATTCTGGGGTATTGTGTGTGGATTGATGGCAAATTATTTTAATTGAATCCATTTTAAATTGAGTCTATAACACAAGAAAATGTGTAAAAAGTGAAGCGGTCTGAATACCTTCAGAAGGCGCTGTACATGTTCTGAACTTCACTTTCCATGCATTCCTTCATTTTTACATAGTAATCATCTAGTACAGTAATAGCTCTGCATCATGTGACATTGTGAGGGGCAGCCAAGGTGCAGGCTGCTTTTCCCCTCTCTGTCTGTGGGCTGTGGGAGGCATGGCTCTCATGAGAAGACTTCACCTGTCCCCTGCAGTACCGCTCCCTGCCATGGGAGGCATGGCTCTCATGAGAAGACTTCACCTGTCCCCTGCAGTACCGCTCCCTGCCATGGGAGGCATGGCTCTCATGAGAAGACTTCACCTGTCCCCTGCAGTACCGCTCCCTGCCATGGGAGGCATGGCTCTCATGAGAAGACTTCACCTGTCCCCTGCAGTACCGCTCCCGGCCATGGGAGGCATGGCTCTCATGAGAAGACTTCACCTGTCCCCTGCAGTACCGCTCCCGGCCATGGGAGGCATGGCTCTCATGAGAAGACTTCACCTGTCCCCTGCAGTACCGCTCCCTGCCATGGGAGGCATGGCTCTCATTAGAAGACTTCACCTGTCCCCTGCAGTACCGCTCCCTGCCATGGGAGGCATGGCTCTCATGAGAAGACTTCACCTGTCCCCTGCAGTACCTCTGACCCCAGACCCCCAGACCCCCAGACCCCCAGACCCCCAGAACCCTATCCCCCAGACCTCTAGCCCTCAGATGGGGGCACCGCCTGGTGGTCATTTACTAGTATTACAACAACAGAGAGATTAGAATCCAGCCAGTTAGCAATAAGCACTGGATCCTAAAAACCCAGAATTTGAACCTGAAATATTCTTTATAACATCACAGATCTTTTATAATGGAACAGTGTAATAGAACATCAGTGTAATAGAACAGTGTAATAGAACATCAGTGTAATAGAACAGTGTAATAGAACATCAGTGTAATAGAACATTAGTGTAATAGAACATTAGTGTAATAGAACAGTGTAATAGAACATCAGTGTAATAGAACATCAGTGTAATAGAACATTAGTGTAATAGAACAGTGTAATAGAACAGTGTAATAGAACATCAGTGTAATAGAACATCAGTGTAATAGAACATCAGTGTAATAGAACAGTGTAATAGAACAATGTAATGGAACGTTAGTGAAATAGAACATCAGTGTAATAGAACATTAGTGTAATAGAACATCAGCGTAATAGAACATCAGTGTAATAGAACATCAGTGTAATAGAACATCAGTGTAATAGAACATTAGTGTAATAGAACAGTGTAATAGAACATCAGTGTAATAGAACATCAGTGTAATAGAACATTAGTGTAATAGAACATTAGTGTAATAGAACATCAGTGTAATAGAACATCAGTGTAATAGAACATTAGTGTAATAGAACATTAGTGTAATAGAACAGTGTAATAGAACATCAGTGTAATATAACATTAGTGTAATAGAACATCAGTGTAATAGAACATTAGTGTAATAGAACAGTGTAATAGAACATCAGTGTAATAGAACAGTGTAATAGAACATCAGTGTAATAGAACATTAGTGTAATAGAACAGTGTAATAGAACAGTGTAATAGAACAGTGTAATAGAACATCAGTGTAATAGAACATTAGTGTAATAGAACAGTGTAATAGAACAGTGTAATAGAACAGTGTAATAGAACATCAGTGTAATAGAACATTAGTGTAATAGAACATCAGTGTAATTGAACATCAGTGTAATAGAACATTAGTGTAATAGAACATCAGTGTAATAGAACATTAGTGTAATAGAACATTAGTATAATAAAACATTAGTGTAATAGAACATTAGTGTAATAGAACATTTATGTAATAGAACATTAGTGTAATAGAACATTTATGTAATAGAACAGTGTAGTAGAACATTAGTATAATAGAATATTAGTATAATAGAACATTAGTATAATACAACATCAGTGGAAACCAAAGGGGACGTTTTCTTTCCAGTGTTAACACTTCACTTAGCAACGTCATGACAACCCAAATGTGCAGACAGGCCTAGGAGACGAGTTAACCTTGACCCTAACCCTGACTCTAACCCTGACCCTGACCCTGACCCTGACCCTGACTCTGACCCTAACCCTAACTCTGACCCTGAACCTGACTCTGACCCTGACCCTAACCCTAACCCTAACCCTAACTCTAACCCTGACCCTAACCCTAAACCCTGACCCTAACCCTAGGGGATGAGTTAACTTTAACCCTAACCCTAAACCCTGACCCTAACCCTAGGGGATGAGTGAACTTTAACCCTAAACCCTGACCCTAACCCTAGGGCTAGTAGAACCATGTAGTTTGGCTCTTCAAACCCACCTCCTCGTTGCTAGGCAACCCCCCCCCTTTTCCCTCCACCGTTCGTATTTTACGACATTTTTTAGAAAAAAATGTTTTATGAAACTCCTTCAAACCACACACTCTCCCCACCCCCTCGTTGCTAGGTAACCCACCATATCCCGTCCCTTTCCGACATTTTCTTTTCCTTTACGACATTCCCTCAAACACACCAACCTCCCTTATTTTACGACATTTACTATTATTATTATTATTATTATTATTATTATTATATCTTTACGACATTTACTTCTTCTTTACGAGAGAAGGGGAGACAGACACCATGGAAACCACCACCACCACCGACACCGGCGGCTCCTCTGGTACTCGTAGCGGGTCCTCTGGGACCGTCTCCCCCGGTGGTACCGTCTCCTCTACCGGCTCTGAGGCTAATGATAACGGGGCTAACTAACGAAGCTAACGAATTTACCTACCGAGTGCAGTGTTGACGGGGTGCTAAAGGCTAATGCTAACTGGCTCTAACGAACTGACCGTGTGTGTGTGTGTGTATTATGAATGTGATTAAATAAATACTAAATATGTCGTTTTATTGTCATTTTCTGTCTGTCTGTCTGACCTGTTGTTGCCGTTCAGCTCCAGGATTATATCCGCGCCACGCTGTCTCTGACCTGTCTGTCTCTCTATCTGACCTGTCTCTCTCTGTCTGTCTGTCTGACCTGTATGTCTTTTGTTGCCCTCCAGCTCCAGGATTGTATCCGCGCCATGCTGTCTCTGACCTGTCTGTCCCTCTGTCTTATCTGTCTGTCTGTCTGTTTCTCTCTGACCTGTCTGTCTCTCCATCTGACCTGTCTGTCTGTTGTTGCCGTAGCTCCAGGACTGTATCCGCGCCACGCTGAGTGACTGGTCCTCCGAGACGCCGTCGGCCGGGGAGAAGGTGAGACTCATCCCTCTCTTCTCTCCCTCCCTCCTTTCCTGTCTCTCTCTCTCTCCCTCCTTCCCTCCCTCCTTTCCTCCTGTCTCTCTCTTCTTTCCCTCCTTTCCTGTCTTCCTTCCTTCCTTCCCTCCTGTCTCTCCCTCCCTCCCTCCTGTCTCTCTCCCTCTCTCCCTCCTGTCTCTCTCCCTCCTTCCCTCCCTCCTTTCCTCCTGTCTCTCTCTTCTTTCCCTCCTTTCCTGTCTTCCTTCCTTCCTTCCCTCCTGTCTCTCCCTCCCTCCCTCCTGTCTCTCTCCCTCTCTCCCTCCTTCCCTCCCTCCTGTCTCTCTCCCTCTCTCCCTCCTTCCCTCCCTCCTGTCTCTCTCTCTCTCTCCTTCTCTCCCTCATTCCCTTCCCTCCTTTCCTGTTTCCTGTCTTCTTTCCTTACTGTCGGCGGAGGAGAAGGTGAGACTCATCCCTCTCTTCCTTCCCTCCCTCCTTTACTTCGTCTCTCTCTGGATGCTCCACACACACACACACGCACACGCACACCCACACACACGCGCGTCAATGTTTAGTGAGTCAAGTGACAACGTGTGTGTGTGTGTGTGTGTGGGTGCTCCTGAGACAGGGAGAGAGAGAGGGAGACACATACACACTCACATACACACACACACACACACACACACACACACAGACACACACACACTCACACAGACATACACACACACACACACACTCACACAGACATACACACACACACTCACACTGTCTGTCTGTCTGTCTCTGACCTGTCTGTCCCTCTGTCTGTCTGTCTGTCTGTCAGTCTCTGACCTGTCTGTCTGTCTGTCTGTTTGTCTCTGACCTGTCTGTCTCTCCATCTGACCTGTCTGTCTGTTGTTGCCGTAGCTCCAGGACTGTATCCGCGCCATGCTGAGTGACTGGTCCTCTGAGACGCCGTCGGCCGGGGAGAAGGTGAGACTCATCCCTCTCTTCTCTCCCTCCCTCCCTCCCTCCTTTCCTGTCTCTCTCTTCCTTCCCTCCTTTCTTGTCTTCCTTACTTCCTTCCCTCCTGTCTCTCCCTCCCTCCTGTCTCTCTCCCTCCCTCCTTCCCTCCCTCCTGTCTCTCTCCCTCCCTCCCTCCCTCCTTCTTTCCTTCTCTCCCTCCCTCCTGTCTCTCTCTCTCTCTCCTTCCCTCCCCCCTTCTCTCCCTCCCTCCCTCCTGTCTCTCTCTCCTTCTCTCCCTCCTGTCTCTCCCTCCTTCCCTCCCTCCTTCTCTCCCTCCTTTCCTGTCTTCCTTCCTTCCTTCCCTCCTGTCTCTCCCTCCCTCCCTCCCTCCTGTCTCTCTCCCTCTCTCCCTCCTTCCCTCCCTCCTGTCTCTCTCTCTCCCTCCCTCCCTCCTGTCTCTCTCTCTCCCTCCTTCTCCCCTCCTTCTCCCCTCCCTCCCTCCCTCCCTCCTGTCTCTCTCTCTCTCTCTCCTTCCCTCCCTCCTTCCCTCCCTCCTTCCCTTCCCTCCTTTCCTGTTTCCTCTCTTCTTTCCTTACTGTCGGCGGAGGAGAAGGTGAGACTCATCCCTCTCTTCCTACCTTCCTTCCTTCCCTCCCTCCTTTACTTCGTCTCTCTCTGGATGCTCCACACACACACGCACACCCACACACACGCGCGCCCAGAGGCGTCAATGTTTAGTGAGTCAAGTGACAACGTGTGTGTGTGAGAGAGAGAGAGGGAGACACACACACACACACACACACACAGATAGACAGACAGACACACTCACACAGACACACACACTCACTCACACAGACACACTGTGGGAGCCTGGTCGACAGGCGCAACAGCGGGTCAACCAATGAGAATAGAAACAGGCGGAAACAGGGGTTGCGGTGAAATCAACGTAGGGTTTTATTTCTAAGGTGCGGGGAAAAGGGAGAGGCGAAAGGCAACTCAAATCTTCACCGGGTTGGCGGTTGGCGCTACGGCGCTCCGCCGGGTTCTTCTTGTCGTCAGAGAGAGAGAGAGAGAGACAGGCCAAAGTTAGTGGGATATCGGGTCCCTTTCACTGACCTCTTCCTCCGGTCGGTTGGGGGGTTCCTCTCCGTCTTCCAGGCTTTCTCTCCCGTTTGGCTTATGAGACTGGCTTAGCGGGTGTCTGGTCTCGACTCGTTCCTCCAGCCAGTCTGTCTTCAGCTTGTCCTGGGGAGTTTAAAAGGCCTCAGGATCGCCGAGCTGACTCAGCGCACCTGTGAGCGGTGAGCTGAGTCATCTGATTGGTGGCGGAGTCTCCAGGACATAGAACTGGGATAGTACCTCCCATCCAGCACGACACCCCATGGCTGCCTTTGCCTCCCCCTTGTGGCCACCAGGTGTCTCTGTGGGGCACTGCTCACCGGCTGGGCCATCACAACACACAGACACACACACACACACACTCACACACACACTCACTCACACAGACACACACAGACACACACACACATGCCCAGAGGCGTCAATGTTTAGTGAGTCAAGTGACAACGTGTGTGTGTGTGTGTGTGTGTGTGTGTGTGTGTGTGTGTGTGTGCCCCTGAGACAGGGAGAGAGAGAGGGAGACACACACACACACTCACACATACGGACACTCACACAGACAGACACACACTCACACAGACACTCACACATACACACACATGCCCAGAGGCGTCAATGTTTAGTGAGTCAAGTGACAACGTGTGTGTGTGTGTGTGTGTGTGGGTGGGTGCTCCTGAGACAGGGAGAGAGAGAGGAAGACACACACACACTCACATACACACAGACACACACACACACACTCACACACTCACACAGACATACACACACTCACACAGACATACACAGACACACTCACACAGACACACACACAGGCAGGGAGACGGGGGGGAGGCAGGTTTGGGGGGGAGGGTTGAACAGGGAGGGAGGGAGGTTCTGCTGAGGTCAGCTAATCTCTCTCTCTTTCTCTCCCTCTCTCTAGTTCGACTAGTCTGGTCTGTCTCTAACCTGGACTGCTCCCCCCTCCCAGGCACGCCTGGCTGTCTTTCTGTAATCTGTCTGTCCTGAACCTGTCTGTCTCTCAGACCTGTCTGTCTCTCCAGGAGTCTGACGTCCTAGACTGTTCCACCCCCCACGCGGCCGAGGCCATCACGCCTGTCTGTCTCTCTGTCTGTCTGTCTCTAACTTGTCTCTCTCTCTCTAACCTGTCTGTCTGTTTACCTGTGTCTCTCTCTCTGACCTGTCTGTCTCTCCAGGAGTCTGACGTCCTGGACTGCTCCACCCCCCATGCGGCCGAGGCCACCATCATGCTTGTCTGTCTCTCTCTCTCTGACCTGTCTGTCTCTCTCTCTCTAACCTGTCTGTCTGTTTACCTGTCTCTCTCTCACCTGTCTTTCTCTAACCTGTCTGTCTCTAACCTGTCTGTCTCTCCAGGAGTCTGACGTCCTGGACTGCTCCACCCCCCAGGCGGCCGAGGCCACCATCACACCGGAGGAGAGGGAGGAGCTGAAGGTGTCTGGTACGCTACGACAAGCTAACGCAGGCTAACGCTACGCTAATGCAGGGTAAGACAGGTTAACGCAGGCTAAGACAGGCTCACGCACGCTAACACACACCACGATAACACATGCTAATAAATGCTAGTGCATGCTAACACCGGCTCACACGCACCACGATAACACACGCTAACCCAGGGCTAACAAACGATACCAGCCCATGATTACACACGACGCGACCACACGTTAACACAGGCTAACAAATGACACCAGCACATGCTAACACAGGCTAACCTAGGCTAACCCACGCTAACGTTGTCGTTGCAGTCAAGCTGTTCCTGTGCCAGTCGGACCAGTCGTCCATCAGGCAGGCTGTCGACATGGGTGAGTCCTGCCTGTTTGTCTGTCTGTCTGCCTGTTTGGCTGTCTGCTTGTCTGTCTGTTTGTTTGGCTGGCTGGCTGGCTGTCTGCCTGTCTGTCTGTCTGCCTGTTTGGCTGTCTGTCTGTTTGGCTGCCTGCCTGTCTGTCTCTCTCTTTACCTGTTTGTCTCTCCCCTCCACAGCCTGTCTCACCCTCGCCCTGTCGACCAGGAGGACAACATCCCCCCCCCCCCCCCACACCCAGACCCTCTCGGACCTCTAACCTGTCTTTCTCTCCCTAACCTGTCTCCCTCCCCCCCAACAGCCTGTCTCACTCTCGCCCTCTCCCAACTCGACTCGGTCATCCTGGCGCCCCCCCCACGCCCCCCAGACCCTCTCGGACCTGCAGCCGGCATGGGTTTTCTTGGAAACGCTGGTGGCGTCCGGGAAGGTGGTCGCCATCGGGACGTCGGACCTGGACAAGGGCCTCCTGGAGGAGCTGCACAACTGGGCCCAGGTGGGTGTCTGTCTGTCTTTCTCTGGCCTGTCTGTTTGTCCTGGACGGTGTGTGTGTCTGTCTGTCTGTCTCTCTCTCTCTCTCGCTCTATCCCTGACCTGTCTGTCTGTCCTGGACAAGGGCCTCCTGGAGGAGTTGTACGACTGGGACCAGGTGGGTGTCTGTCTGTCTGATCTGTCTGTCTGTCCTGGACAAGGGCCTCCTGGAGGAGCGCTACGACTGGGCCCAGGTGGGTGTCTGTCTCTGTCTCTGAACTGTCTGTCTGTCTGTCCTGTGCTGGGGGTATCTGTCTCTCCCTGACCTGTCTGTCTCTCTCTCCATGTCCAAGGTGAAACCCCACCAGTAACCAGGTCAAACTGAGTGCGTACGCCAACTGTCTGTCTCTCTTTCTCTCTCTCTCTTTCTCTCTGTCCCTGTCCTGTCTCTCTCTCTCTGTCCCAACCAAGCAGTTAACAGTGTCTGTCTGTCTGTCTCTCTCTCTCTGTCCCTGACCTGTCTGTCTGTCCCTGACCTGTCTCTCTCTCTCTCTCTCTCTCTCCCCCGTATCCAAGGTGAAGACCACCAGTAATCAGGTCAACCTGGCGTCCTGTTGTGTGATGCCCCCCGATCTGATGGCCTGTATGTCTCTCTGTCCCTGACCTGTCTGTCTCTCCCTGACCTGTCTCTCTCTCTTCCGTATCCAAGGTGAAGCCCACCAGTAACCAGGTCAACCTGGCGTCCTGTTCTGTGATGCCCCCCGATCTGATGGCCTGTCTGTCTCTCTGTCCCTGACCTGTCTGTCTCTCTGACCTGTCTCTCTCTCTCCCGTATCCAAGGTGAAGCCCATCAGCAACCAGGTCAACCTGGCGTCCTGTTGTGTGATGCCCCCCGATCTGACGGCGTATGCCAAGCAGGCGGGGGTCCAGCTACTGACCCACAACGACCCCAAAGGTGGGTGTCTGTCTGTGATCTGTCTGTCTGTGATCAATTTGTCTGGGGGTGTCTGTCTGTCTGTCTCTCTTTCTCTCTCTCTGTCCCTGACCTGTCTGTCTCTCTCTGACCTGTCTGTCCCCCCTCTAACCTAACCTCCCTCTTCATCTGAGCTGTCTGTCTCTCTCTGACCTGTCTCTCTCTCTCCCTCCCTCTCTTTCCATGTCTGTCTCTCCCTCTAACCTGTCTCTCTCTCTCTCTCCCTCTCTTTCCATGTCTGTCTCTCCCTCTAACCTGTCTCTCTCTCTCTCTCTCTCCTTCCAGAGCTTATCTCGGCGGCGGGCTTCCAGGAGGCGCTGTCTCTCTCTCTCTGACCCGTCTGTCTATCTGTCTGTCTTTGACATGTCTGTCTCCCCTCTAACCTGTCTCTCTCTCTCTCCCTCCCTCCTCTCCCTCTGAGCTGTCTGTCTGTCTTTGACCTGTCTCTCTCCCCCTAACCTGTCTTTCTCTAACCTGTCTGTCTCTCTGTCGTCTTCCAGAGCTCATCACGTCGGCGGGCTTCCAGGAGGCGCTCCGTGAGAGCGCGGCGTTAGCAACGGCATCCCACGGCGACCCCGACCGCGACGGCTGTGACGCGGCGTCGGCGTGGCGTGGCGCCTCCGCTGGGTCCTGCGCTACGCCATCATCGTCAAGAGCCGCGGCATCATCAAGGCCAAGGGCTACCTGGTCCACGCCACCCGGGTAGCGTAGCGTAGCATAGCATAGTCTAGTGTAGTCGAGGCTAGCATAGTGTAGTGTAGCCTTAGCGTAGCATCGTGTAGCCTTGGTTAGCCTGGTTAGCGTAGCGCGGACGACACCTTCGTTAAGTTGAAAGACTTAGCTACGGTTAGTAGCTAAGTTACATGTATGTAATGTGATGTCATGTATGTAATGCTTATGGAGTTGATGGTGGATTAAATCTGTTCCGTCAGTTTTCCAGCGACTGACAGAGAGCAGAAACACGCTGCATGGCGCCATCTGTTGGTCGACTGTCGACAGCACAACACATGAGGCCAATGGAGGAAAGCAGAACCATGTGAGAAGATTTCCTCTTCAGTGGTTGAACCTTTCACACATCTGGCACTCCGGATTGTTTCAGCAGCGTAAAAACAAAATGCATTTTTAAATGTTCCAATGTATTTCTATGGGACTGTTAGGGATAGGAATGTATTTCTATGGGACTGTTAGGGATAGGAATGTATTTCTATGGGACTGTTAGGGATAGGAATGTATTTCTATGGGACTGTTAGCGATAGGAATGTATTTCTATGGGACTGTTAGGGTTAGGAATGTATTTCTATGGGACTGTTAGGGATAGGAATGTATTTCTATGGGACTGTTAGGGATAGGAATGTATTTCTATGGGACTGTTAGGGTTAGGAATGTATTTCTATGGGACTGTTAGGGATAGGAATGTATTTCTATGGGACTGTTAGGGATAGGAATGTATTTCTATGGGACTGTTAGGGTTAGGAATGTATTTCTATGGGACTGTTAGGGTTAGGAATGTATTTCTATGGGACTGTTAGGGTTAGGAATGTATTTCTATGGAACTGTTAGGGTTAGGAATGTATTTCTATGGGACTGTTAGGGATAGGAATGTATTTCTATGGAACTGTTAGGGTTAGGAATGTATTTCTATGGAACTGTTAGGGTTAGGAATGTATTTCTATGGGACTGTTCGGTGCCAACATGTTTGACAACATGGTAAGTTAGTGAGTTTCGTTTCTAGGCACACTAGATCGTATCCAGGGGTAATAGAACATTAGTGTAAAAGAACATTAGTTTAATAGAACAGTGTAATAGAACATTAGTGTAATAGAACATTAGTATAATAGAACATTAGTGTAAAAGAACATTAGTTTAATAGAACAGTGTAATAGAACATTAGTGTAATAGAACATTAGTGTAATATAACATCAGTGTAATAGAACATTAGTGTAATAGAACAGTGTAATAGAACGTTAGTATAATAGAACATTAGTTTAATAGAACATTAGTGTAATAGAACAGTGTAATAGAACATTAGTGTAATAGAACATTAGTGTAATAGAACATTAGTGTAATAGAACAGTGTAATAGAACATCAGTGTAATAGAACATTAGTGTAATAGAACATTAGTATAATAGAACATTAGTGTAATAGAACGTTAGTGTAATAGAACATTAGTGTAATAGAACAGTGTAATAGAACGTTAGTATAATAGAACATTAGTATAATAGAACATTAGTGTAATAGAACATTAGTGTAATAGAACATTAGTGTAATAGAACAGTGTAATAGAACGTTAGTTTAATAGAACATTAGTGTAATAGAACATTAGTATAATAGAACATTAGTGTGAACCAAAGGGGACGTTTTCTTTCCAGTGTTAACACTTCCCTTAGCAACGTCATGACAACCCAAATGTGCAGACAGGCCTAGGAGACGCTGAGAAAATCACCAGGACTCCACTGCCCTCTCTGCAGAGCATCTACCACCGCAGAGTCCACAGGAGAGCCGCCTCCATCCTCAAGGACCCCACCCACCCCCAGCACGGACTGTTCACACTTCTACCCTCAGGCCGGAGGTACAGAAGTGTTAAATGCAGGACCACCAGACTGAAGAACTCCTTCTTTCCCACTGCCATCAGGCTCCTAAACAACCCATAGGAGATTAATATAACCTTACTACCTCAAATAACTGAATTTTCCAGTTTGCATAATTGCACTGCTACATTTGCACTGTTTTATTATTATTATTGCTGCTATTTTATTTTATGCCTTAAATGTTGCTGTCTTGTACATTTGTTTAGTATATATTGTATATTCTTTAGTATTGTATATTTTACATTGGTTGGCATTCTGCGGACAGCAAAGCAAGAATTTCATTGTACAGGGAAACATGTTTTCTACTGTGCATATGATAATAAACACTTTGAATCTTGAATCTTGAATCTTAACCCTGACCCTGACTCTAACCCTAACCCTAACCCTAACCCTAACCCTGACCCTGACTCTAACCCTAACTCTAACTCTAACTCTAACCCTGACCCTGACCCAAACTCTAACCCTAACTCTAACTCTAACCCTGACCATGAACCTGACCCAAACCCTAATCATAACCCCAACCCTAACCCGAACCCTGGGACGTTCTCTGTCTCCTTGCAGTAATCTAGAGCAGGAGTCCCCAATTACCGGGCCGCGGACCAGTTTCGGCCGTGGATCATTTGGTACCGGGCCGCACAGAAAGAATAAAAACATTTTAATTTGTATTTTATTTCCATTTTATTGACTATCGCAGTCTGCAGGGTGTTTGAAAAATGACCACTTCCATCTGTGCCACTTTTCCACACTTCTCAGTCGCAGTTTTTTTTCCATGCACCGATAAATGAAGCCCACAAGCTAACCCAGCAAAAATGAGTAAAAAACAAACATTGCTGGAGAGATTCTTTGAAAAGGGGGAAAGACTCTATGATGAGACAGCAGAAGACTCCTAGACTGCCAAAAAAAAAGAAAGCTGCATTTAAAAGAAAATACCTAAGAGTCCTACTTAAATTACGGGTTCATCGCAACAGGTGATTGACATGCCCCAAGCCCGCTCTGTATAATATGTGGCGACCGGCTATCCAACGAGGCCATGAAGCCTTCAAAACTGCTTCGCCACGTAGAGACCAAGCACCCTGCATTAAAAGACAAGTCTTTGGTGTTTTTTTTAAAGAAAAAAACATGAACACGAAGGACAGAAGCAATTATTGAAGGCCACCACATCATCAAATGTGTCTGCACTGAGAGCATCATTCTTAGTGGCTAACCGCATTGCCAAGGCTAAGAAGCCCTTCACTATTGGTGAAGAGTTGATCATGCCTGCCGGTAAGGACACTTCGGGTGTCACTGTCTCCCATCACCCCTAGATGGGACCGTCTCGTTGCAGGGAAACAAGCTCAGTGCTCCCACTGATTCTGTATTATGGTGAGTTGAGTCACTTTTACATTATAAATGTAATCATTAAATGAATAATTAAATTATATAATATGCACTTTATTGTGTTTTGTTATGCGCGTGATTCTTTCCCCCCTGGTCCGTGGAAAAATAGTCTTGCATGAAACTGGTCCGTGGTGCAAAAAAGGTTGAGGACCGCTGCTCTAGAGCAGGAGTGCCCAACCAGTCGATCGCGGTCTACTGGTAGACCCCGGCCTGATCCCAAGTCGATCACGAGGGGTGTAGGAAAAAAATGAAAAAAAAAAAGTTTTTTTTATGTGTAACTGTAAACTGTTTTGTTTTGTTGTAGTTATGCGTCGTTGGATATGTTTTGTTTTGTGTGTGTGTGTGTGTGTGTTATATTTTGTATTAAATGTACACTACAGCCTATCATGAGTCCTTGCCTGCGCACCCTATCAGTCTCTTAAACACGTCCACAAAAAAAAAAAAAGTAGGTCACGTTTAACCTACTGTAGCGCGAGACATGCATGATAGTAAGTTGACAGCTGTCAACAGTAGCTAGCAGCTAGCGATCAGAGCGGTTACGCACTCCTAAACTTTAACATGTCTGAGGGGAAACGAGCCAAGACCTACCATTTTCACCCTGAATGGGAGGAAGATTATTTTTGTGTTTATTCTCATTCAAAGCCTGTTTGTTTGATCTGCAATGCAACGGTGGCGTTGGCAAAGAAAGGGAATCTGGAGCGGCATTTTAAAACGGTACCCGGGAGCTACGAGAGGGATTTCCCTGCAAAAACGCCTTTACGCGCCACAAAAGTGCGGGATTTGAAAGCACAGCTTGCAGCATGGCAGTCAATCTTCACCAAACCGAAGACCCAGGGTAAGGCCGCAACTATTGCTTCCTATCGCGTCAGTCACGTCCTTGCTAAACACAAGAAGCCATTCAAAGACAGCGATATTGTGAAGGAAGCCTTTCTCGAGGCAGCGGATAGCCTTTTTGACGACTTTAAAAATAAAACCGAGATCGTAAAGGCCATTAAAGAAGTGCAACTCTCCCGCAATACGACTACAAGGCGATGTGAGGGAATGGCTGTGGATGTGGAGGAGCAACTGAGGAAGGATATTGACGCGTGAGTGCTTTTCCCTCCAATTTGACGAGTCGACTGATATGGTGGATGTGGCACAATTGTGTGTTTTCATCAGGATGGTTTTTGAAGACATGAGCGCCAAGGAAGAGCTACTCACCATTTTGCCATTAAAAGGACACACCAGAGGTGAGGATATGTTTAATGCTTTCATGGGATTTGTTAGCGAGACAAAACTGCCGCTCTTCAAGCTGATCTCCATCACAACTGATGGGGCGCCTGCTATGATGGGCCGCACCAGTGGGTTCATTGCAAAGAAAGTGAATCTTTCCCAGATATCCTGAATTATCATTGTATAATTCACCAGCAAGCGTTGTGTGGAAAGATTTCAAATATGAAAGAAGTGATGGATATTGCAATGAAGATTGTGTGTTCAGTTCGGGCCAGGAGTCTGCAGAGAAGGCTTTTCCGTGCTCACTTGGAGGAGAATGATGCTGAGCACACACGCCTTGCAACCAGCTCCTACACTCCTGACTACGAGAAGCTAGCCTCCTCCTCCCAGTGTCAGGTCTCCCACTAAGGTAGGAAGTGATTTCCTTTTTTCAAACTCAGAGTGTTACGTTCCCACTCCTACATGTGCGTTTCCTTGTTGTGTTTTGTGTTTCCTTCTGTTTTTCCCTTACCCTGTCACTCTACATTCAGGTGTCCGTCAGCAATTGGCCATTCGTCCCCATCAGTCATCACTGTTCCTGACCAATCAGAGGGCTGTCCGTGTCCTTTAAAAGCTCCGCTGGACTTCCCCTCGGGAGTCAACCCATTTTCACCGTAGTCTTGTGTTTGCTGTCGACTCACTGTTGCCTGGTTGATCGAAACCTCCGACGTACTTGTTTACATCTAGTTTTCTTTTGTTATATTTACGTCATTGTTTACTTATTGTTTTTCTCATAATTTGTCTGTCTGTTAACTGTACGCCATAGGGGTAAGGTGAATAGGTAAGAGACCCATGGGTTTACATTTCCAACACGTAGGCTCACCTCTGTTACAATTCACCAGGTTAGGAGTGGGTGCCGCCCCATGTATGTTCTAGTCTAGTGTAGCATAGCACTTTAGCATAGCCCTGATAGTATAGCTTACTATTGCACTAGTTTAGGACATCACTTTTGTTTATGATTTCTTTGCTTTGGCACCGCTCAAAAAAAGTTCCCTTTTCTCCTTGGCGTGTGTCTTGTGTTGTGTTTTCCCTGAGGAAACAAATAACTGTACATAGTTGAATTGTGGTTTGTGGTTGTTTAATTCCTACAATAAGTCTGATGTACTACCTTTTTGTTGCGACTCCTCTACCGCCCCTAGACGTAGACGAGTTTTCATCTGGAGTCGTAACACAGAGATCTACCTGTTTTGTATCTGGTTTATTTTTCTGTTTGGTTCATATTAAGGTCAGTTATGGCTATTGCTCATCATGCAGATTGGCGTGTGTGTGTGTGTGTGTGTGAGAGAGAGAGCGGGATTGTGCTACAGCACACTATGCAAACTGGCAACTGTGTGAGAGGAATTTGTCTGTGTGTGTGTTTGAGAGAGGGAGGGTTTGTGATGTGATGTCTAGTGGTTGTGTGACAACAAGAAAAAGTGTTGTGAGGTTAGTTACTGCAGGCTGGAAACGATGTGTGTGGGTTTGCGATGTTGACACTGGACTGGTAGATCTCGGGAGGTTGGCGACTTGAAAAGTAGATCTTGGGTCAAAAAAGGTTGGGCACCCCTGCTCTAGAGGAATTAATTGCCAGCAGAGGGCGCTGCTGTTAAATGTCAATAGTGGCAGAGAGTTTTTCATGATCATTATTTCCTTTTTCTTTGAACAGTTGAGATGATCCCATCTAAGGCTGTTAACAAGGACTTCACCATATATCTGACAGAGAGACGTCTCATCCATGGTTTAGGGTTAGACCAGGGGTGGGCAAACTACGGCCCGCGGGCCACATCCGGCCCGTTTGTCTTTTTAATACGGCCCGCCGAAGATTGGTACAGATTTGAGGGTTGAATATTAATTAAATTACTAAACTGCATTCATTTGACCTTGTCCTGTAATGCCTGGCATTCCACCAGGTAGCGCACTAAGGGGCAGTCATACATTGAGTTGATTTTGCGGAGCCCGGGCTACTCTCTGTTATTACTCTGCTACTGTTCTGAACCCATCTGCAACAATGAGTTGGCCAAAGAAAAGAAAAGTCGACAGTGAGTGCAGAGTGTTTAATAAGGAATGGGAAACTAAATACTTTTTCATTTAAGTCCGGTCAAAGGCTGTATGTCTTATTTGCCAAGAAACCGTTGCGGTTTTAAAGGAATACAACATCAGCCGTCACTTTTCCACCAAACATGCTAATTACGCTAACAACCAGTCAACGCAAGAACGGACAGCTACCGCTTTGAGGTTGGCAGCTAGTTTGCAGGCTCAGCAAAACACCTTTATCCGACAAACTGCCATTCAAGAATCAAGCACGAAGGCAAGTTATTTGCTGGCATTCAAATTAGCAAAGACCAGCAAGCCTTTCTCAGAAGGGGAGTTTCTCAAAGAGTGCATGGTAGAGACAGCAGGTATCTTGTGTCCTGAGAGCAAGAACAAATTTGAAAAAATGAGCTTATCACGCAGGACAGTGACTCGCCGTGTTGAGCTAATTTACGAAGACTTAGCTAGCAAGCTAAACAAAAAAGCGGAGTCATTTACATTATATTCCTTGGCACTGGACGAAAGTAATGACATAAAGGACACCGCTCAGCTTGTCATTTTTATCAGAGGGATTAATGACAATTTTGAGATAACGGAGGAGTTTTTGGCCATGGAATCCCTGAGGGGGAAAACGCGGAAAGAGGACTTGTATGACAGCGTGTTGGGGGTCATCAAGAGGCACAAGCTACCTTGGAGTACACTCGCCAACGTTACCACAGATGGATCGCCAAATCTGACTGGAAAAAACGTCGGGCTGCTCAAAAGAATCCAGGAGAGGGTGAAAGAGGACAACCCTGAGCAGGAGGTAATTTTCCTACACTGCATAATCCACCAGGAAGCACTGTGTAAATCCGTATTGCAGCTTGACCACGTAGTGTAGCCAGTTGTAAAACTTGTTAACTTTATTCGAGCGAGGGGACTTCAGCATCGTCAGTTTGTTATGTTTCTTGAAGAAACTGACGCTGATCACCAGGACTTGCTTTACCACTCTAATGTCCGCTGGTTAAGTTTGGGGAAAGTATGAGTGAAACGGCGCCACAGGAGTTGCAGTTGGAACTGATTGATCTCCAATGTGACACCGTCTTAAAGGAGAAGTTCAACTCTCTTAAACTGGATGAGTTTTATGCTTCATTAAGCGCAGCCAAATTTCCAAACATCCAAAAGATGGCACAGAGGATGTTGTTTGGCTCTACGTATGTGCGTGAACAGACTTTTAGCGTGATGAACACCAACAAAGCACCCCACAGATCCCAGTTGAGTGATGAACACCTCAGATCTGTTCTGAGAATTGCCACAACAAAACTAACACCAGACTTCGATGCACTGGTCAAAAAGGGTGATCAACAACACTGTTCCCGCTAAAAGTAAATGTAAGTATTAACCCTGTATTTTTTATGTTTATGTTTGATATGTTTATCATTTTTGATATATGTTTTATGTTTGATATGTATGCATCTGGTGCTGGCCCGGCCCGTCTGTCAAATTTTAAAAGTCAATGTGGCCCCTGAGCCAAAAAGTTTGCCCACCCCTGGGTTAGACTGTAGCTCCATCCTCTCATTCAGGACAGCCCAGGCCTCCTTCTTTCTCTCCTGCAGTCTAACCATGACCTCCATCCTGGTCTCTCCTGATCTATGTCGTGACTGATGGGGTTACGGTTGGTAGAAGACATGGATTATCAGCTTCTGATGCATGGATTGAGTAGAAGCAACAGTACAACAAATGATTTTCATTAAACCTAACCCCTAACCGTATGTTTATATATATCTAACCCAACCCTATGTATGTGTGATTTAGTCCAGGACTAGGCTAGTTCATGTGTACTTAGCCTGTGCTAGTAGAAACATGTAGTTAGTCTGTGCTAGTAGAAACATGTAGTTAGCCTGTGCTAGTAGAAACATGAATGTGTAGTTAGCCTGTGCTAGTAGAAACATGTAGTTAGCCTGTGCTAGTAGAAACATGTAGTTAGCCTGTGCTAGTAGAAACATGAATGTGTAGTTAGCCTGTGCTAGTAGAAACATTAATGTGTAGTTAGCCTGTGCTAGTTAGTAAAGTTCATGTGTAGTTTGCCCATATGCCTGAACTCGTAGAATAGAATAGCTTTTTTTTTCTCAGGTGGAATTACAAACGTCTATCCTTGCTGCAAAGTCCGTTCAACAAGTCATATTGTTGTAAAATAAACCTGTAGTACATTTTGATTAATGGAGATGACAGCAGGAGTTCCCTTTATAAAGCCTTTATTACAGACAACAGAGAGAAGAGAAAATGACTTGAGTTTGAGCTGGTCCACTTGGCCTGCTGGCCGGCCGGGTGCTTCAGGGAACTCAGATACACAACACCACAACACCACCCTAACCTAACCTAACCTTAACCTAACCTTAACCTAACCTAACCCTAACCTTAACACAAACAGGCTTCCACATGTTTGTTAAAGTTACACATATAGTCAGAACGGTCTTTTACTGTTCTGAATTACTGATTAACACACAGTTATCATATATATATATATATATATATATATATCAGACTATTACTCTTAGCAGTAGGTTTTTAAGCATTATCATTAAAACATTCAATCACTTGCCTTTTTACTTAAATCTAAATCTTCATTGTCCGAAGCAAACAATGGAATAGTATTCTCTTCCTGATGATGCCTTTTTACCGGGTGACCTCATTCTTTTGACATCTCAAACTTAATTTAAAATGTTCTTAAACACCAAATATTCTTACTTAGTTCATATTCTTTCAATGCCAAACATTCCTTCATATTTTAGTTTGTATTCTCAGACATTCAATGTGCAAATTCAAGTTTGGATTTAACTTGCCTGCCCCCATGATTGATAGATTAGTGCTTACATTAAACCAGCTACTATTATTATAATAATGTCTTGTCAACCCTCATACCATCATCATAAACTTCACATCATAACAGCAACATTCATTCAATACCAGTTAGCATCCAATCAAAGTCTCCTTCTGCATTTTACTTCCTACTCTTTGAAAGTCAATCCATTTCCTCATCTTCCAATCGATACTCTCAAACTTTCACTGCAAACATGAAGGCCACTGTTGCGTTGCATGTTCATATACATATTTCCCACCCTGATTGATCGACACAAAGAACACAGACACAGAAAAGCATCCCTTCAGAAATCCCAGACACCGATATAAGATTCAGTTAAAGGTAGACTCAGCGATATGACGTCAACGCGGGACGTTGGTTGACTTCAGCGATGTTTCAGATTCATCCGAGCGACGGACGTTTCACTAATGATGGATTCCATTGGTGCACGAGCACGACAGTGGCAGATGGCCATGTGACAAACGGGCTGGCGAGGGAATTGTCTTGCCTTAGGCTTCAACGATCTCTGCCAATATTCACAGGTTACGTCATATCGCTGAGTCTACCTTTAACAACGGATAGAGAGTGTGGTCGGGTAAACACGGTCTTCTAAACACAGTATGGTAAACACAGTCTGTTAAACAGTGTATTAAAGATGAGGCAGTTTACAGACAGGTTTGTCCACTAGATGGAGCAGAGAGCGGATTGGACCACACATCTTCTACCCTATTAGGACGCGGCTCTTGGTCAGGGTCAGGCGAAGGTCAGGGACATCCTGGCTCCAGAACTGCCTCCGGGTCAGAGGTCAAGCGGCTACAGTCCTGGACAGGACACCTTCCAGAATGACAACGTGTCACTTCATTCAACACAAAGGCAACCTGAGGACCGACACACACAACCAGGATTCAGACGGGCATGTGTAACAGAGCTGCAGACTGCTGTATCATATGATGCGGTGAGCTGATGTGTTTAACAGCTATCTAACACACTCTTACCTAATTGATGGCGCTCATCGCCATGGTGATGAAGCTGTGGCTGTGCTGCTGCAGAGATCGCCGTCTCCTTCTATTCTTCACCCCGGAACATGTCTGTGGGAGAGAGACAGTCAGTGAGAGGACACTGTGTCTGTGTGTGTGTGTGTGTGTGTGAGGAGTGATGGCTCCTGGCCTACCGGGGCACAGTTCCCGTTCTTCAGCACACACAGGTGGATGTTGCAGTGCAGGAACACGTCCGAGGATTTGCCAGAGAACTGGAACATTCTGAAGGAGAAGCGGGTGGCGGAGGAGTCGCCGTTGGTCAGAATGTTCACCGTGCTGTCGGCAGGGTTGGCACACCTGGGACATGGACACACAGGACATATGTGTCAGAGCAGCCAATGTGTACCCATCTATGTGTCTGATGGTGCATGTGTGTGTGTGTGTGTGTGTGTGTGTGTGTGTGTGTGTGTGTGTGTGTGTGTGTGTGCGTGTGTCTCACCCTTCCTTGATGATGTCCCAGCGCACAGCAGCATTTGAGGAGCTTTCAGGCGTGGCCCAGCAGGCGTCAGTCACCATGATGATCTTGCTGTCCAATCCGGTGGTGTTTAGGGATAGGTAGAGCTTCTGGTCCAATCGGAGGGCTGCTGAGTCGTTCAGGGGCTGGCTGAACTCGGCGTCGTAGAAGACCGTCATGGTGAGTTTGTAGTTCCATTCTCCAGAGGACAGGCTCTTGCTCACAGAGCCGCTGAGTTTCAACAAATGAACCAACACACACAGTCAACAAACCTCAAACTCTCCAAATACCAACAGTGAAACTATCAGTCCATGGCTCGGAGTGTGGATGAGGATCTGGTTCTCATGGGCAGCGTGTCCAGTTTGACTGCAACGCTATCGCTAACTCTCCTAGTGATAACACTTAGCCTAGCCTCACCCATAACCCTCTGACCAGACGCTATCGCTAACTCTCCTAGTGATAACACGTAGCCTAGCCTCACCCATAACCCTCTGACCAGACGCTATCGCTAACCCTCCTAGTGATAACACGTAGCCTAGCCTCACCCATAACCCTCTGACCAGACGCTATCGCTAACCCTCCTAGTGATAACACTTAGCCTAGCCTCACCCATAACCCTCTGACCAGATGCTATCGCTAACCCTCCTAGTGATAACACGTAGCCTAGCCTCACCCATAACCCTCTGACCAGACGCTATCGCTAACTCTCCTAGTGATAACACTTAGCCTAGCCTCACCCATAACCCTCTGACCAGACGCTATCGCTAACCCTCCTAGTGTGTCGGACGAAGTAGTTTCCTGGTTTGTTTGTTTTTTCAAAGTAACAAGCTGTATTTCCATCAACGGTAGCTTTAGTGACGTTCAACTTCCTGCCTCGTAAAGTTGTTGGTAACTGAGTTAAATGGATGTTCAGAGTCGCTTCCCCAACACTGACGATACCAACCTTGACCTTGTTTTAACGCTGTGAACTCCTCTGGCTGGAAGGTATTCTCTCCCGGTAATGTGCATCACATTACACATGTATTACCACAGTGAAAGGCCTGGGTGACCTCACACACACACACACACACACACACACACACATACACACACCTGTCTTTGACCTTGATGCCCAGGGCCATAGATTGGGAGGTGTTCTTGGTGTAGGCGCAAGAGAAGTCCAGGTTGGTCTCGTCCATGCGGTGGATGGCCATGGAGGAGTTGTAGTTCCTCTGGACGGAGTTCTTGTAGATGATGTGAGTGTTGTTGGACTGTGGAGAGGGGAGGGAGGGGCTTCACTCACTGAACCCCAGCCTGGTTAGAACCCCAGCCTGGCTAGAACCCCAGCCTGGTTAGAACCCCAATCTGGCTAGAACCCCAGCCTGGCTAGAACCCCAGCCTGGTTAGAACCCCAGCCTGGTTAGAATCCCAGCCTGGCTAGAACCCCAGCCTGGTTAGAACCCCGACCTGGCTAGAACCCCAGCCTGGTTAGAACCTCAGCCTTGTTAGAACCTCTGGTTAGAACCCCAGCCTGATTAGAACCTCAGCCTGGCTAGAACCCCAGCCTGGTTAGAACCCCTGGCTAGAACCCCTGGTTAGAACCCCAGCCTGGTTAGAACCCCAGCCTGGCTAGAACCCCTGGTTAGAACCCCAGCCGGGTTAGAAACCCAGCCTGGCCAGAACCCCTGGTTAGAACCCCAGCCTGGTTAGAACCCCAGCCTTGCTGGGTCATCTATAGATGTTTGATGTGTGTTTTGGTACCGTGAGCAGAGTGCCGCAGCTGTGGTTGTGGTTGTCGAAGCGGTACACCACAACGCCCTTCTCTAACACCCCGATGCAGCTTGGGTCGTTGAGGTGCAGAGTCTTGTAATCAAAGTCTGCCTCAACCAGACGACAGCGGTCCAGAGACAAGCTGGCAGAACTCCCACTGCAGCTTGTTAAAGGATCTTTAAAGAGAGGCGTGTACACACACACACACACACACACACACACACACACACACACACACACACACACATATACACACATATACACACACACACACACACATACACAGAGAGAGGTTAATCAAGAAAACACACACACACATATACACACACAGGTTAATCAAGAAAACACACACACACACACACTGTTCAAACACATTTAGTAGAGTGGTCACACAGGGTTTGGGATCATGCACATACCAAAAGGACCCCTCTCCTTGACAGAGTACAGGTAACTACGGCGACAGAGGCAGACAGTTTCACCGTTCCTCTCCCCACAGAACTCATGGTCAGCACAGTCCATGTCCAGGCAGGGGTCTCTGGATGCTGAGGGAGGGGGAGGAGGAGGAGGGGGAGGTGGAGGAGGAGGAGGTGGAGGGGAGGAGGGGGAGGAGGAGGAGGAGGGGAGAAGGGTTTGATAAACAGACAGAGTAACATTAGAAATCACACACCCCCTACCGCACACACACACACACCCCATACCACACATACGCACACACACACCCCATACCACACATACACACACACACCCTACCGCACACACACACACACACACATACACAGGCGACCCAAACAGAATAGATGCATAGACAGGAAACATTGAGAATGTGACTTACGACAGTTGACCAAGGTACCGTTGAGAGCACAGGTTTCACAGGTGGTTGAATTGGTGACATTCTGACCCACACTGAGGCGAGACGTCCCTGCGGGGCACAGACACAAAGATAGGTCACCTAACCAGGCCCCGCCCACACCAGAGAGCTGTCTACCAGGCCCCGCCCACACCAGAGAGCTGTCTACCAGGCCCCGCCCACACCAGAGAGCTGTCTACCAGGCCCCGCCCACACCAGAGAGCTGTCTACCAGGCCCCGCCCACACCAGAAAGCTGTCTACCAGGCCCCGCCCACACCAGAGAACTGTCTACCAGGCCCCGCCCACACCAGAGAACTGTCTACCAGGCCCCACCCACACCAGAGAGCTGTCTCCCAAGCCCCGCCCACACCAGAGAGATGTCTACCAGGCCCCGCCCACACCAGAGAACTGTCTACCAGGCCCCGCCCACACCAGAGAGCTGTCAACCAGGCCCCGCCCACACCAGAGAGCTGTCTACCAGGCCCCGCCCACACCAGAGAGCTGTCTCCCAAGCCCCGCCCACACCAGAGAGATGTCTACCAGGCCCCGCCCACACCAGAGAACTGTCTACCAGGCCCCGCCCACACCAGAGAGCTGTCAACCAGGCCCCGCCCACACCAGAGAGCTGTCTACCAGGCCCCGCCCACATCAGAGAGCTGTCTACCAGGCCCCGCCCACATCATAGAGCTGTCTACCAGGCCCCGCCCACACCAGAGAGCTGTCTACCAGGCCCCGCCCACACCAGAAAACTGTCTACCAGGCCCCGCCCACACCAGAGAGCTGTCTACCAGGCCCCGCCCACACCAGAGAGCTGTCTACCAGGCCCCGCCCACACCAGAGAGCTGTCTACCAGGCCCCGCCCACACCAGAGAACTGTCTACCAGGATGTTAGATCTGTTGAAATTACCTGTATCACAGCCAACCAGGCCGAAATAAGTTACAGTGGAGATAGATGAAGAGATCGGGATCCTCTTTATGATGTCCCCTCCTTCAGTGGTATACCCAATATCCTATCAAGAGTAAAGACAATCAACCCATCACTATGGAGACCACATAGGACTGGACCAGGGGGGGCTGGTGGAGGTAGAAACACGTGTTTGATAAAATTCCTCATTCCTTCCATGCATTACAATGAGCCCATCCTAACATATTTTCTATTCCTTAAATTTGATCAATTCTAATTGTTATTAAATGTGTTTGTCAAAGCTGCTTGAAACATGGTGTTGCTATGACACCCTGAGAAAAGGCTCCACAGCAGTTCCTGACAGGTACCTTCCATATGATGGATGACACAGCCTCTTGGAATGTTTTAATATACAATAAACAATATACAAATAATATACTTACGCCGGTCAATGCCTTGTTGTGAACTACATATTGTAGAAAGGTGTTTCCGTCTTTGAGAACCCTGAAGAGCATCATGAACTGAGAAGGACCAGGAAGACAGCGTGAGCCTGGGCTCAGGTGATTCATGAGAAATACATTTCTTAATATACAGTCGTTTTTAGAACAGTTTCATAGTTGTGTTTAGAACAGTTTCATAGTTGTGTTTAGAACAGTTTCATAGTTGTGTGTAGAACAGTTTCATGTGTTTGATGTCTGTGTAGAAGAGGAGTAATTACTCTTATACTCCTGTGATACACCCCGCGAGTACTTTCTCGATCATTGTATTCTGTGCTGCCAGGAATGTTGTGTCGTTTAAAGTCTTCCATTCGAATATTCATTTTCGTATATATATATATTGGAGATATCTTCATACGAGGAATCTGTGGCCCCAGAATGCAGTCTCCCCATCCTGCACTGGGCCTCTCACCAAAACACAGAGTGAAATTGTCGGTACTGTACTGATGTGGGAGGAATGAGAGAACATGATGTCACTATATGATATTTAATGATGATATATATAATGATGTCATAATAACAGCTTTGATGGAGGTGACTTTGATTTTGACTCACAGTGGCATTAGTATAAGTCTTTCCAAAGAATTTGATTGGACATGAGCTGAAAGATATGGTATGGTCTTCTGCCCAGGCTGCACCTGAGACAAAGGGAGAGAGAGAGAGAGAGAGAGAGAGAGAGAGACACAGAGAGAGGTTGGTAACCAACCTAGTGACCAACAAGCAATTCTGGTGACGTTTGACGGGAGAATGGGAGAATGGAATGTATGTGACAATATGACAGACAGACAGACAGACAGACAGACAGACAGAGGGAACACTATGTGACTTACCTGCACAGGTGAGCAGAACCAGGAGCGGCAGAACCAGCGGAGCTGAGCCCATGTTGGTGGAGTTTGACAGTGAAAGTGGAAACAGAGCTGCAGGGGAGAGAGTCTGTCTCAGTGACAACATGGATTGGAGAAACACTGGGCTGTTTGGCTTATTAGTCCAAAACTATTCCAAATCAAAATGAGCTGAGCCATCACAAACACAGAATAATAAACATGACTTAACATTAGAATGTGATGTACAGTGTTGGAGAAGCTACTCTGAAAATCAACTAACCCGAAATGACTATTAAATTACCATTTACTTTACAAAGGAAGAAGAGAACTACACTAAAGCCCTTGATAGAAATACAGTTTGTCAAACTAAAGCTAATTTGAAAAAGTCGTTACCACATCAAAACTACTTCATCCAACACATGACAGTCAGTTACTGAAAGATGACTTGTACCTGTATGATATTTAACGCAGTCTCCTAACAAACAATACAATTCAATACACACACACACACAAACACACACACACACACACACACACACACACACACATACAGACACACACACACACACACACACACAGACAGACACACACACACACACACACACACACACAGACACACACACACACACACACACACACAGACACACATACACACACCAAGATTTACCAATAAAATTGTATTTTCTTTTGCAAAAACAGCCTGAAGGTTTTAGTTAAGTGGCAGCTTAGGGTGAACCATAACCTGTAAAGAATGTGGCTGGAGCGACACGTATAGAATATTCTAACTATTCTACATTCCTATTGTTGACGCACATGCAGGCACTGGGATCAATGTCAGTACTACAGTGCCCTCCATAAGTATTGGAAAGAGGAAGCATTTTGTCTTCTTTTAGCTCTGTACTCCAACAGTTTACATTTGAAATCAAACAATTACATGGATTGGAGAAACACTGGGCTGTTTGGCTTATTATTCCAAAACTATTCCAAATCAAAATGAGCTGAGCCATCGCAAACACAGAATAATAAACATGACTTAACATTAGAATGTGATGTACAGTGTTGGAGAAGCTACTCTGAAAATCAACTAACCCGAAATGACTATTAAATTACCATTTACTTTACAAAGGAAGAAGTAGAACTACACTAAAGCCCTTGATAGAAATACAGTTTGTCAAACTAAAGCTAATTTGAAAAAGTCGTTACCACATCAAAACTACTTCATCCAACACATGACAGTCAGTTACTGAAAGATGACTTGTACCTGTATGATATTTAACGCAGTCTCCTAACAAACAATACAATACAATACACACACACACACACACACACACACACACACACACACACACACACACACACACACAGTGTAGGCACCATACCTCCGGAGATCTTCTCAGAGAGAGTGAGGCTCAACCCATCTGTTGTTGTCTCTTATAGGTGAGGAGAGGAGGGGGGAGGAGCCGCTCGTCAGGTGTTCAATGTCCCCAAACACTCCCATGTCACGCCCCTTCTCCGGTACGACCTGACCTTTAAAATGGTATTTTCTTTTGCAAAAACAACTAAAGGTGTTAGTTTAGTGGCAGCTTAGGGTGCACCCTAACCCTGTAAAGAATGTGACTGGAGCGACACGTATAGAATATTCCAACTATTCTACATTCCTATTGTTGACGCACATGCAGGCACTGGGATCAATGTCAGTACTACAGTGCCCTCCATAAGTCAAAGTCAAAGTCAAGTCAAAGTGGCTTTAATGTCAATTCTTCACATGTCAAGACATACAAAGGAATCGAGAGGACGTTTCTCACTCTCCCACGGTGAGCTGGAGCGACACGTATAAACAATTCCAACTAGTCTACATTCCTATTGTTGACGCACATGCAGGCACTGGGATAGATGTCAGTACTACAGTGCCCTCCATAAGTATTGGAAAGAGGAAGCATTTTGTCTTCTTTTAGCTCTGTACTCCAACAGTTTACATTTGAAATCAAACAATTACTACAAGGTTAAAGTAGAGATTCTCAGCTTTAATTTGATAAAACCAAGATTCCTAGAAGATAAAAGTGAGCCTTTAACCCAAAACAAAGAAGAGGTTAATCAGTATGGGTAATAGTGAATGAAGCAATAGTGACAGTTACACTATGGTTCATGTTCTTGGCTACAGTCTTAAACTATGGTTCATGGTTTACATGACAGATAGATAGACAGATAGATAGACAGACATACAGACAGATAGATAGGTAGATAGATACAGTTGTGGTCAGAAGTTTACATACACTTGTAAAGAACATGCATGTCATGGCAGTCTTGAGTTTCCAATCATTTCTGTGATGGACCCTAACCCTAACCCTTACCCTTACCCTAACCCTAACCCTTACCCTAACCCTATCCTCAACCCTAACCCTTACCCTAACCCTATCCCCAACCCTAACCCTAACCCTTAACCCCAACCCCAACCCTTACCCTTACCCTATCCCCAACCCTAACCCCAACCGTAACCTTAACCCCAACCCTAAACCTAACCTTAACCCCTAACCCTAACCCCTAACCCTAACCTTAACCCCTAACCCCCTAACCTAACACTGAGTGAAGCAGTTGTGACTGGTGAAACTCATTCTTCAGCCTACGCATAAGCAAGAATTCCTCGTTGTCACTGAACCGTTATCATACAACCTGACCTTTAAAATGGTATTTTCTTTTGCAAAAACAACTAAAGGTGTTAGTTTAGTGGCAGCTTAGGGTGCACCCTAACCCTAACCTGTAAAGAATGTGACTGGAGCGACACGTATAGAATATTCTAACTATTCTACATTCCTATTGTTGACGCACATGCAGGCACTGGGATCAATGTCAGTACTACAGTGCCCTCCATAAGTCAAAGTCAAAGTCAAGTCAAAGTGGCTTTAATGTCAATTCTTCACATGTCAAGACATACAAAGGAATCGAGAGGACGTTTCTCACTCTCCCACGGTGAGCTGGAGCGACACGTATAGAATATTCCAACTAGTCTACATTCCTATTGTTGACGCACAATCTATCTATCTCTCAGTCACAGTACATACAGCAACAGCAACATTAGTATAATAGAACATTAGTATAATAAAACATTAGTGTAATAGAACATTAGTATAATAGAACATTAGTATGATAAAACGTTAGTGTAATAGAACATTTATGTAATAGAACATTAGTGTAATAGAACATTTATGTAATAGAACAGTGTAATAGAACATTTATGTAATAGAACAGTGTAATAGAACATCAGTGTAATATAATCTTAGTATAATAGAACATTAGTATAATAGAACATCAGTGGAAACCAAAGGGGACGTTTTCTTTCCAGTGTTAACACTTCACTTAGCAACGTCATGACAACCCAAATGTGCAGACAGGCCTAGGAGACGAGTTAACCCTAACCCTGACCCTGACCCTGACTCTGACCCTAACCCTAACTCTGACCCTGAACCTGACTCTGACCCTGACCCTAACCCTAACTCTAACCCTGACTCTGACCCTAACCCTAAACCCTAACCCTAAACCCTGACCCTAACCCTAGGGCTAGTAGAAACATGTAGTTAGTCTATGTTAGTAGAACCATGTAGGCTCTTCAAACCCACCTCCTCGTTGCTAGGCAACTCCCCCCTTTTCCCTCCACCGTTCGTATTTTACGACATCTTTTAGAAAAAAATGTTTTATGAAACTCCTTCAAACCACACACTCTCCCCACCCCCTCATTGCTAAGTAACCCACCATATCCCGTCCCTTTCCGACATTTTCTTTTCCTTTACGACATTCCCTCAAACACACCAACCTCCCTTATTTTACGACATTTTATTATTATTATTATTATTATTATTATTATTATTATTATTATTATTATTATTATTATATCTTTACGACATTTACTTCTTCTTTACGAGAGAAGGGGAGACAGACACCATTGAAACCACCACCACCACCGACACCGGCGGCTCCTCTGGTACCCGTAGCGGGTTCACTGGGACCGTCTCCCCCGGTGGTACCGTCTCCTCTACCGGCTCCTTCGGCGGCTCTGGGACCGTCTCCTCTACCGGCTCTGAGGCTAATGCTAACGGGGCTAACTAACGAAGCTAACGAATTTACCTACCGAGTGCAGTGTTGACGGGGTGCTAAAGGCTAATGCTAACTGGCTCTAACGAACTGACCGTGTGTGTGTGGGTGTGGAAACGCGTCGTGTCATCATTACTCGACATTCCTTCAAACCCACCCCCTCGTTGCTAGGCAACCCCCCCCCCCCTTTCCCTCCACCGTTCGTATTTGTTTTGAAAAACTATTTTTACGACAGTCCTTCAAACCACACACACTCTCCCCACCCCCTCGTTGCTAGGTAACCCACCATATCCCGTCCCTTTCCGACATTTTCTTTTCCTTTACGACATTCCCTCAAACCCACCAACTGTTCCTCGTTGCTAGACAACCCCACCCCTCCCTCATTTTACGATATCTTTTTATTATTATTATTATTATTATATCTTTACGACATTTACTTCTTCTTTACGAGAGAAGGGGAGACAGACACCATGGAAACCACCGACACCGGTGGCTCCTCTGGTACTCGTAGCGGGTCCTCTGGGACCGTCTCCCCCGGTGGTACCGTCTCCTCTTCCGGCTCCTCCGGCAGCTCTGGGACCATCTCCGCCGGCTCCTCCGGCGGCTCTGGGACCGGCTCCTCCGGCGGCTCTGGGACCGTGTCCTCCGGCGGCTCTGGGACCGGCTCCTCCGGCGGCTCTGGGACCGTGTCCTCCGGCGGCTCTGGGACCGGCTCCTCCGGCGGCTCTGGGACCGTCTCCGGCGGCTCCTCCGGCGGCTCTGGGACCGTCTCCGGCGGCTCCTCCTCTGGTACCAGTACCCGGACCTCGTTTCTGACCCGGGCCACGACGCTCAACCTCCACACCGGGAACCTCGTCAACCGGAGCCGGCTGAAGAAGAAGTGTCCGTCGTCCCCGAGTGAGGAGGTAAGAAGGGCGGGGGGGGGGGGGTCGGGAGACTAGAGGCTAATGCTAACGGGGCTAACGAAGCTAACGAATTTACCTACCGAGTGCAGTGTTGACGGGGTGCTAAAGGCTAATGCTAACTGGGGCTAACGAAGCTAACGAATTTACCTACCGAGTGCAGTGTTGACGGGGTGCTAAAGGCGAATGCTAACTGGCTCTAACGAACTGACCGTGTGTGTGTGTGTGTGTGTGTGTGTGTGTGTGTGTATTATGAATGTGATGAAATAAATACTAAATATGTCGTTTTATTGTCATTTTCTGTCATTTCCGTTCAGCTCCAGAATTGTATCCGCGCCACGCTGTCTCTGACCTGTCTGTCTCTCTATCTGACCTGTCTCTCTCTCTCTCTGTCTGTCTGTCTAACCTGTATGTCTTTTGTTGCCCTCCAGCTCCAGGATTGTATCCGCGCCATGCTGTCTCTGACCTGTCTGTCCCTCTGTCTTATCTGTCTGTCTATCTGTCTGTCTGTCTGTTTCTCTCTGACCTGTCTGTCTCTCCATCTGACCTGTCTGTCTGTTGTTGCCGTAGCTCCAGGACTGTATCCGCGCCACGCTGAGTGACTGGTCCTCCGAGACGCCGTCGGCCGGGGAGAAGGTGAGACTCATCCCTCTCTTCTCTCCCTCCCTCCTTTCCTGTCTCTCTCTCTCTCCCTCCTTCCCTCCCTCCTTTCCTGTCTCTCTCTCTCTCCCTCCTTCCCTCCCTCCTTTCCTCCTGTCTCTCTCTTCCTTCCCTCCTTTCTTGTCTTCCTTACTTCCTTCCCTCCTGTCTCTCCCTCCCTCCTTCCCTCCCTCCTGTCTCTCCCTCCCTCCCTCCTTCTTTCCTTCTCTCCCTCCCTCCTGTCTCTCTCTCTCTCTCCTTCCCTCCCCCCTTCTCTCCCTCCCTCCCTCCCTCCTGTCTCTCCCTCCTTCCCTCCCTCCTTCTCTCCCTCCTTTCCTGTCTTCCTTCCTTCCTTCCCTCTTGTCTCTCCCTCCCTCCCTCCCTCCTGTATCTCTCCCTCCTTCCCTCCCTCCTGTCTCTCTCCCTCTCTCCCTCCTTCCCTCCCTCCTGTCTCTCTCCCTCCTTCCCTCCCTCCTGTCTCTCTCTCTCCCTCCTTCTCCCCTCCTTCTCCCCTCCCTCCTGTCTCTCTCTCTCTCTCCTTCCCTCCCTCCTTCTCTCCCTCCTTCCCTTCCCTCCTTTCCTGTTTCCTGTCTTCTTTCCTTACTGTCGGCGGAGGAGAAGGTGAGACTCATCCCTCTCTTCCTTCCTTCCTTCCTTCCCTCCCTCCTTTCCTTCGTCTCTCTCTGGATGCTCCACACATCCACACACACGCGCGCCCAGAGGCGTCAATGTTTAGTGAGTCAAGTGACAACGTGTGTGTGTGTGTGTGTGTGTGAGAGAGAGGGAGACACAAACACACACACACACACAGATAGACAGACAAACTCACACAGACACACACACTCACTCACTCACACACTCACACTGTGGGAGCCTGGTCGACAGGCGCAACAGTGGGTCAACCAATGAGAATAGAAACAGGCGGAAACAGGGGTTGCGGTGAAATCAACGTAGGGTTTTATTTCTAAGGTGCGGGGAAAAGGGAGAGGCGAAAGGCAACTCAAATCTTCACCGGGTTGGCGGTTGGCGCTACGGCGCTCCGCCGGGTTCTTCTTGTCGTCAGAGAGAGAGAAAGAGAGACAGGCCAAAGTTAGTGGGATATCGGGTCCCTTTCACTGACCTCTTCCTCCGGTCGGTTGGGGGGTTCCTCTCCGTCTTCCAGGCTTTCTCTCCCGTTTGGCTTATGAGACTGGCTTAGCGGGTGTCTGGTCTCGACTCGTTCCTCCAGCCAGTCTGTCTTCAGCTTGTCCTGGGGAGTTTAAAAGGCCTCAGGATCGCCGAGCTGACTCAGCGCACCTGTGAGCGGTGAGCTGAGTCATCTGATTGGTGGCGGAGTCTCCAGGACATAGAACTGGGATAGTACCTCCCATCCAGCACGACACCCCATGGCTGCCTTTGCCTCCCCCTTGTGGCCACCAGGTGTCTCTGTGGGGCACTGCTCACCGGCTGGGCCATCACAACACACATACACACACACACTCACACACACACACACACACAGACAGACACACACAGACAGACACACACTCACACAGACACTCACACACACACAGACACACACGCCCAGAGGCATCAATGTTTAGTGAGTCAAGTGACAACATGTGTGTGTCTGTGTGTGTGTGTGTGCCCCTGAGACAGGGAGAGAGAGAGGGAGACACACACACACACACACAGACAGACACACACAGACACACACACACAGACACACACTCACACGCCCAGAGGCGTCAATGTTTAGTGAGTCAAGTGAAAACGTGTGTGTGTGTGTGTGTGTGTCTGTGTGTGTGTGTGTGGGTGGGTGCTCCTGAGACAGGGAGAGAGAGAGGGAGACACACACACACACACAGGCACACACACACTCACACAGACACACACACACAGACACAGACACACTCACACAGACACACACACAGGCAGGGAGACGGGGGGAGGCAGGTTTGGGGGGAGGGTTGAACAGGGAGGGAGGGAGGTTCTGCTGAGGTCAGCTAATCTCTCTCTCTCTCTCCCTCTCTCTGGTTCGACTAGTCTGGTCTGTCTCTAACCTGGACTGCTCCCCCCCCCCAGGCACCCCTGTCTGTCTTTCTGTAATCTGTCTGTCCTGAACCTGTCTGTCTCTCAGACCTGTCTGTCTCTTCAGGAGTCTGACGTCCTAGACTGTTCCACCCCCCACGCGGCCGAGGCCATCACGCCTGTCTGTCTCTCTGTCTGTCTGTCTGTCTCTAACTTGTCTCTCTCTCTCTAACCTGTCTGTTTGTTTACCTGTGTCTCTCTCTCTGACCTGTCTGTCTCTCCAGGAGTCTGACGTCCTGGACTGCTCCACCCTCCAGGCGGCCGAGGCCACCATCACGCCTGTCTGTCTCTCTCTCTCTGACCTGTCTGTCTCTCTCTCTAACCTGTCTGTCTGTTTACCTGTCTCTCTCTCACTCTAACCTGTCTGTCTCTAACCTGTCTGTCTCTCCAGGAGTCTGACGTCCTGGACTGCTCCACCCCCCAGGCGGCCGAGGCCACCATCACACCGGAGGAGAGGGAGGAGCTGAAGGTGTCTGGTACGCTACGCCAAGCTAACGCAGGCTAACGCTACGCTAATGCAGGGTAAGACAGGTTAACGCAGGCTAACGCAGGCTAACACATGATACCGCCACCACATGCTACCGCACGCTAACACACACCACGATAACACATGCTAATAAATGCTAGTGCATGCTAACACCGGCTCACACGCACCACGATAACACACGCTAACCCAGGGCTAACAAACGATACCAGCCCATGATTACACACGACGCGACCACACGTTAACACAGGCTAACAAATGACACCACTCTCACTCTCGCCCTCTCCCAACTCGACTCGGTCATCCTGGCGCCCCCCCCTCGGCCCCCCGGTGGACGTCTGTCTGTCGGACCTGGACAAGGGCCTCCTGGAGGAGCTGCACGACTGGGCCCAGGTGGGTGTCTGTCTGTCTGTTCCTGACCTGTCTGTTTGTCCTGGACGGTGTGTGTGTCTGTCTGTCTGTCTGTCTGTCTCTCTCTGTCTCTGTTTCCCGGCAAAAGTTGAGTTTCAGTTTAAAAATATAAAATTCACAACCAGAACTCAAAGCCCTTTACAGGGCTCCGGGACCAACCCTCTAGTAACAGGTTTGGACCTCGGGGTCCGGTGTAGGTCGGTGGTGGTTAGATTCACTCCGCTGTTAACAGCCTAAAAATCCCATAGTTCCTCCATAAAAGCTTCCTTCACTCACTTCAAATGCACTGAAAAGTCACCCCTATAAAACCGTGCACAGAAGCGGTTCTCTAACCTCAATGAGTGCCAGTTGGTGTGGTTGCGGATACAAGATTTATCGGTATGGAAAATATACCCAATGGAGGTAATAATAATGGGCCAGATATAACCCTTCAGATCCTATGATAACACATGCACAGTGCCTATAACCTTTTTCATTACCAGGAGGAGATATGTGACTTATACTGAGTTCTACAATTTAAAGTAAAAATTATAAACCATTACATTTCATGACACTGTTGCTTTGAATGCAGGATATGATGTTTAATTAATGTTCAAAGCATTACAGCATAGCTAAAATATCATAAAATGGGGTTACAGACACCGTGATTAAAATGTTAACATGATAACATTTAAAACGATAAAAATGAGAAAATAACAAAACCTATCCGTCTGTCTTACTATTGGTCAGTGAAGATTTAGAGAAGCTCCAGTTCCAACCCCGTCGAGTTGGCGTGCCTAAGGAGGTTGGAGATCCTGGCGGGGGTGGTGGTGTATCCACCTTCTTTTCCTGCACCCCCTGGCTTTTAGGTGGCTTCCCGGGAGTTTTACGACCCATACGTTTATCTATTACAGCCCTTGGCCTATAATAGGTGTGCCTGCTGGGCCTAGCCCTTGGCCTATAATAGGTGTGCCTGCTGGGCCTAGCCCTTGGCCTATATTCAGAAGCATCAGAAGCGGATCCAGAGTCAGTCGACTCGGTGTCAGTATCGGTGGTAGAGGCCAGTTCACTAGGCTGTGTGTGTGTGTGTGTGTGTATGTGTGTGTGCCCCTGAGACAGGGAGAGAGAGAGGAAGACACACACACACTCACACACACACACACACACTCACACATACGCACACTCACACAGACACACTCACATACACACAGACACACACACACACACACAACTCTCGTCCACTGTGTACCGGTGCAGTATCTATAGCCTTGCTTTCAGCTGAGTCTGGCTCCATCTCCTGGGTGTTTAAGGGTAATTTCTCTGCCTCAGTGGATGCCCTCTGCTCACTAAGCCCAACCGGTGCCCCGGCTTCCATCTCAGGTGGCCCTTCTTCAACACTGACGGTGTCCCTGGCCTCCCCATCCTTTGGCATTTCCTCCGGAGTACACTCCCCTAGTATACAAGCAGCTTTACCCGTCGCTACAGGACCCTTCCCCGGTCTCTGACTTATCTTACTAACTACGTAACTCTGAGTGTGATGTTCAGGCCGGGTAAAGGCCATACTAGTCTCGCCCTCTGCGACATCTCTCTCTCTCTCTCTCTATCCCTGACCTGTCTGTCTGTCCTGGACAAGGGCCTCCTGGAGGAGTTGTACAACTGGGACGAGGTGGGTGTCTGTCTCTGTCTCTGACCTGTCTGTCTGTCCTGGACAAGGGCCTCCTGGAGGAGCGCTACGACTGGGCCCAGGTGGGTGTCTGTCTCTGTCTCTGAACTGTCTGTCTGTCTGATCTGTCTGTCTGTCCTGGACAAGGGCCTCCTGGAGGAGCGCTACGACTGGGCCCAGGTGGGTGTCTGTCTCTGTCTCTCCCTGACCTGTCTGTCTCTCTCTCCATGTCCAAGGTGAAACCCCAACAGTAACCAGGTCAACCTGGCGTCCTGTTGTGTGATGCCCCCCGATCTGATGGCCTGTCTGTCTGTCTCTCCCTGACCTGTCTCTCTCTCTCCCGTATCCAAGGTGAAGCCCACCAGTAACCAGTGTAGGAGCCAATTTCTATATTTTTCTTTTGGGACATAAAGTGCTTATTTTCTATGTTGTAATATGTGTGACGGTGATTTCTGTTTAGTGGCTCCCCCTGCAGGTGGAGAGGTCCGTTATTATATAGGAAGTGCCAAGGCTACCAGTAGGGGTTTTTGGCTAGGAAAGCACACAGTCTTTAGACCTTAATCTTGACCTTGACAGCCTGTTTGTTTGTTCGCAAATGGTAGCATATTTTAGCTTACTAGATTGCTTTATAATTTTGATAGCCTGCATTTTGAATATCATTTTTGTGGAAAATGGAACAATAAACCGAAGATCATTTTATTTCAACGTAACTCTCGTCTCCGTTTGTTCAAGCGTCTACTACAGCCTACCTAGCCAAACCCTGAGTGACATACAATAGGAAATGTTTTAGTCACTACATTAGTCTAAAGACTTGCTTGTGGATCCGTGGATTACTGGGTTTTCCAAGGAAACGTGGAGTTTGGAGGAACAGCGTGGCACCAAACAAAGGACCAGGAGGAATCAACGTACGACGGCTAATGCTAATGCTAAGCGCGGAGCGGTATGTAAAATTGCAAGATTGGATGAGAGTTCCTTCAAGATGGATGTAATATGGATTAAGGATCACTAAAGGAGTGGATTTGTGACAAAGCCAGGAGTTATAAATTGTTTGGTGTGCCACGCTTGTTTGAATTTGGACCGCATTATTGTAATACGGAGCACCTGGTGCTAGGACTGGGCTGAACGAAGAAATTAACGAACGCGAACTTGGCATGATACAACAATCCCGTTTTGATAAGAAGTAAAGTCAGCTTGTGTCAACATGACTGATGGCGAGGCAAAAGTCCGCTCGGAGGACATCGCAAATGTTTTGGAGGAAAAGGAAATGCGTTCATCCAGAAAAGCCAAGCTTGGGCAGTTAACGCGCAGAAAGAACATAGTCCTTGAATTGATGAAGGATGTGGCAAATATTGATGAGGTGAAGGAGAATATGTTCAGATATGATGCCTTGGTCGGAGAATTTAAAGATGCACATTCCACCTATCAAAAGCTGTTGAATGATGACGACAGAGACAATGACAATTGGTTTAAGCCCAAAATAGCCTCTGTTGATGAATTTAACGCTCATGTGAATAACTGGCTGTCAAATCCACCCAAAATGACTGATGATGATGATGATGATGATGATGGAGATGTCACTAATGGTAAGGATGCTAAAGCTGTTGTTGATGTTGCTCCCCATGAAAGTGCATCTCAAGTCAGTTCCAAAGTCTCTTCTACAGCATCTTCATGCACCCAGGCTGAAGCGGAGAAGGCTGCCTTGGAAGCAAAATTGAGTGCGCTCATAGAAAAACATGCCTTGGAGGATGAGGAGGAAATGCTCAATAGGCAAAAGGAACAAATCAGGAAAAGAAAGGAAGCATTGGAACTGAGAGCTGAGTTGGAAGCTGCTTCAGCTAAAATCTCTGTTTTCAGCAAACGCATGGAGACTCAGACGAGAACATAAGGAGATGATGGGATGACTGAATATTTTGAGGAGTCAGGAACACAAGCTTCTGGAATGGAAACCGGAACAAGTTCAAAACAAACTGAACCAGTGCAAAGGAGCACTGTGGACACATCAGTTGTGCCCCCAAAAGGACCTAATTTCAGCCATCAAAGCCTTCTAACATCACCTGCCTCACCCACTTTCCTGTATCCCGCTGTAACGCCTAGAGCACCACCTCATGGACATTCAGCTTATGGGCAACAACAAAGTGCACAGTCAGGTTCACACTCACAGCCAGCCGCACAGCCCACAGGTGCACAGCCACAGCCAGCAAGTGGAAATGTAACACAAAGTGGAACCCCTATGCACACCCAACCACCATTTAACCTTCCTAACCCTTCATTCTCTGTGCAAGCCCCAGCACAACAAGCACCACAAACAAACCCAAGAGGTGCAGCTCTGTATAACATCTTACAGAGCCAAAATGACATCACTGCCGCTCTCATCAAGCAACAGCAACTGTCATCTCTGCCGCCAAAGGACATTAAGGTCTTTGAAGGTGATCTGGTTGAATATAGATCATTTATCAGATCCTTTGAGCACATCATAGAGACCAAGACTGACAGTGCAAAAGACAGGTTGTGCTACCTTGAACAGTACACCAGGGGGCAGGTTAGAGAACTAGTTAGGACCTGCATGTACATGGATCCAAACAATGGCTACGTGAAAGCTAAAGAGCTGCTTCAAGAGCATTACGGTAATGAATTCAAAATTGCCAATGCATATATGGAAAAGGCCCTGTCCTGGTCCCCCATCAAGCCTGAAGACTCCAAAGCATTAGAGGCATTTGCTTTGTACCTCAGGGGCTGCTGTAATGCAATAGCTGAAATTGCATACCTAGAGGAGCTTGATTTATCATCCAATCTACAATCACTTGTTGCAAAGTTGCCCTTTAAACTCAGGGAAAGATGGAGAACAGAAGCATACAATCTACAGGAAAGGCGGCACAGCAGGGCAAAATTCAGTGACTTGGTCAAGTTCATTGAAACACAAGTGAAGATTGTAACAGACCCTGTGTTCGGCAACATTCAGGATGCTACAGTCAATCCACGCAGCACTACAGCAAAGAAGCCCACAGCCTTCAAGTCACAAAAGCCGAAGGTGACTGGCAGCAACTTCGCCACCGGCGTGGCGTGCGTACCCCAACCTCAAGATGGCAACTCACAAGCCACACCTCAGCTCACGAAGGAGCAAGTCTGTTTGTTCTGTTCAAATGAACACATGATGGAGACATGTCCACAACTCAAAAGGAAAATGCACAAAGAAAAGATTGGTTTCCTAAAGGAAAAGGGAATCTGTTTCGGGTGTCTCAAACCAGGGCACATGAGCAAAGACTGCAACAGGCGCCTCTCATGCAAAGTGTGCAATAAGACCCACCCAACTGTGCTTCACATAGGAACATTGGACAAGGAAAAAGGAACGGTGCAAGGAACAGCAGAGGACTCAACTAGCCATGGGGTGAAGCTCTCTGCATGTGGCCATATTGGGGCCGGTGGCCATATTGGGGCCGGTGAAGAGGAGTGTGCACTGGCTATCGTGCCTGTTAAGGTGAAATCCAACAAAGGGAACAAGATCATCCATACATATGCATTCCTCGACCCTGGCAGTACGGCCACATTTTGCACAGACAGACTCATGCACCAGTTGAACATCAGAGGAAAAGAGACCAACATTCTGCTCCGCACCATGGGTCAAGAGAAGACAGTAAACAGTCATATTGTCCCAGGTCTGGAGGTGAGTGAGCTACATGGCAACACATTCATACCCCTCCCAGTGGCATACACCCACAAGACCATGCCCGTCACAAAACAGAACATCCCTAACCCAAGTGATATAGTCAAGTGGCCATACCTCAAGGACGTCAGACTCCACAGCATCGATGCTGATGTTGACCTATTGATTGGCACTGATGCACCAGTGGTAATGGAACCATTGCAGGTCATCAACAGCCAAGGGGAGGGTCCATATGCAGTAAGGACAAGGCTGGGCTGGGTGGTCAATGGACCACTGAGAGGAGGAAGAGGAAAAGGTCACTCAGTCTCTGCCAACAGGATTTCACTGGTCAACATTCAGGAGCAGCTGGTCTCACAGTACAACACTGACTTCAGTGAAAAGTCATATGAAGAGACAAAGGAGATGTCCATGGAGGACAAAAGGTTCATGAAGATTGCTGAGGACTCAGTCAAGATTGTGGATGGACACTACAGTCTCAGATTGCCATTCAGGAGAGATGATGTGTCACTGCCTGATAATCACCATGTGGCTGAACAGCGTCTGTCAAGCCTGAAAAGGAAGTTCAAAAGGAACGTGACATACCATGAGGAATACACAACATTTCTCTCTGATGTCATAGACAAAGGCTACGCTGAGGCAGTTCCGCAGGAGCAGCTGAGGCGCAAGGATGGAAAGGTCTGGTACATACCCCACCATGGGGTGTACCACCCCAGAAAAGGAAAACTCAGAGTTGTTTTTGACTGTGGAGCATCCTTCAACGGCACATCACTTAACTCTGAATTGCTTCAAGGTCCAGACCTAACCAATCGCCTCATAGGAGTGCTCCTCAGGTTCCGCCAGGAGCCAATCGCAATGATGGCTGACATACAAGCCATGTTCCACCAGGTAAAGGTTTCTGAAGAGGACAAAGATTTTCTGAGATTCCTATGGTGGCCTGGTGGAGATGTAAGTCTGACCCCTGTGGAGTATCGCATGACGGTGCACCTGTTTGGCGCTGTATCTTCACCCAGCTGTGCAAACTATGCGCTAAGAAGAACAGCTGAAGACAACAGGAAACATCTGAGACCTGAAGTGGTTGACACAATCCTGAACAATTTTTATGTTGACGACTGCTTAAAGTCTGTGTCTACAGAGAACGATGCCAGTCTACTCATCACAGAGCTCACGTCTGCTTGTCAGAGAGGTTTCCAACTCTCCAAATGGATAACCAACAACCGTCAGGTGCTTGCCACCATTCCTAAAGCAGGAAGAGCGAAAGAGGTAAAGGAGCTCAACCTGGACAAAGACAGACTCCCAACTGAAGGTGCACTTGGAGTGCGATGGGTGGTGGAAGAGGACAATTTCACATTCAATGTCACCATCAAGCCACAACCACCCACTCGAAGAGGGATACTGTCAATGGTCAGCTCCATTTATGACCCCTTAGGGTTCCTCGCTCCCTTCACCCTTACAGCCAAGCTGCTACTACAGGAGCTCTGCAGCATCCAGTGTGGCTGGGATGAGGAAGTACCTCAAGGGTTCTTGAACCGGTGGATCAAGTGGACTGCAGATCTCCAGCAGATCAAGGATTTCAAAGTCCCACGATGCATCAAACCAAGCAACCTTGGCTCATACAAGCAAGCGCAGCTGCACCACTTCTCAGATGCGAGCGAGCTAGGATATGGTTCAGTGAGCTACTTGAGACTCGTGAACGAGGAGAACACTGTTCATGTTGCCTTCATGACAGGAAAGGCCAGAGTGGCTCCCTTGAAGAAAACGACGATCCCCAGGATGGAGCTCGCTGCCGCAGTGCTCGCCACTAAAGTGGATAAAATGCTCCGCTCAGAGTTACAGCTACAGCTGCAAAACTCAATGTTTTGGACTGATAGCCAGTCAGTACTCAAGTACATCGCTAATGAACACACAAGGTTCCACACATTTGTCTCCAACAGGATCTCTGCTATTAGAGAGGCCACAAAGGTGGCACAATAGAGATACGTAAATACAAAGATGAATCCTGCCGATGCTGCCTCTAGGGGGCAGAAAGCTGACGCCTTTTTGAAGAACACAGGCTGGATTCATGGCCCAGAAATGATCTGGAAGTCAGAAGAGGCCACAGTTCCCCCTGGTCTCTATCACACTCTCTGTTGATGACTCAGAGGTCAAGAGAAACCCAACCGTTGCAACTATCGGCAAAGGAGGTGACAAGCCCACAGACATGCTGATCACATATTTCTCCAGCTGGAGAAGACTGAAGGTTGCAGTGGCATGGTTTCAGAAGCTAAAGGAAGCTTTGAAGTTGCTGGCTCAGAGAAGGAAAGTGCTTCAGTCCACTATCAACCAAAACACAGTTACTCGAAACGCTCAGAAGGCCATTGACCAGAAGATAGCGGATGTCAAAGCCACACAGGGCAGACAAACAGTCTCTCTGGAAGATCTGGAGAAAGCAGAGAACTCCATTATCTGTTACATCCAAGAGGACGAGCGGCCTCTACAGACTTGACCCAGTGTTGAAGGAGGGAATGCTCAGAGTGGGAGGACGTTTGAGCCGGGCAGCTATGCCAGAGGAGATGAAGTTCCCTGTCATTCTCCCTAAAAGCAGTCACACTTCCACACTCATTCTACGTGACATTCATAAAAAAACTGGACATGGAGGGAGAAACCACATTCTCTCAGAGCTGAGGAAAAAATACTGGATAATCAAGGCCAACTCTGCCTCAAGGAAAATAATAGGAGATTGTGTCGTGTGCAGGCAGCACAGAGCCAAAATCGGAGAGCAGAAGATGGCTGACTTGCCACAGGAAAGGCTCCAGCCAAACTTGCCTGCATTCACCAATGTAGGTGTTGATTATTTTGGCCCTATCGACGTCAAAAGAGGACGCACCACATTGAAGAGGTACGGGGTATTATTCACATGCATGACTAGTAGGGCCGTGCATATTGAAGTCGCCAACTCTCTTGATACAGACTCCTGTATCAACGCCTTGAGACGGTTCACCTGCAGGAGGGGACAAGTGAAACATATCCGGTCTGACAACGGCACCAATTTTGTCGGGGCCGAGAGGGAGCTCAGGGAAGCCCTCTCAGCCCTCAACCAGAAGAAAGTAGAAGGAGCTCTTCTTCACAGGGGTGTACAGTGGAGTTTCAATCCCCCTGGAGCATCCCACCATGGAGGAGTGTGGGAGCGGCTCATAAGGTCAGTGAGAAGGGTCCTCCATTCTGTTTTGAGACAACAGACTCTGGACGATGAGGGGCTGCAGACCATCCTGTGTGAAGTGGAAGCCATCTTAAACAGCCGTCCAATCACCACAGTCAGCAGCAACAGGACTTTGAGCCTCTTACCCCAAACCACATCTTGCTCCTAAAAACCAAGCCCATTCTACCACCTGGAATCTTTGAGCAGAATGACCTGTACGTAAGGCGTCGCTGGAGACAGGTGCAATACATGGCCGATTTATTTTGGAAGCGTTGGAGCCAGGAGTACTTACCTCTCATGCAGGAGAGACAAAAATGGTGCACGAAGAGGAGAAGCTTCACTCCTGGAGACGTGGTGATGGTGGTCGATTCCTCTGCACCACGCGGCTCATGGGTCTTAGGAAGAGTGTTGGAGGTGAAGTCGGACTCCAAAGGCCTGGTGAGAGCTGTCAAAGTCAAGACACAAACCAGCGTTCTGGAGAGACCCATAACAAAGCTCTGTCTGCTGCTAGAAGACACAGAATAGTAGCAGCCATCCGGCTTCAGGAACCCATTGAGGTCTACCTAAAGGTCAAGTAGATCGTCACACCTCACACAATGTTTATTATTATTGAAATCATCGATATTTCTAAGTTTGTTAATGATTGAAGTAACATAGGCTCCTTTAAATTGATATAAGTAATTGTTTTTGTGATACAATTAGGGGCCGGTTATGTAGGAGCCAATTTCTATATTTTTCTTTTGGGACATAAAGTGCTCATTTTCTATGTTGTAATATGTGTGACGGTGATTTCTGTTTAGTGGCTCCCCCTGCAGGTGGAGAGGTCCGTTATTATATAGGAAGTGCCAAGGCTACCAGTAGGGGTTTTTGGCTAGGAAAGCACACAGTCTTTAGACCTTGATCTTGACCTTGACAGCCTGTTTGTTTGTTCGCAAATGGTAGCATATTTTAGCTTACTAGATTGCTTTATAATTTTGATAGCCTGCATTTTGAATATCATTTTTGTGGAAAATGGAACAATAAACCGAAGATCATTTTATTTCAACGTAACTCTCGTCTCCGTTTGTTCTACTAGCGTCTACTACAGCCTACCTAGCCAGACCCTGAGCGATATACAATAGGAAATGTTTTAGTCACTACAACCAGGTCAACCTGGCATCCTGTTGTGTGATGCCCCCCGATCTGACGGTGTACGCCAAGCAGGCGGGGGTCCAGCTACTGACCCACAACGACCTCAAAGGTGGGTGTTTGTCTGGGGGTGTCTGTCTGTGTGTCTCTCTCTCTGTCCCTGACCTGTCTGTCTCTCTCTGACCTGTCTGTCCCCCCTCTAACCTAACCTCCCTCTTCATCTGAGCTGTCTGTCTCTCTCTGACCTGACTCTCTCTCTCCCTCCCTCTCTTTCCATGTCTGTCTCTCCCTCTAACCTGTCTCTCTCTCTCTCTCCTTCCAGAGCTCATCTCGGCGGCGGGCTTCCAGGAGGCGCTGTCTCTCTCTCTCTGACCTGTCTGTCTCCCCTCTAACCTGTCTCTCTCTCTCCCTCCCCCCCTCTCCCTCTGAGCTGTCTGTCTGTCTTTGACCTGTCTCTCTGTCGTCTTCCAGAGCTCATCACGTCGGCGGGCTTCCAGGAGGCGCTCCGTGATGACCGCGGCGACCGTAACCGCGGTGACGCGGCGTCGGCCTGGCGCCTCCGCTGGGTCCTGCGCTACACCATCATCGTCAAGAGCCGCGGCATCATCAAGGCCAAGGGCTACCTGGTCCACGCCACCCGGGTAGCGTAGCGTAGCATAGTCTGGTGTAGTCGAGGCTAGCCTAGTGTAGTGTAGCCTTAGCGTAGCATCGTGTAGCCTTGTTTAGCCTGGTTAGCGTTTGCCGGACGGCGCTTGGGTTTAGCCACGTTTAGGGTTAGGTTAGGTACGCTAGGGTTAGCTCATAGCGGCTAACGTGAACCAGACATTGGTTGGTTGGTTGGGGCCTGCTGTTAGCGCTGATGTTGAAGTGCCTGTCTGTATGTCTGTCTGTGTCTGTCTGTCTGTCAGTCAGAGTACGCTAGGTAGCAGCTAGGTGGCTACACACACCCACACACACACATTTGATTGAATTGATGACCCCCCTGCACTAACCCTAACCCTAGAGACCTCTTCAGCCCCACCACCCCCCTGTACTAACCCTAACCCTAGAGACCTCTTCACCACCACCACCCCCCTGTACTAACCCTAACCCTAGAGACCTCTTCACCCCCACCACCCCCCTGTACTAACCCTAACCCTAGAGACCTCTTCACCCCCACCACCCCCCTGTACTAACCCTAACCCTAGAGACCTCTTCACCCCCACCACCCCCCTGTACTAGGGTTAACCCTAACCCAAAACAGAAAACATGTGTGTGACATACCCATCATTTAAAAAATCAAAATCTTTTCCCGCTTGACTTTTTCTCGGCAACGGTTAACCCTAAACCTAACCCCTAACTGTCCTCACGAGCTGATAGGGAGTTAGGGTTAGGTTTAGTGGGGGTGAAGAGGTCTCTAGGGTTAGGGTTGGTACAGGGGGGTAGTGGGGGGGTCACAGACGCCCTACAGGGAATCAACCAGACGCCTCCCCCTCCCTCCCTTTTTAATGAAATAACCAAAACGACATCATCTGTTTTTTTTTAATCCATGAATTATTTTATTAGTCATCAATTCAATCAAATGTGTGTGGGTGTGAGTAGCCACCTAGCTGCTACCTAGCATGTTTTAGCCACCTAGTCGCTAGCTAGTGTACTCTGACAGACAGGCAGACAGGCACTTCAACATCAGCGCTAACAGCAGGCCCCAACCAACGTCTGGTTCACGTTAGCCGCTATGAGCTAACCCTAGCGTGGCTAAACCCGTAGCTAAGCCTTTCAACTGAACCTAGGTGTCGTCCGGCATACGCTAACCAGGCTAACCAAGGCTACACGATGCTACGCTAAGGCTAGGCCGCACCAGGCTATGCTACGCTAAGGCTACACTACACTAGGCTATCCTCGACTACACCAGACTATGCTATGCTACCCGGGTGGCGTGGACCAGGTAGCCCTTGGCCTTGATGATGCCGCGGCTCTTGACGATGATGGCGTAGCGCAGGACCCAGCGGAGGCGCCACGCCGACGCCGCGTCACCACGGTCATCACGGTCGGTGTCGCCGTGGGACGCCGTCGCTAATGCCGCGCTCTCACGGAGCGCCTCCTGGAAGCCCGCCGACGTGATGAGCTCTGGAAGACGACAGAGAGACAGACAGGTTAGAGGGAGAGAGACAGACAGCTCAGATGGAGAGGGAGGTTAGGTTAGAGGGGGGATAGACAGGTCAGAGAGAGACACACAGACAGACACCCACCTTTGGGGTCGTTGTGGGTCAGTAGCTGGACCCCCGCCTGCTTGGCGTACGCTGTCAGATCGGGGGGCATCACACAACAGGATGCCAGGTTGACCTGGTTACTGGTGGGCTTCACCTTGAATACGGAAGAGAGAGAGAGAGAGAGACACTGTTAACTGCTTGGTTGGGACAGAGAGAGACAGACAGTTGACGTACGCCCTCAGGTTGACCTGGTTACTGGTGGGGTTTCACCTTGGACATGGAGAGAGAGACAGATACCCCCAGCCCAGGACAGACAGACAGACACCCACCTGGGCCCAGTCGTAGTGCTCCTCCAGGAGGCCCTTGTCCAGGACAGACAGACAGGTCAGAGACAGACACCCACCTGGGCCCAGTCGTGCAGCTCCTCCAGGAGGCCCTTGTCCAGGTTAGACAGACAGAACCACCCCCCCCCCCCCCCCCCCAGGACGCCAGGTTGACACAGGACACAGGTCAGGGACAGACGCCCACCCTCCCCCCCCAGCCCAGGACAAACAGACAGGCCAGAGAAAGACAGACAGACACCCACCTGGGCCCAGTTGTGCAGCTCCTCCAGGAGGCCCTTGTCCAGGTCCGACGTCCCGATGGCGACCACCTTCCCGGACGCCACCAGCGTTTCCAAGACAACCCACGCCGGCCGCAGGTCCGAGAGGGTCTGGGGGGCGTGGTCGTCCCCCGGGGGGCCGGGAGGGGGCGCCAGGATGACCGAGTCGAGTTGGGAGAGGGCGAGAGTAAGACAGGCTGTTGGGGGGGAGGGAGACAGGTTAGAGGTCCGAGAGGGTCTGGGTGTGGGGGGGGGGATGTTGTCCTCCTGGTCGCCAGGGTGAGGGTGAGACAGGCTGTGGAGGGGAGAGACAGGCAGGCAGGCAGGACTCACCCAGGTCGACAGCCTGTCTGATGCACGACTGGTCCGACTCGCACAGGAACAGCTTGACTGCAACGACAACGTTAGCCTGGGTTAACGTGTGGTCGCGTCGTGTGTAATCATGGGCTGGTATCGTTTGTTAGCCCTGGGTTAGCGTGTGTTATCGTGGTGCGTGTGAGCCGGTGTTAGCATGCACTAGCATTTATTAGCATGTGTTATCGTGGTGTGTGTTAGCGTGCGGCAGCATGTGGTGGCGGTATCATGTGTTAGCCTGCGTTAGCCTGCGTGAGCCTGCCTTAGCCTGCATTAGCGTAGCGTTAGCCTGCGTTAGCTTGTCGTAGCGTACCAGACACCTTCAGCTCCTCCCTCTCCTCCGGTGTGATGGTGGTCTCGGCCGCCTGGGGGGTGGAGCAGTCCAGGACGTCAGACTCCTGGAGAGACAGACAGGTTAGAGAGAGAGAGAGAGACAGGTAAACAGACAGAAAGGTTATAGAGAGAGACAGACAGGCGTGATGGCCGGAACAGTCCAGGACGTCAGACTCCTGGAGAGACAGACAGGTCTGAGAGACAAACAGGTTCAGGACAGACAGATTACAGAAAGACAGACAGGCGTGCCTGGGGGGGGGGAGCAGTCCAGGACGTCTGACTCCTGGACAGACAGACAGGTTAGAGAGAGAGAGACAGGTTAGAGACAGACCAGACTAGTCGAACCAGAGAGAGAGATTAGCTGACCTCAGCAGAACCTCCCTCCCTGTTTAACCCCCCCCCCTCTCTGCCTCCCCCCCGTCTCCCTGCCTGTGTGTGTGTCTCCCTCTCTCTCTCCCTGTCTCAGGAGCACCCACCCACACACACGTTTTAGATTAGATTCAACTTTATTGTCATTGTGCAGAGTACAAGTACAGAGACAACGAAATGCAGTTAGCGTCTAACCAGAAGTGCAAAATAGCAGAAAGTGCAATGAACAGTATTTACAGGTAGTGCAATATATGAGCAGTAAGTAGTGCAGTATATGAATTAGCAGTAGCATTATAGCATTATAGCAGAATAAATAGTTCCAGTATGAACAGTGTAGCAGCATATGAGCTGTATGGGTAATGCAGTCTAGCAGTATATATGTGTATTAACAGGAGAGCATGACTTCAGTAATGGAAAAAAGAACTCTGAGCAAACTGCTCACCATCATGGACAATGAAGGTCACCCACTGTACCACACCATCATCCAGCAGAAGAGCTTGATCAGCTGGAGGCTACGAGCACTGACAAGCAAAACTGACAGACTTACTAAATCATTTGTCCCCAGAGCCATACAACTCTACAACATGTCAATCAAGGGCAAAGAGATGGACTTCTCTGCATAACCTCCACCCTCTGTATCACATCACCATCATGTATCATGTCACTGTTTCACCTCATTATCTACAATGTTTACTAGCTATGCTAGGTCTCATACAGAGCCCCTACCTCCCTCCACCAGCCGGGACTAAATGCACTTTAAAAATAGTCCATATTTATGTAGCCCGTATTTAGTTTTTAGTATTTAATGCTATAATTGCACCTTACCTTTTAGCACCTCACCTAACTGCAAAGACATTTACAACTGCACCTCGCCTGTATAAAATACTGCTAATGTTGTATGTGTATGTTATGTGTGATACCCCTATGTCTGTACGCTACTTGGAACCTGAATTTCCCCCTGGGATAAATAAAGTTTCTATCTATCTATCTCAGTAACATGAGGTAGATAGCAGAATAAATATAAATATGAAGTTGTCACTTGACTCACTAAACACGGGTGTGTCTGTGTGAGTGTGTGTGTCTCCCTCTCTCAGGAGCACCCACACACACACACACACACGTTGCCACTTGACTCACTAAACATTGACGCCTCTGGGCGCGTGAGTGTGCCTGTATGTGGGTGTGCGTGTGGAGCATCCAGAGAGAGACGAAGGAAAGGAGGGAGGGAAGAGAGGGATGAGTCTCACCTTCTCCTCCGCCGACAGTAAGGAAAGAAGACAGGAAACAAGAAAGGAGGGAAGGGAAGGAGAGAAGGAAGGAGAGAGAGAGACAGGAGGGAGGGAGGTAAGGAAGACAAGAAAGGAGGGAAGGAAGAGAGAGACAGGAAAGGAGAGAGAGAAGAGAGGGATGAGTCTCACCTTCTCCCCGGCCGACGGCGTCTCGGAGGACCAGTCACTCAGCGTGGCGCGGATACAGTCCTGGAGCTACGGCAACAACAGACAGACAGGTCAGATGGAGAGACAGACAGGTCAGAGACAGCATGGCGCGGATACAATCCTGGCGCTGGAGGGCAACAACAGGTCAGACAGACAGACAGAAAATGACAATAAAACGACATATTTAGTATTTATTTAATCACATTCATAATACACACACACACACACACACGGTCAGTTCGTTAGAGCCAGTTAGCATTCGCCTTTAGCACCCCGTCAACACTGCACTCGGTAGGTAAATTCGTTAGCTTCGTTAGCATTAGCCTCTAGCCTCCCGACCCCCCCCCCCGCCCTTCTTACCTCCTCACTCGGGGACGACGGACACTTCTTCTTCAGCCGGCTCCGGTTGACGAGGTTCCCGGTGTGGAGGTTGAGCGTCGTGGCCCGGGTCAGAAACGAGGTCCGGGTACCGGTACCAGAGGAGGAGCCGGAGGAGCCGGTCCCAGAGCCGCCGGAGGAGCCGGTCCCAGAGCCGCCGGAGGAGCCGCCGGAGACGGTCCCAGAGCCGCCGGAGGACACAGTCCCAGAGCCGCCGGAGGAGCCGGTCCCAGAGCCGCCGGAGGAGCCGGTAGAGGAGACGGTACCACCGGGGGAGACGGTCCCAGAGCCGCCGGAGGAGCCGGTCCCAGAGCCGCCGGAGGAGACGGTCCCAGAGCCGCCGAAGGAGCCGGTAGAGGAGACGGTACCACCGGGGGAGACGGTCCCAGAGGACCCGCTACGAGTACCAGAGGAGCCGCCGGTGTCGGTGGTTTCCATGGTGTCTGTCTCCCCTTCTCTCGCAAAGAAGAAGTAAATGTCGTAAAGATATAATAATAATAATAATAATAATAAAAAGATATCGTAAAATGAGGGAGGGGTGGGGTTGTCTAGCAACGAGGAACAGTTGGTGGGTTTGAGGGAATGTCGTAAAGGAAAAGAAAATGTCGGAAAGGGACGGGATATGGTGGGTTACCTAGCAACGAGGGGGTGGGGAGAGTGTGTGTGTGGTTTGAAGGACTGTCGTAAAAATATTTTTTCAAAACAAATACGAACGGTGGAGGGAAAGGGGGGGGGTTGCCTAGCAACGAGGGGGTGGGTTTGAGGGAATGTCGAGTAATGATGACACGACGCGTTTCCACACACACACACACACACACACGGTCAGTTCGTTAGAGCCAGTTAGCATTAGCCTTTATCACCCCGTCAACACTGCACTCGGTAGGTAAATTCGTTAGCTTCGTTAGTTAGCCCCGTTAGCATTAGCCTCAGAGCCGGTAGAGGAGACGGTACCACCGGGGGAGACGGTCCCAGAGGACCCGCTACGAGTACCAGAGGAGCCGCCGGTGTCGGTGGTGGTGGTGGTTTCCATGGTGTCTGTCTCCCCTTCTCTCGTAAAGAAGAAGTAAATGTCGTAAAGATATAATAATAATAATAATAATAATAATAATAATAATAATAATAGTAAATGTCGTAAAATAAGGGAGGTTGGTGTGTTTGAGGGAATGTCGTAAAGGAAAAGAAAATGTCGGAAAGGGACGGGATATGGTGGGTTACCTAGCAACGAGGGGGTGGGGAGATTGTGTGGTTTGAAGGAGTTTCATAAAACATTTTTTTCTAAAAAATGTCGTAAAATACGAACGGTGGAGGGAAAAGGGGGGGGGTTGCCTAGCAACGAGGAGGTGGGTTTGAAGAGCCAAACTACATGGTTCTACTAGCCCTAGGGTTAGGGTCAGGGTTTAGGGTTAGGGTTAAAGTTAACTCATCCCCTAGGGTTAGGGTTAGAGTCAGGGTTTAGGGTTAGGGTCAGGGTCAGGGTTAGAGTCAGGGTTAGGGTCAGAGTCAGGTTCAGGGTCAGAGTTAGGGTTAGGGTTAGGGTTAGGGTCAGAGTCAGGGTCAGGGTTAGAGTCAGGGTTAGGGTCAAGGTTAACTCGTCTCCTAGGCCTGTCTGCACATTTGGGTTGTCATAACGTTGCTAAGTGAAGTGTTAACACTGGAAAGAAAAGGTCCCCTTTGGTTTCCACTGATGTTCTATTATACTAATTTTCTATTATACTAAGATTATATTACACTGATGTTCTATTACACTAATGTTCTATTACATAAATGTTCTATTACACTGTTCTATTACACTGATGTTCTATTACACTAATGTTCAATTACACTGATGTTCTATTACACTGTTCTATTACACTGTTCTATTACACTAATGTTCTATTATACTAATGTTCTATTACACTGATGTTCTATTACACTAATGTTATATTACACTGATGTTCTATTACACTAATGTTCTATTACACTAATGTTCTATTACACTGTTCTATTACACTGTTCTATTACACTAATGTTCTATTATACTAATGTTCTATTACACTGATGTTCTATTACACTAATGTTCTATTACACTGTTCTATTACACTGTTCTATTACACTAATGTTCTATTATACTAATGTTCTATTATACTGATGTTCTATTACACTAATGTTCTATTACACTGATGTTCTATTACACTGTTCTATTACACTGATGTTCTATTACACTGATGTTCTATTACACTGATGTTCTATTACACTAACGTTCCATTACATTGTTCTATTACACTGTTCTATTACACTGATGTTCTATTACACTGATGTTCTATTACACTGATGTTCTATTACACTAATGTTATATTACACTGATGTTCTATTACACTGTTCTATTACACTGTTCTATTACACTGATGTTCTATTACACTGATGTTCTATTACACTGATGTTCTATTACACTAATGTTCTATTACACTAATGTTCTAATACACTGATGTTCTATTACACTGTTCTATTACACTGATGTTCTATTACACTGATGTTCTATTACACTGTTCCATTATAAAAGATCTGTTATGTTATAAAGAATATTTCAGGTTCAATTTCTGGGTTTTTAGGATTCAGTGCTTATTGCTAACTGGCTGGATTCTAATCTCTCTGTTGTTGTAATACTAGTAAATGACCACCAGGTGGTGCCCCCATCTGAGGGCTAGAGGTCTGAGGGCTAGAGGTCTGGGGGTCTGGAGGTCTGGGTTCTGGGGGTCAGAGGTACTGCAGGGGACAGGTGAAGTCTTCTCATGAGAGCCATGCCTCCCATGGCAGGGAGCGGTACTGCAGGGGACAGGTGAAGTCTTCTCATGAGAGCCATGCCTCCCATGGCAGGGAGCGGTACTGCAGGGGACAGGTGAAGTCTTCTCATGAGAGCCACGCCTCCCATGGCAGGGAGCGGTACTGCAGGGGACAGGTGAAGTCTTCTCATGAGAGCCACGCCTCCCATGGCAGGGAGCGGTACTGCAGGGGACAGGTGAAGTCTTCTCATGAGAGCCACGCCTCCCATGGCAGGGAGCGGTACTGCAGAGGACAGGTGAAGTCTTCTCATGAGAGCCATGCCTCCCATGGCAGGGAGCGGTACTGCAGGGGACAGGTGAAGTCTTCTCATGAGAGCCATGCCTCCCATGGCCGGGAGCAGTACTGCAGGGGACAGGTGAAGTCTTCTCATGAGAGCCATGCCTCCCATGGCAGGGAGCGGTACTGCAGGGGACAGGTGAAGTCTTCTCATGAGAGCCATGCCTCCCATGGCCGGGAGCAGTACTGCAGGGGACAGGTGAAGTCTTCTCATGAGAGCCATGCCTCCCACAGCCCACAGACAGAGAGGGGAAAAGCAGCCTGCACCTTGGCTGCCCCTCACAATGTCACATGATGCATAGATATTACTGTACTAGATGATTACTATATAAAAAGGAAGGAATGCATGGAAAGTGAAGTTCAGAACATGTACAGCGCCTTCTGAAGGTATTCAGACCCCTTCACTTTTTACACATTTTCTTGTGTTATAGAGTAAATTTGAAATGGATTCAATTAAAAGAATTTGCCATCAATCCACACACAATACCCCAGAATGACAAAGCGAAAACACGATTTTTGAAATTTCAGTACATTTATTACAACTGAAATACAGAAATACCTCATGTACAAAAGTATTCAGACCTTTTGTTATGACTCTTAAAATTAGCTAAAATGCAAAAATGTCATCAACAAATCACTCAATATGTTGAATTGAGTCCATCTTAATGCAAGGATAATAGTTCATGTCATTTCGGAATAATTATCTTTGTTTTCATAGGGTCTCTGATTTGCATAGGAATCAATTACACACTGTGTAGATTAGGATGTTCCAAAGACACTGTCCATGTTCTACTGACAGAGAAGGAGAGCTGTCTTCACATCCACTCCCTGCTACCTTACACACAGCAACGTAATCCAGCATCACAACTCAAACACACAATCTAACCAACTCTTATATACATACAGACACTCTCTCCTGTGTTATTCTCAGAGTTCATCATCAGTCTGATTTGATCATCTAATCATTCATCTGGATTGTTTCACTGTCAGTTGCATCTCCATAAAAAAAACTAAAAAACATGTAAGCTTCTGTTTTTTGTCACTCAATTACAGTCTATTTCACTATCAGAAGCATTTAATTTAATAATATATATATACTAATATATATATACACTACACCCTACACACTATACACTACACCTTACACACTGGGAGAGGGAACATCTGTACATCCAACATCTCAGTGAAAACACACCACTATCCAACTGCATCATGTTCTGATCCATCATCTTTGAGCCTTTGGTGTTCAGTGTGATCTCCCTGAGACTAGTTTACACAGGGTCACTGAACAGCCATCGCTCCAAAGCCCAAACCCTGGGTAGAGGGGCTCAATGAATGTGGAGTGGAATGTGTGCAGGAGGGTCCGTGTGTCAGAGGAGACGCTGTAGAAGGACAGAGTGCCGGCCGGCCAGTCCAGATACACTCCTACTCTGTGGGAGCCAGAGGAGGGGACAGATATGACAGTCCTCTTATAATTGTGCCAGGCGGAGTAACTGTTACCAGAGAAGAACAGACTCCAGGACTTGTCATTGTATCCCAACACACAGTCATAACTCTCTCCTCTCCTGCTAATTCCTTTATATGTCACTGCTATATAAGCCTCTCTCCCACTCCTCTCTACCTCCCAGTAACAGCGCCCAGTCAGACCCTCTCTGCACAGCACCTGGTCCCAGTAGTCAAATCTCTCTGGGTGATCAGGATACGGCTGCTTCTCTCTCCCCAGTGTCAACTTTCTGTTCTCCTCAGACAGAGAGAGGACTCTGTATGCTGTGTTTGGGTCCAGTGTGAGCTCACAGGCATCTGATTGAGAGGGCAAAAATAATCATCAAATCAATATAATTGAATAAAATATAATATTCACAATGTCATCCTGTTATGATAACATTATTTTTTTCCCAAAATATTACTTATTAATTTAATTTTTTTTACAAGGGATACAACTAATTCACATTTACTAATATTTTAGATTTACATATGAATACATTTACATTTACAGAAATTACAATGAAAGATGTACAGGGTGAAGAGGTCTTTAGGAGGGACCATTAGGATGTAACATACAATACTGGTGCTCTGTTTGAATTTTGCTGTAACCTGGTTCTTGAGTAATATCACAGTCCTATTCTCTACAGCGTTGGTGACTTACATTTGATCAGCCCAGGTTTGAGCATGCACTCTCCACCATGGTCCACACTATATCAACCACAGAAGAACCCACAGTGGTTGAATGACACACTCACAATCATGTGGAAATTAGATACTGTGCATTAATCTCATTGATACGTCCAGCCACATATTCAGCCTTTACCTCAGTGTCTGTAGTTTACAGAGTGGATCTTTCTGTACAGCAGAGAGCAGCGCCAGTCCTGAGTCTCCTGGGTGATTGTAGCTGAGGTCCAGCTCTCTCAGGTGGGAGGGCTTAGACCTCAGAGCTGAAGCCAGAGAAACACAGCCTTCCTCTGGGACTCCACAGCCTGACAACCTGGGGAAATAGTGTCACTCCATCAGATATCAAGAATCTGATTATTCCTCTCTAATGTACATGTGCAGCTTTAAATCCTCTTTATTTGCCAGTTGAAAGGCCACATATCAATGAGGAATACAAATAAATACATGTAGCTACACGATTATGTGGTGCAAGAATTCATGAGTGAAACTTATAGTTGCTCTCAACAGGGGAGCAAGCAACCATGGATACATTTGTAGTCACTGGATTTCTACGTCTGGTATCATGTATTTGCTAGCTATTGGGTTAGTGCAGAATCGTGTAGTCCAATGAGCTGATCTAAGGCCAGGTGGACCAAGATTTGAGCAGGGCAACATATTCAGAGAGTGAAGACAGAGCGCACACACACACACACACACACACACACACACATGCACACACGCACACATACAAACACTATAGTAATTGATTGGAATGTCCTTTGTCTGTCTCAATTATTGAGCCTTTCTGTGCAAGTATTATTGATTCAATAGAATGATAATGTAACAGACACTTAGGAATGATGTGTCTGACAACAAGAATAGTCCCAGACCTCACCTCAGTGTCTGTAGTTTACAGTGTGGACTCCCCAGTCCAGCAGAAAGCAGCTTCACCCCCCCGTCACCTAGATCATTATTACTGAGGTCCAGCTCTCTCAGGTGGCAGGAGTCTGAGCTGAGAGTTGAGGCCAACGCTTCACAGGATCTCTCTGTGAGGTCACATCCATTCAGCCTGAATGAGGAGTACAAATAAATACATGCAGCCAAACGATCACTGTGGTGCATTATGATAAGAATTTATGATTCAAGCCAATCACAGGCAGGTTTGTAGTCATTGTATTTCTAAGTGTGGTATATTTGCTAGCTATTGGGTTAGTGCAGTATTGTGGAGCCACATCAGCTCATCTAAGGCCAGATAGTTCAGGAATTGAGGAGAGTAACGGTATTCAGAGAGTGCCCCCCCCCCCACACACACACTGTTTGAAATTCTGCCTTTGATGATAAATAGAGCAGAAGATGATGTGATTAGAAGCTGTACAATACATGATTGTTGCATTGTGTGCCTTATTCCCATGCTCCCTCCTTGATAGTGTGAGGGGAGACAGATTTCTCATCTGTCATTTATGATATTATTATAATCAATACAGCCAAACAACCATCTATTTTAAATCAGTATGACCATGTCATGATGATTATATTTTGTTCAGTCATGCACTGTTCATTGATTCCTTTATGATCAGTATTGTACTCGTTTATGATTTTATGTAGTAATGGTACGAATCAAGACAGCCAGTCAGGTTGACAGCGGTTAAATCTGTCCCCTGGGTTATATCTGTTGGTGGGGATGTGCTGAGTCAGCTGCAAGGCCATCCTGACCTAAAGGTCGGCCTCTTGTTATTGAACTGTGAATGTGTTGCTGTCCCTCTGAAATGGTTTCTCAAAAACATATTATCTAAGAAAGGTAAGACAGTATCCTTCATCGATTTTTTTTAAATTATGAAGACCGCTCATCATGGTAAAATAAATGCACGCACGGGATGATGGTCTGGGAGCTGACAAATGAAAAACGTGGAATACAAATAAAGTGGTAGGACTAGTGTTGTCACAGTGAACAGTTTAGGAAATGATTGGAAGATCATGTAAATGTTCTGTCTCCATCATTGATATTTGCAGTGCAAGTATCATTGACAATGTAATACACTTAGGACTGATGTGTCTGACAACAAATAAATACATGAAGCCAAACGATCACTGTGGCACAAGAATTTATGAGTGAGAGTTATAGTTCTCGCTAAAAACAGTTTAGCGTTCATATCGTACAGCCGACAAGAACTTCTGGACATCGGTTCCGGCACTCCAGTCATCTTTATCGACGATATACCCGAGATTAGCAAAACAGCGGGTCCAGCTAACTCCGCTACACCGACCGGAAGAGGCCCCAGACCGGCTCGGAAACGAAAACACAGGCGAGGGAGCCGAGGTGGGCTGAGAGCTAGGCTAAAGCTAACTCCACACCGACTCTCACTACCTAGCCTTTTCCTTGCAAATGTTCGTTCCCTGGCAAACAAGATGGATGAACTGCGGCTGCGGATCACCACCCACAAATGGATTATGGACTGTAACATCATGGTTTTCACTGAAACCTGGCTCAACAGCGAGGTTCCCGACAACGCTATCGAGCTAGCAGGGCGCTGCGTTCTCCGAGCAGACAGAACAGCAGGCGACTCCGGTAAGACCAGAGGTGGAGGTTTGTGCATTTATGTGAACAAGACGTGGTGCACGGACACTACCATCACCGAGAGTCACTGCTCAGCTAACCTGGAGTTTCTCATGGTTAAGTGTAGACCTTTCTATCTGCCCAGAGAGTTCACGTCTACTGTTATCACGGCAGCCTATATCCCCCCGGATGCTAATGCTAAGATTGCTATGAAAGAACTGTATGCTGCCATTAGCAAACAACAGACTCTGCATCCCGAGGCAGCCTTCATTGTCGCGGGTGACTTCAATCACTCCAACTTAAAGACTGTACTGCCCAAATTCCACCGAAATGTCTCTTGCCCCACCAGAGGAGACAGGACATTGGACCAAGTATACACCAGCATGGCTGATGCGTACAAAGCCGTTCCCCTCCCCCACCTAGGTCAATCAGACCACCTCTCATTGTTCCTACTGCCCAAGTACTCAGCACTCATCAAACGAGTGAAACCTACAGTGAGGACAGTCAAGGTCTGGCCAGAGGGAGCTGACTCAGTGCTCCAGCAGCGTTTTGGAAACACTGACTGGGGTGTGTTTGCCACTCAGGCCACCCATGACTCCCACACGGACATTAATTCATATGCCTCATCTGTGTTGGACTACATCAATTCCAACATCAGCAGTGTCACCACACTCAAGCGGATCACCACTTTCCCTAATCAGAAGCCATGGATGAACAGTGAGGTCCGACTCCTGCTGAGGGCACGCGACATTGCCTTCAGATCAGGGGATGCTCGGGCCTACAGCTCATCCAGGGCTAATCTGCAGAGGGGCATCAAAAAGGCCAAGCACAACCACAAGCTGAGGATAGAGGATCACTTCAGAAACAACTCTGACCCCCGACGCATGTGGCAGGGCATCCAGGCCATCACTGACTACAAACCATCTAACACCTCACCCCTCTCCGTTGACGCCTCCCTCCCTGATGAGCTGAACCACTTCTACGGCCGCTTTGACAGGGACAACAAGGAGGTGGCCACCAAGGCTGTGCTCCCTGCGGATCACCAGCCCCTCACTCTATCCCCCACCGACGTGTGTGCGGCACTGAGCAGGACTAACGCACGCAAGGCTGCTGGTCCTGATGGGATCCCCGGACGCGTCCTCAGGGCCTGCGCTGTGCAGCTGACTAAGGTTTGGACTGACATATTCAACCTGTCCCTAGCCCAAGCAGCTGTCCCCGCGTGCTTCAAAACCACCTCCATCGTGCCGGTGCCAAAACACTCCACTGCAACGAGCTTAAATGACTTCCGACCAGTGGCACTCACGCCCATCATCATGAAGTGCTTCGAGAGGCTGGTCTTAGCTCAACTCAAGACCTGCCTACCACCCACACTGGACCCCTTTCAATTCGCCTACCGGCAGAACAGGAGTACAGAGGATGCCATTTCAACGGCACTTCACTCCGCCCTGTCCCACCTCGACAAGACTAACTCTTATGTGAGAATGCTGTTTATTGACTTCAGCTCAGCATTCAACACCATCATCCCCTCCAAACTGATCTCCAAACTCAGGCAACTGGGCATCAACCCCTCCCTCTGCAACTGGATTCTAGACTTCTTGACCAACAGGCCGCAGTCTGTTAGGCTTCACAACCACACCTCCTCAACCCTCACCCTGAACACCGGCGTTCCACAAGGCTGTGTGCTGAGCCCCCTCCTTTACTCCCTCTTCACCTACGACTGCACACCTGTACATGGCTCAAACACCATTGTTAAGTTTGCAGACGACACAACGGTGATCGGTCTCATCAGCAACAACGATGAGTCGGCCTACAGGGAGGAGGTCCAGCACCTAACAGTGTGGTGCAACGACAATAACCTGGCTCTCAACACCAAGAAGACCAAAGAACTCATTGTGGACTTCAGGAAGTCTAAAGCTGGCGCACACACCCCCATCCTCATCAACGGGACTGAGGTGGAGCGAGTCACCAGCTTCAAGTTTCTGGGTGTCCACATCTCTGAGGACCTCTCCTGGACCCTCAACACCTCCACCCTGATAAAGAAGGCTCACCAGCGTCTCTTCTTCCTGAGGAGACTAAAGAAGGTCCATCTATCTCCTCAGATCCTGGTGAACTTCTACCGCTGCACCATCGAGAGTATCCTTACCTACTGTGTCACAGTATGGTATGGCAACTGCTCGGCATCGGACCGGAAAGCACTGCAGAGGGTGGTGAAAACTGCCCAACGCATCACCGGTTCCTCACTCCCCTCCATCGAGGCTGTCCAGGGCAAACGATGCCTGCGTAAGGCACGCAGCATCGTCAAGGACATCTCTCACCCCAACCATAGACTTTTCACCCCACTCCCGTCTCTCCGCACCCGAACCAGTAGGTTCAGAGGCAGCTTCTTCCCTGCGGCTGTCACCCTGCTGAACTCGAACACTACACCTACCTGACAACCTACTACCCCCGCAACCCCCACCCCCCCCCCCCCCCCCCACCCGGACAATTGCACTATTGCACTATACTCCCCTCCCCTTCTCTTACTCAATACCACTGCTCTTCTGTACATACCTGTCCATACTGTTCATAATGCACATAATGCACATATCCTATATTTTCTTTAATACTACTGTACATACTTGTTTATACTGTTTATACGGCATTCCATATTTATATTTATTCTGCATCTACCTCATGTTACTGTTAATACATATATACTGCTAGACTGCATTACCCATACAGCTCATATGCTGCTACACTGCTCATACTGTAACTATTTATTCTGCTATAATGCTACTGCTACTCACATACTGCTATATTATACTGCTTATATTACTATATTATACTGCACTACTACTGATCATTTATTGCACTACCTGTAAATACTGTTCATTGCACTTTCTGCTATTTTGCACTTCTGGTTAGAGGCTAACTGCATTTCGTTGTCTCTGTACTTGTACTCTGCACAATGACAATAAAGTTGAATCTAATCTAATCTAATCTAATAGTTCCTCTCAACAGGGGAGCAATTAACCATGGATACATTTGTAGTCACTAGATTTCTACGTCTGGTATCATGTATTTGATAGCTATTGAGGAGGACAAACATATTCAGATATTGAAGACAGAGCAGCCCCCCTCCCACCACACACACACACACACACACACACACACACACACACATTATATAGTAATTGATTGGATGATAATATCCTTTGTCTGTCTCAATTATTGAGCCTTTCTGTGCAAGTATCATTGATTCCATCGAATTAAAATGTAACCGACACTTAGGAATGATGTGTCTGACAAAAAGAATAGTCTGAGACCTCACCTCAGTGTCTGTAGTTGACAGTGTAGACTCCCCAGTCCAGCACAGAGCAGCTTCACCCCCCCGTCACCTAGATCATTATTACTGAGGTCCAGCTCTCTCAGGTGGCAGGAGTCTGAGCTGAGAGCTGAGGCCAACGCTTCACAGCATCTCCCAATGAGGTGACATCCATTCAGCCTGAATGAGGAATAAATACATGTTGCCAAACGATCACTGAGGTGCATTATGATAAGAATTCATTATTCAAGCCAATCACAGGCATGTTTGTAGTCAATGTATTTCTCAGTCTGGTATATTTGATTGCTATTGGGTTGTGTAGCCCCATCAGCTGATCTCAGGCCAGATTGATGAGGAATTGAGGAAAGAAAGGTTATTGAGAGAGTGCCCACCCCACCACACCACACCACACCACACACACACACACACACACACACACACACACACACACACACACACACACACACACACACACACACACACACACACACACAGACACACACACATACACAGACACAGACACAGACACAGACACAGACACAGACACAGACACAGACACAGACGGGGCGGATCCGCAGCCGCAGTTCATCCATCTTGTCTCATCCAGGGAAGGAACATCGGTGAGGAGAAAAGACGAGGTAGTGAGAGTCGATGTGGATGTTATCTTGAGCCGAGCTCTCAGCCCACCTCGGCTCCCTCGGCTGGGTTTTCCATCCCGGTCGGTGTAGCGGAGTCAGCTGGTCCCGCTGTTCTGCTCTAATCTCAGGGTATTGCGTCGATAAAAGATGTCTGGAATGCCGGAGCCGATGTCCAGAAGTTGTCGTCGGCTGTACGATATGGACGCGAAACTGTTTTTAGCGAGAATACTTGAAATAAACAAGCAAATAGCCACTAATTCGCAAACTCTGGAGAGACAGCGGGCTTCGCGATGCATGCACGCCGCCATCTTGGTAACGTTGCATTCATAGCCGGTGGAGTATGCTAAATGCTAATGTTGTATTCATATCCAATAAAGTAGGCTACATGCTAATATTACAGTGATATCCAGTGGTATCACTGTATCAGTGATACCACTGCATTCCCCGTATCAGATGATGAAGACACATGTTAATTCAATTGATTTGCGTATGAAATATCAAACCCAATGATGAACAACAACCTTTCAATCAAAAGTGAATCAATCAAAAGTGAGTGACGCGCGTGGACTTGAATGTACAAAAGAAACAACAGGTGACAGGTCAATAATCAACCACCAAAAATGCTTTTTTTCAAAGCGTACACATCACGTTTGATGTCAACAACAAAGGAGATGAGTAAAAAAACAAAAAACACACAGTCAAGTTCCTTCATTTGAATATGATGAAGATGATGATGATGATGATGATGATGATGATGATGATGATGATGATGATACCTGCGTTCATATCAATAAGGTATTTGTGAACCAAACAACCGCGTGACCTCATGATGACTCTACACGTCAGAGAGGCGTGTGTCTTGTTCCATGTGATGTATTTCTATCTGAAGGCAGCCCCGTGCGGGACCACGGACAGCTCCTCTGTGTGTGTGTGTGTGTGTGTGTGTGTGTGTGTGTGTCTGTGTGTGTGTGTCTGTGTGTGTGAGAGAGGGGGAAAGGGGTCAGGGGTCATCGTCATTCAGGGGGTCAAAGGTCATCGTCATTCAGGGGTCAAAGGTCATTGTCATTCAGGGGTCAAAGGTCATTGTCATTCAGGGGTCAAAGGTCATTCTCATTCTCCCTCCCTCCCTCCCTCCCTCCCTCCCTCCCTGAGGGGCGGGGCAGGGGTCATAGGTCATCCTCCCTCCCTCCCTCCCTCATTCTCCCTCCCTCCCTCCCTCCCTCCCTCCCTCCCCCCTCTTCCTCCCTGAGGGGCGGGGCAGGGGTCACAGGTTTTCCCTCCCTCTATCCCTCCCTCCCTCCCTCCCTCCCTCCCTCCCTCCCAGTGCCATGGGGGGGGGCAAAAAAGAGTCACCCTAAAGGGTAGCATAGTGCCCACCCCCCCCCCCCTCCGTCCCCCACCATGGCGATCGGTAGTGGAATCGTTTAATGATGAGACGGCGTAACTGGGGGAGTCAAGACGGCCGCCCGTCGGAGCCCCCCCGCTCAATCCCTGTCCGCCCGTTGTCGGATTCGAACCGGCCCCCCTTCCGCTCTCGGGGGGTCCGTCTCATCCCCTCGCACCACCGATCCGCTCACGACCCACGGCTGAAAAAGATCAACAAAGTGGCCGCCCTCGAGCGGGGGAGTCGGTCGCCCCGTCGGAGGTTTTTCTAGAACGAGATTCAAATCCGCACGCGCACTCATCGGGGTCTCCAAATGAGAGGCGCGCGCGCTCGACCTCCTCCGGACAGAGAGGGACTTCAAAAACTTCGGGGGCGGAGGCGGGGTTCGAACCCGCAGCCTTCCGCTCACGGGGTCCCCGTGGGTACCGCTAGACCGGCCGGTCGGCACAGCTCGGTTAAAAACACATCCGACTAAGGATGTGAAACAACATTCCGGCCGGTTGAATGACTAATAGCGATGGAAAAAGAAGATTTTGGAAAATACCTCTAAAAAGCAAAACATATGTCAAAATTCTCAAGAAAAGATGTCTTTAACACAATCGAATGACAAATCAATTCCTATCAAAATAAGGAAACAACCGATCAAATACAATTATGAACAACCTTTCAATCAAAAGAAAAAGGAGTCAAGCGCAGAGTGAGTGCCACACGCAAAGCACGACACGACACAATTTGTACATTTAAATGTACAAAACCAATAACAGGTGACATAAATAATCCCCCCAAAAGACTTCAAAAATGTCCGGGGCGGAGGCGGGGTTCGAACCGGCAGCCTTCCGCTCACGGGGTCCCCGCGGGTACCGTTACACCGGCCGGTCAGGCGTGTCGGAATTCAGATCAAATCCAATTATGAACAACAGCAGCAACAACAACAACAACAACAACTTCTGAATCAAAAGTTGAATGATTACCAAAGATAAATGTTCATTCTGAATGAGATGATTCAAAAAAGCTAGTAATTCAATATCAGACTATGACTCTTAGCGGTAGGTTTTTAAGCATTATCATGAAAACATTCAATCGCTTGCCTTTTGACTTCAATCTGAATCTGGTCGACACACAGTCCGGTCAGAGCGTTTCGTTCGTTTATTGAAGGAGAAGACAAACAACTTGTTACTTGTAGCTATTTTATTGATATGTCAAAATGTCAAAATGACAAAAGGAGTCAAGCGCAGAGTGCCACACGCAAAGCACGACACGCGTGGACTTAAATGTACAAAACCAATAACAGGTGACATAAATAATCCCCCCGAAAGACTTCAAAAATGTCCGGGGCGGAGGCGGGGTTCGAACCGGCAGCCTTCCGCTCACGGGGTCCCCGCGGGTACCGTTACACCGGCCGGTCAGACGTGTCAGAATCCACGTTTTTACAACAACCTGATATGATATATAATTCAATTGATTTGCGTATGAAATATCAAACCCAATGATGAACAACAACTTTTCAATCAAAAGGTAATCAATCAAAAGTGAGTGACGCGCGTGGACTAATCATCAAAGGAGATGAGTAAAAAAACAAAAAACACACAGTCAAGTTCCTTCATTTTAATATGATGATGATGATGATGATGATGATGATGATACCTGCGTTCATATCAATAAGGTATTTGTGAACCAAACAACCGCGTGACCTCATGATGACTCTACACGTCAGAGAGGCGTGTGTCTTGTTCCATGTGATGTATTTCTATCTGAACGCAGCCCCGTGCGGGACCACGGACAGCTCCTGTGTGTGTGTGTGTGTGTGTGTGTGTGTGTGTGTGTGTGAGAGCCATTTAAGACTATTGAGCAGGAGAGGCTGGTGGAGGTAGAAATCAGAGGACAGGCTGAGAGAGAGAGAGAGACAGACAGACAGACACGCAGACAGACAGGTGGACAGGTGGACAGACAGACAGAGAGAGACAGACAGACAGACAGACAGACAGACAGACAGACAGACAGACAGACAGACAGACAGATAGATAGATAGATAGATAGATAGATAGATAGATAGATAGACAGAGGATACAAAGTTTTACCACTGCATAAAAGGGGTTATTGTGTAAGGCCTACGGGGTGAAGTAGGTCAGGTGGTGGGAATCCCCAACAAGAAGTACCCTTGTGTCCATAATCAAGTATGAGCATGATAAGAATGGTTCAGAACAACAAGGTGATCCCAGAGTGATTGACTGGATTCTTGTCTTGATGGATTTAGAAGCCTGATTGCTTTGTTGTTATACGGTTCGAATGTATTATTATGTCTTTTATGTAACACTGAGAGTTGAGGGACAGAGAAACTTCCTTAAAAGGACTTCCCTGAAAGCACTTCCTTATTGGGTAAAATACAAAAGAAACACAAAACACTTTGCATTTTACCTTACATAGTAACACAAACACTTTTGTTTTGGTTAGATTAGATTAGATTCAACTTTATTGTCATTGTGCAGAGTACAAGTACAGAGACATGCCGAAATGCAGTTAGCGTCTAACCAGAAAAGCAGAAAAGTGCAGTGTGAACAATATATACAGGTAGTTCAGTATATGCACAATATAGTAGTGCAGTATAGTATAAGTAGTGCAGTGTTAACAGTATATGAATTAGTAGTAACATTATTAGCAGAATCAATCAAATGCAGTATGAACAGTGTAAGCAGCATATGAGCTGTATGGACAATGCAGTATAAGCAGTATATATGTATGAACAGTAACATTAGAGTAAATAGCAGAATAAATATTAGTTTAGATTAGATTCAACTTTATTGTCATTGTGCAGAGTACAAGTACAGAGACAACGAAATGCAGTTAGCGTCGAACCAGAAGTGCAAAATAGCAGAAAGTGCAATGAACAGTATTTACAGGTAGTGCAGTATATGATCAGTATTAGTGCAATATGGAACGCCGTATGAACAGTATAAACAGGTATGTACAGTACGTACAGTGTATTAACAGTAGTATTCAAAGAAAAACCTAAGGATATGTGCATTATGACCACGTCTTGTTCACATCGATGCACAAACCTCCACCTCTGGTCTGACCCGGAGTCCCCCCCCCCCCCCCGCTGTTCTGTCTGCTCGGAGGACGTAGCGCCCTGCTGGCTCGGTAGCGTTGTCGGGTCCCTCGCTGTTGGGCCAGGTTTCCGTGAGAACTGCAGCCGCAGTTCATCCATCTTGTCTCATCCAGGGAAGGAACATCGGTGAGGAGAAAAGACGAGGTAGTGAGAGTCGATGTGGATGTTATCTTGAGCCGAGCTCTCAGCCCACCTCGGCTCCCTCGGCTGGGTTTTCCATCCCGGTCGGTGTAGCGGAGTCAGCTGGTCCCGCTGTTCTGCTCTAATCTCAGGGTATTGCGTCGATAAAAGATGTCTGGAATGCCGGAGCCGATGTCCAGAAGTTGTCGTCGGCTGTACGATATGGACGCGAAACTGTTTTTAGCGAGAATACTTGAAATAAACAAGCAAATAGCCACTAATTCGCAAACTCTGGAGAGACAGCGGGCTTCGCGATGCATGCACGCCGCCATCTTGGTAACGTTGCATTCATAGCCGGTGGAGTATGCTAAATGCTAATGTTGTATTCATATCCAATAAAGTAGGCTACATGCTAATATTACAGTGATATCCAGTGGTATCACTGTATCAGTGATACCACTGCATTCCCCGTATCAGATGATGAAGACACATGTTAATTCAATTGATTTGCGTATGAAATATCAAACCCAATGATGAACAACAACCTTTCAATCAAAAGTGAATCAATCAAAAGTGAGTGACGCGCGTGGACTTGAATGTACAAAAGAAACAACAGGTGACAGGTCAATAATCAACCACCAAAAATGCTTTTTTTCAAAGCGTACACATCACGTTTGATGTCAACAACAAAGGAGATGAGTAAAAAAACAAAAAACACACAGTCAAGTTCCTTCATTTGAATATGATGAAGATGATGATGATGATGATGATGATGATGATGATGATGATGATACCTGCGTTCATATCAATAAGGTATTTGTGAACCAAACAACCGCGTGACCTCATGATGACTCTACACGTCAGAGAGGCGTGTGTCTTGTTCCATGTGATGTATTTCTATCTGAAGGCAGCCCCGTGCGGGACCACGGACAGCTCCTCTGTGTGTGTGTGTGTGTGTGTGTGTGTGTGTGTGTGTGTGTCTGTGTGTGTGTGTCTGTGTGTGTGAGAGAGGGGGAAAGGGGTCAGGGGTCATCGTCATTCAGGGGGTCAAAGGTCATCGTCATTCAGGGGTCAAAGGTCATTGTCATTCAGGGGTCAAAGGTCATTGTCATTCAGGGGTCAAAGGTCATTCTCATTCTCCCTCCCTCCCTCCCTCCCTCCCTCCCTCCCTGAGGGGCGGGGCAGGGGTCATAGGTCATCCTCCCTCCCTCCCTCCCTCATTCTCCCTCCCTCCCTCCCTCCCTCCCTCCCTCCCCCCTCTTCCTCCCTGAGGGGCGGGGCAGGGGTCACAGGTTTTCCCTCCCTCTATCCCTCCCTCCCTCCCTCCCTCCCTCCCTCCCTCCCAGTGCCATGGGGGGGGGCAAAAAAGAGTCACCCTAAAGGGTAGCATAGTGCCCACCCCCCCCCCCCTCCGTCCCCCACCATGGCGATCGGTAGTGGAATCGTTTAATGATGAGACGGCGTAACTGGGGGAGTCAAGACGGCCGCCCGTCGGAGCCCCCCCGCTCAATCCCTGTCCGCCCGTTGTCGGATTCGAACCGGCCCCCCTTCCGCTCTCGGGGGGTCCGTCTCATCCCCTCGCACCACCGATCCGCTCACGACCCACGGCTGAAAAAGATCAACAAAGTGGCCGCCCTCGAGCGGGGGAGTCGGTCGCCCCGTCGGAGGTTTTTCTAGAACGAGATTCAAATCCGCACGCGCACTCATCGGGGTCTCCAAATGAGAGGCGCGCGCGCTCGACCTCCTCCGGACAGAGAGGGACTTCAAAAACTTCGGGGGCGGAGGCGGGGTTCGAACCCGCAGCCTTCCGCTCACGGGGTCCCCGTGGGTACCGCTAGACCGGCCGGTCGGCACAGCTCGGTTAAAAACACATCCGACTAAGGATGTGAAACAACATTCCGGCCGGTTGAATGACTAATAGCGATGGAAAAAGAAGATTTTGGAAAATACCTCTAAAAAGCAAAACATATGTCAAAATTCTCAAGAAAAGATGTCTTTAACACAATCGAATGACAAATCAATTCCTATCAAAATAAGGAAACAACCGATCAAATACAATTATGAACAACCTTTCAATCAAAAGAAAAAGGAGTCAAGCGCAGAGTGAGTGCCACACGCAAAGCACGACACGACACAATTTGTACATTTAAATGTACAAAACCAATAACAGGTGACATAAATAATCCCCCCAAAAGACTTCAAAAATGTCCGGGGCGGAGGCGGGGTTCGAACCGGCAGCCTTCCGCTCACGGGGTCCCCGCGGGTACCGTTACACCGGCCGGTCAGGCGTGTCGGAATTCAGATCAAATCCAATTATGAACAACAGCAGCAACAACAACAACAACAACAACTTCTGAATCAAAAGTTGAATGATTACCAAAGATAAATGTTCATTCTGAATGAGATGATTCAAAAAAGCTAGTAATTCAATATCAGACTATGACTCTTAGCGGTAGGTTTTTAAGCATTATCATGAAAACATTCAATCGCTTGCCTTTTGACTTCAATCTGAATCTGGTCGACACACAGTCCGGTCAGAGCGTTTCGTTCGTTTATTGAAGGAGAAGACAAACAACTTGTTACTTGTAGCTATTTTATTGATATGTCAAAATGTCAAAATGACAAAAGGAGTCAAGCGCAGAGTGCCACACGCAAAGCACGACACGCGTGGACTTAAATGTACAAAACCAATAACAGGTGACATAAATAATCCCCCCGAAAGACTTCAAAAATGTCCGGGGCGGAGGCGGGGTTCGAACCGGCAGCCTTCCGCTCACGGGGTCCCCGCGGGTACCGTTACACCGGCCGGTCAGACGTGTCAGAATCCACGTTTTTACAACAACCTGATATGATATATAATTCAATTGATTTGCGTATGAAATATCAAACCCAATGATGAACAACAACTTTTCAATCAAAAGGTAATCAATCAAAAGTGAGTGACGCGCGTGGACTAATCATCAAAGGAGATGAGTAAAAAAAAAAAAAACACACAGTCAAGTTCCTTCATTTTAATATGATGATGATGATGATGATGATGATGATGATACCTGCGTTCATATCAATAAGGTATTTGTGAACCAAACAACCGCGTGACCTCATGATGACTCTACACGTCAGAGAGGCGTGTGTCTTGTTCCATGTGATGTATTTCTATCTGAACGCAGCCCCGTGCGGGACCACGGACAGCTCCTGTGTGTGTGTGTGTGTGTGTGTGTGTGTGTGTGTGTGTGTGAGAGCCATTTAAGACTATTGAGCAGGAGAGGCTGGTGGAGGTAGAAATCAGAGGACAGGCTGAGAGAGAGAGAGAGACAGACAGACAGACACGCAGACAGACAGGTGGACAGGTGGACAGACAGACAGAGAGAGACAGACAGACAGACAGACAGACAGACAGACAGACAGACAGACAGACAGACAGACAGATAGATAGATAGATAGATAGATAGATAGATAGATAGATAGACAGAGGATACAAAGTTTTACCACTGCATAAAAGGGGTTATTGTGTAAGGCCTACGGGGTGAAGTAGGTCAGGTGGTGGGAATCCCCAACAAGAAGTACCCTTGTGTCCATAATCAAGTATGAGCATGATAAGAATGGTTCAGAACAACAAGGTGATCCCAGAGTGATTGACTGGATTCTTGTCTTGATGGATTTAGAAGCCTGATTGCTTTGTTGTTATACGGTTCGAATGTATTATTATGTCTTTTATGTAACACTGAGAGTTGAGGGACAGAGAAACTTCCTTAAAAGGACTTCCCTGAAAGCACTTCCTTATTGGGTAAAATACAAAAGAAACACAAAACACTTTGCATTTTACCTTACATAGTAACACAAACACTTTTGTTTTGGTTAGATTAGATTAGATTCAACTTTATTGTCATTGTGCAGAGTACAAGTACAGAGACATGCCGAAATGCAGTTAGCGTCTAACCAGAAAAGCAGAAAAGTGCAGTGTGAACAATATATACAGGTAGTTCAGTATATGCACAATATAGTAGTGCAGTATAGTATAAGTAGTGCAGTGTTAACAGTATATGAATTAGTAGTAACATTATTAGCAGAATCAATCAAATGCAGTATGAACAGTGTAAGCAGCATATGAGCTGTATGGACAATGCAGTATAAGCAGTATATATGTATGAACAGTAACATTAGAGTAAATAGCAGAATAAATATTAGTTTAGATTAGATTCAACTTTATTGTCATTGTGCAGAGTACAAGTACAGAGACAACGAAATGCAGTTAGCGTCGAACCAGAAGTGCAAAATAGCAGAAAGTGCAATGAACAGTATTTACAGGTAGTGCAGTATATGATCAGTATTAGTGCAATATGGAACGCCGTATGAACAGTATAAACAGGTATGTACAGTACGTACAGTGTATTAACAGTAGTATTCAAAGAAAAACCTAAGGATATGTGCATTATGACCACGTCTTGTTCACATCGATGCACAAACCTCCACCTCTGGTCTGACCCGGAGTCCCCCGCTGTTCTGTCTGCTCGGAGGACGTAGCGCCCTGCTGGCTCGGTAGCGTTGTCGGGTCCCTCGCTGTTGGGCCAGGTTTCCGTGAGAACTGCAGCCGCAGTTCATCCATCTTGTCTCATCCAGGGAAGGAACATCGGTGAGGAGAAAAGACGAGGTAGTGAGAGTCGATGTGGATGTTATCTTGAGCCGAGCTCTCAGCCCACCTCGGCTCCCTCGGCTGGGTTTTCCATCCCGGTCGGTGTAGCGGAGTCAGCTGGTCCCGCTGTTCTGCTCTAATCTCAGGGTATTGCGTCGATAAAAGATGTCTGGAATGCCGGAGCCGATGTCCAGAAGTTGTCGTCGGCTGTACGATATGGACGCTAAACTGTTTTTAGCGAGAATACTTGAAATAAACAAGCAAATAGCCACTAATTCGCAAACTCTGGAGAGACAGCGGGCTTCGCGATGCATGCACGCCGCCATCTTGGTAACGTTGCATTCATAGCCGGTGGAGTATGCTAAATGCTAATGTTGTATTCATATCCAATAAAGTAGGCTACATGCTAATATTACAGTGATATCCAGTGGTATCACTGTATCAGTGATACCACTGCATTCCCCGTATCAGATGATGAAGACACATGTTAATTCAATTGATTTGCGTATGAAATATCAAACCCAATGATGAACAACAACCTTTCAATCAAAAGTGAATCAATCAAAAGTGAGTGACGCGCGTGGACTTGAATGTACAAAAGAAACAACAGGTGACAGGTCAATAATCAACCACCAAAAATGCTTTTTTTCAAAGCGTACACATCACGTTTGATGTCAACAACAAAGGAGATGAGTAAAAAAACAAAAAACACACAGTCAAGTTCCTTCATTTGAATATGATGAAGATGATGATGATGATGATGATGATGATGATGATACCTGCGTTCATATCAATAAGGTATTTGTGAACCAAACAACCGCGTGACCTCATGATGACTCTACACGTCAGAGAGGCGTGTGTCTTGTTCCATGTGATGTATTTCTATCTGAAGGCAGCCCCGTGCGGGACCACGGACAGCTCCTCTGTGTGTGTGTGTGTGTGTGTGTGTGTGTGTGTGTGTGTGTCTGTGTGTGTGTGTCTGTGTGTGTGAGAGAGGGGGAAAGGGGTCAGGGGTCATCGTCATTCAGGGGGTCAAAGGTCATCGTCATTCAGGGGTCAAAGGTCATTGTCATTCAGGGGTCAAAGGTCATTGTCATTCAGGGGTCAAAGGTCATTCTCATTCTCCCTCCCTCCCTCCCTCCCTCCCTCCCTGAGGGGCGGGGCAGGGGTCATAGGTCATCCTCCCTCCCTCCCTCCCTCATTCTCCCTCCCTCCCTCCCTCCCTCCCCCCTCTTCCTCCCTGAGGGGCGGGGCAGGGGTCACAGGTTTTCCCTCCCTCTATCCATCCCTCCCTCCCTCCCTCCCTCCCTCCCTCCCTCCCAGTGCCATGGGGGGGGGCAAAAAAGAGTCACCCTAAAGGGTAGCATAGTGCCCACCCCCCCCCCCCTCCGTCCCCCACCATGGCGATCGGTAGTGGAATCGTTTAATGATGAGACGGCGTAACTGGGGGAGTCAAGACGGCCGCCCGTCGGAGCCCCCCCGCTCAATCCCTGTCCGCCCGTTGTCGGATTCGAACCGGCCCCCCTTCCGCTCTCGGGGGGTCCGTCTCATCCCCTCGCACCACCGATCCGCTCACGACCCACGGCTGAAAAAGATCAACAAAGTGGCCGCCCTCGAGCGGGGGAGTCGGTCGCCCCGTCGGAGGTTTTTCTAGAACGAGATTCAAATCCGCACGCGCACTCATCGGGGTCTCCAAATGAGAGGCGCGCGCGCTCGACCTCCTCCGGACAGAGAGGGACTTCAAAAACTTCGGGGGCGGAGGCGGGGTTCGAACCCGCAGCCTTCCGCTCACGGGGTCCCCGTGGGTACCGCTAGACCGGCCGGTCGGCACAGCTCGGTTAAAAACACATCCGACTAAGGATGTGAAACAACATTCCGGCCGGTTGAATGACTAATAGCGATGGAAAAAGAAGATTTTGGAAAATACCTCTAAAAAGCAAAACATATGTCAAAATTCTCAAGAAAAGATGTCTTTAACACAATCGAATGACAAATCAATTCCTATCAAAATAAGGAAACAACCGATCAAATACAATTATGAACAACCTTTCAATCAAAAGAAAAAGGAGTCAAGCGCAGAGTGAGTGCCACACGCAAAGCACGACACGACACAATTTGTACATTTAAATGTACAAAACCAATAACAGGTGACATAAATAATCCCCCCAAAAGACTTCAAAAATGTCCGGGGCGGAGGCGGGGTTCGAACCGGCAGCCTTCCGCTCACGGGGTCCCCGCGGGTACCGTTACACCGGCCGGTCAGGCGTGTCGGAATTCAGATCAAATCCAATTATGAACAACAGCAGCAACAACAACAACAACAACAACTTCTGAATCAAAAGTTGAATGATTACCAAAGATAAATGTTCATTCTGAATGAGATGATTCAAAAAAGCTAGTAATTCAATATCAGACTATGACTCTTAGCGGTAGGTTTTTAAGCATTATCATGAAAACATTCAATCGCTTGCCTTTTGACTTCAATCTGAATCTGGTCGACACACAGTCCGGTCAGAGCGTTTCGTTCGTTTATTGAAGGAGAAGACAAACAACTTGTTACTTGTAGCTATTTTATTGATATGTCAAAATGTCAAAATGACAAAAGGAGTCAAGCGCAGAGTGCCACACGCAAAGCACGACACGCGTGGACTTAAATGTACAAAACCAATAACAGGTGACATAAATAATCCCCCCGAAAGACTTCAAAAATGTCCGGGGCGGAGGCGGGGTTCGAACCGGCAGCCTTCCGCTCACGGGGTCCCCGCGGGTACCGTTACACCGGCCGGTCAGACGTGTCAGAATCCACGTTTTTACAACAACCTGATATGATATATAATTCAATTGATTTGCGTATGAAATATCAAACCCAATGATGAACAACAACTTTTCAATCAAAAGGTAATCAATCAAAAGTGAGTGACGCGCGTGGACTAATCATCAAAGGAGATGAGTAAAAAAACAAAAAACACACAGTCAAGTTCCTTCATTTTAATATGATGATGATGATGATGATGATGATGATGATACCTGCGTTCATATCAATAAGGTATTTGTGAACCAAACAACCGCGTGACCTCATGATGACTCTACACGTCAGAGAGGCGTGTGTCTTGTTCCATGTGATGTATTTCTATCTGAACGCAGCCCCGTGCGGGACCACGGACAGCTCCTGTGTGTGTGTGTGTGTGTGTGTGTGTGTGTGTGTGTGTGTGAGAGCCATTTAAGACTATTGAGCAGGAGAGGCTGGTGGAGGTAGAAATCAGAGGACAGGCTGAGAGAGAGAGAGAGACAGACAGACAGACACGCAGACAGACAGGTGGACAGGTGGACAGACAGACAGAGAGAGACAGACAGACAGACAGACAGACAGACAGACAGACAGACAGACAGACAGATAGATAGATAGATAGATAGATAGATAGATAGATAGATAGACAGAGGATACAAAGTTTTACCACTGCATAAAAGGGGTTATTGTGTAAGGCCTACGGGGTGAAGTAGGTCAGGTGGTGGGAATCCCCAACAAGAAGTACCCTTGTGTCCATAATCAAGTATGAGCATGATAAGAATGGTTCAGAACAACAAGGTGATCCCAGAGTGATTGACTGGATTCTTGTCTTGATGGATTTAGAAGCCTGATTGCTTTGTTGTTATACGGTTCGAATGTATTATTATGTCTTTTATGTAACACTGAGAGTTGAGGGACAGAGAAACTTCCTTAAAAGGACTTCCCTGAAAGCACTTCCTTATTGGGTAAAATACAAAAGAAACACAAAACACTTTGCATTTTACCTTACATAGTAACACAAACACTTTTGTTTTGGTTAGATTAGATTAGATTCAACTTTATTGTCATTGTGCAGAGTACAAGTACAGAGACATGCCGAAATGCAGTTAGCGTCTAACCAGAAAAGCAGAAAAGTGCAGTGTGAACAATATATACAGGTAGTTCAGTATATGCACAATATAGTAGTGCAGTATAGTATAAGTAGTGCAGTGTTAACAGTATATGAATTAGTAGTAACATTATTAGCAGAATCAATCAAATGCAGTATGAACAGTGTAAGCAGCATATGAGCTGTATGGACAATGCAGTATAAGCAGTATATATGTATGAACAGTAACATTAGAGTAAATAGCAGAATAAATATTAGTTTAGATTAGATTCAACTTTATTGTCATTGTGCAGAGTACAAGTACAGAGACAACGAAATGCAGTTAGCGTCGAACCAGAAGTGCAAAATAGCAGAAAGTGCAATGAACAGTATTTACAGGTAGTGCAGTATATGATCAGTATTAGTGCAATATGGAACGCCGTATGAACAGTATAAACAGGTATGTACAGTACGTACAGTGTATTAACAGTAGTATTAAAAGAAAAACCTAAGGATATGTGCATTATGACCACGTCTTGTTCACATCGATGCACAAACCTCCACCTCTGGTCTGACCCGGAGTCCCCCCCCCCCCCCCCCGCTGTTCTGTCTGCTCGGAGGACGTAGCGCCCTGCTGGCTCGGTAGCGTTGTCGGGTCCCTCGCTGTTGGGCCAGGTTTCCGTGAGAACTGCAGCCGCAGTTCATCCATCTTGTCTCATCCAGGGAAGGAACATCGGTGAGGAGAAAAGACGAGGTAGTGAGAGTCGATGTGGATGTTATCTCGAGCCGAGCTCTCAGCCCACCTCGGCTCCCTCGGCTGGGTTTTCCATCCCGGTCGGTGTAGCGGAGTCAGCTGGTCCCGCTGTTCTGCTCTAATCTCAGGGTATTGCGTCGATAAAAGATGTCTGGAATGCCGGAACCGATGTCCAAAAGTTGTCGTCGGCTGTACGATATGGACGCTAAACTGTTTTTAGCGAGAATACTTGAAATAAACAAGCAAATAACCACTAATTCAGCGAGACAGCGGGCTTCGCGATGTATGCGCGCCGCCATCTTGGTACACGCCCTCCCTGCGTGATTGGTGGATTTGGTAGCAGGCTAGGTTGAGTCGCTCAGACGCTGCCTTTTGATTGGTCGATTCGCACGTCCGTCTTCTTCGCCACACGTGTTGTCGGTATTGACAAACATTTCAGTGACATGCGCGCGATGTCCAAGATGGCGGCGCGCATGCATCGCGAAGCCCGCTGTCTCTCCAGAGTTTGCGAATTAGTGGCTATTTCCGTGTTTATTTCAAGTATTCTCGCTAAAAAACAGTTTAGCGTCCATATCGTACAGCCGACGACAACTTCTGGACATCGGCTCCGGCATTCCAGACATCTTTTATCGACGCAATACCCTGAGATCAGAGCAGAACAGCGGGACCAGCTGACTCCGCTACACCGACCGGGATGGAAAACCCAGCCGAGGGAGCCGAGGTGGGCTGAGAGCTCGGCTCAAGATGACTCAGGGTGGGTATAAACCCTGAACACCATAGATTAAATAGGTAGGTATAAACCCTGAACACCATAGATTAAATAGGTAGGTATGAACCCTGAACACCATAGATTAAATAGGTGGGTATGAACCCTGAACACCATAGATTAAATAGGTAGGTATGAACCCTGAACACCATAGATTAAATAGGTAGGTATAAACCCTGAACACCATAGATTAAATAGGTAGGTATGAACCCTGAACACCATAGATTAAATAGGTAGGTATGAACCCTGAACACCATAGATTAAATAGGTGGGTATGAACCCTGAACACCATAGATTAAATAGGTAGGTATGAACCCTGAACACCATAGATTAAATAGGTGGGTATGAACCCTGAACACCATAGATTAAATAGGTAGGTATGAACCCTGAACACCATAGATTAAATAGGTGGGTATGAACCCTGAACACCATAGATTAAATAGGTAGGTATGAACCCTGAACACCATAGATTAAATAGGTAGGTATAAACCCTGAACACCATAGATTAAATAGGTAGGTATGAACCCTGAACACCATAGATTAAATAGGTAGGTATGAACCCTGAACACCATAGATTAAATAGGTGGGTATGAACCCTGAACACCATAGATTAAATAGGTAGGTATGAACCCTGAACACCATAGATTAAATAGGTGGGTATAAACCCTGAACACCATAGATTAAATAGGTAGGTATGAACCCTGAACACCATAGATTAAATAGGTAGGTATGAACCCTGAACACCATAGATTAAATAGGTAGGTATGAACCCTGAACACCATAGATTAAATAGGTAGGTATGAACCCTGAACACCATAGATTAAATAGGTAGGTATGAACCCTGAACACCATAGATTAAATAGGTAGGTATGAACCCTGAACACCATAGATTAAATAGGTAGGTATGAACCCTGAACACCATAGATTAAATAGGTGGGTATAAACCCTGAACACCATAGATTAAATAGGTAGGTATGAACCCTGAACACCATAGATTAAATAGGTAGGTATGAACCCTGAACACCATAGATTAAATAGAGAGAGTATGTCTGTGCTATAATGTATACAGTCAATAAAAACGGTTCCACATAGAATGAAGTTCGAGGCAAAAAGGGTTCTACCTAAACAGAAAGTGCCCAAAAAAAGGATCCATAATGGTGACAAAAAGGGTTCATAGTTGCTATGGCCCCAGTATAGTTACTATGGCTCAGTATAGTTGCTATGGCCCCAGTATAGTTGCTATGGCCCCAGTATAGTTACTATGGCCCCAGTATAGTTACTATGGCTCAGTATAGTTGCTATGGCCCCAGTATAGTTGCTATGGCCCCAGTATAGTTGCTATGGCCCCAGTATAGTTACTATGGCTCAGTATAGTTGCTATGGCCCCAGTATAGTTGCTATGGCCCCAGTATAGTTGTTATGGCCCCAGTATAGTTGCTATGGCCCCAGTATAGTTGCTATGGCCCCAGTATAGTTACTATGGCTCAGTATAGTGGCTATGGCCCCAGTATAGTTACTATGGCTCAGTATAGTTGCTATGGCCCCAGTATAGTTGCTATGGCCCCAGTATAGTTGTTATGGCCCCAGTATAGTTGCTATGGCCCCAGTATAGTTGCTATGGCCCCAGTATAGTTGATATGCCCCCAGTATAGTTGCTATGGCCCCAGTATAGTTGTTATGGCCCCAGTATAGTTGCTATGGCCCCAGTATAGTTGTTATGGCCCCAGTATAGTTGTTATGGCCCCAGTATAGTTGCTATAGCCCCAGTATAGTTGCTATGGCCCCAGTATAGTTGCTATAGCCCCAGTATAGTTGCTATGGCCCCAGTATAGTTGCTATGGCCTCAGTATAGTTGCTATGGCTCCAGTATAGTTGCTATGGCCGTACTCTGCTGTATTGGGACCTGAACCTTGATCCTCAGTGCCGAAGTCTGAGAAGACTGAGACATGTAAAAGTACTGGCAGAAGGAGACACGCCTCAAGACTCACACACCACCTGCACTCCCGTGTGTGTGTGTGTGTGTGTGTGTGTGTGTGTGTGTGTCAGAGTGTTTGTGATTGAGCCCAGCCCTGTGCTGTATGTTCTCTCCACGGCAAACTCCAATGTTTATTATTTTGCAGATTATTCCAATAATACAACACCCAGGTCGTAAATGAGTGTGTCTGTGTGTGTGTTTGTGTGTGTGTGTGTGTGTGTACATGTGTACTTGTGTACGTGTGTGTGCTTGTAAGATATTGCGTATATGTGTGAGCTAAAAGAGTGTGTGTGTGTGTGTGTGTTATTACATTTTCTACTTACTAACAATCTTTTGTGGAAGAATTGAACTGCTGTGGGACATTTAAACACTGTCAAAAAACTGCTTTGGCTTTGTCTGAACACGTCCGAATACCAACTGGAGGTGCTGCATCAGAACAAGAACAAACTAGTTCATCCAGAGGAGAGCTGCATCAGTGAGGAGCCAGACAGAGAGCAGAGCTGAGCACTGAGGTGGGAGACAGATCACAACCGTAAGTTGATGTTTTTCATTGTTTTTCACCGTCTAATATGATTAGGATGAACTCACATGCCTTTGTGTCGTGTCACAGAATGACGTAACCCTAAAATAGTACGCTAGCCAACTGTTTGTGACCAGCCTGTTAAGGAAGCCTCAACCTGGTTTTGTCCAGCTGACTGTGATCTAGTAGGTTCAACTACATGAGGCCCTAGATAACAATAGATAATAATGACTGTGTCTAGACTAGTCAACAGTCTTTACACAGGTCACTATTGACCAACCAGCAGAGCTGTAAGACTGACAGACAGACTGTGTGAGTGTTGAATACACTCCTCTGTGAAGAGTCAATCAGTTGGTTTACTGTATGTTTTGTTTTTTCTAATAGAGTCCATGCTCTCTGCCATTTTGCTGCACACACGACCAGACTGAGCAGCAGAGTGTCAGAGATAAGTTTTGAAAAAACGTAAGTTCTGTAAGTTTTGTTTTCCTAGAAGTGTTTGTGCTTGTGGGCGTGAAAACTTCCTTGTTCTGTGTCTCTGTAACTGTCGGGGAGTGGTGTGTGTGTGTGTGTGTGTGTGTGTGTGTGTGTGTGTGTGTACGTGTATGTGTATGTGTGTGTGTGTGTGTGTGTGTGTGTGTGTGTGTGTGTGTGTGTGAGAGTGATGCTCCACCCTACATTCCTCTCAGCTCCCTCCCACACACACCTCATCAGGTTGCCACACAGTGTGTGTGTGTGTGTATGTGTGTAAAGGAGCGTTCTTTCCCCCCCCCCCTCCCTCTCTTCTTTCTCTCCCTCCCTCCTTCCCTCTCTCTCTCTCTCTTTGTCTCTCTCTTTCTCCTCCCCTCCCTCCTTCCCTCCTCTCCTCCCTCCCCCCTCTCCTCCCCCTTACTCGTCCCCCTCCCTCCCTCCTCCCTCTCCCTCTGTCTCCTCCTTTCCTCCCCCCCCTCCCTCTCCTCCTTTCCTCCCCTCCTCCCTCTCCTCCTTTCCTCCCCCCCTCCCTCCCTCCCTCCCCTCCCCTCCTTCTCTTCTCTACAGACACACACACACACACACACACACACACACACACACACAGCCTATGAATCTGTCAGGCTAACTTACTAACAATCTGTTGTGGAATAATTGAACTGCTGTGGGACATTTAAACACTTTCAAAACATTAAAGCTTTGGCTTATTTCAATTCACATTTCTGGAAAATGTAAACAGTGGTGGAAAGCACATGTTTCCTCAGAGCATGTGTGGTGCACTACATAATCATCATAATCATAATACATCCTTGTCACTTGGTGCAATAATGCATTAAAATGTAACTAGTTTTTTAATTATGGTTCAAATCCCACCTGACCATTTTGTAGCCATTTTGTCAAGGCTAAGGCGGCCATCTTGGTTTAGCATCATGACATCGAGAGGGAGGAGGGGTCAAACCACCACAGCCTCTTCCCTTCTTGATCTGATCCATCTAGATTGACTTGAAGAAATCAACACGTGTTTGATACCATTCCTCATTCCATTCCATGCGTTCCACTGATCCCGTCCTCCGATGTCCACCTCCACTGGTACACATATTCATAGTCTCTTCTTCAATACGACTCCATTTGATATGTGCAGTGATTCAGTGGTAAAGAGGGTCAGGTCACACACAGGTCAGGTCCCTGTGACTCAATTCCTCACAGCAGTATCCCTAAAACACCAACACCCCCTGTGATGGAGATCAGTCCATCACAGGTTGGGAGTGTATGGGTGTGTTTGTGTGCAGGGGTATATGTTGTGTTTAGGTGCTTGTGCAACGCAGGGGAGGACTCATGGGTCTGCGGTTGTTGGGCAGTCATGAGGGGCGGTTCTGTAAAGAATAAAAGGTATGAGTATTGCTGGAATTATCAAGTCATTTTGATTAATCTTTTGTGGCAATAAATGGATATATTTTTCTAAAGAAAGTGTCGGAAGTGTGTTTGAAAGGGACCACCTGTTCACTCGATCCACGGCCTTAATTTGGATTTTAAGAAACTTTGGAAGACCCGTCGCACCACCAGATTAGACACACACACGCATTAGCCTGTTAGCGTTAGCATGTTGGCATTAGCCAACAATGGCTAATGACCATTCACATACACAATGACCATTCACATGCACACACAGATTAGCATTAGCATAACACACACACACACACGTTGAGAGAGACACACACACACACACACACACGTACACCGACATACACAGGCTAACGCTAACATGCTAACATGGGAAGGGCCATAGGGCAATGCTAACATGCATGTTGAAGGACTGC